>NW_028327182.1:3032803-3335833 GCF_987537825.1 Furipterus horrens
CGCCACACACTCAGACGGGACGCAGCGCGCTCGCACGGGACGCAGCTCGCTCTCACGGGACGCACGCACGCTCGCACGGGACGCAGGGCGTTCGCACGGGACGCATGCGCGCTCGCACGGGACACAGCACGCTCACACAGGACGCAGCGTGCTCACACGGGACGCAGCTCACTCGCACGGGACGCACGCGCTCGCATGGGACGCAGCGCGCTCACACAGGACGCAGCTCACTCGCACGGGACGCACGCGCTCGCATGGGACGCAGCGCGCTCACACAGGACGCAGCTCACTCGCACGGGACGCAGCTCACTCGCACGGGACGCACGCGCGCTCGCACGGGACTCAGCTCGCTCACACGGGACGCAGCGCGCTCGCACGGGACGCAGCGCGCTCACACGGGATGCATGCGCGCGCACCTGCCCAGGTAGCACTGCCACAGCGGCTTGTTCTGCGAGGCCAGCTCCGAGTCCTTGGCCCCGAACATCTTCGCCAGCAGCCTCACCACCTGCAGCCGCTCCTCGTTGTCGTTGCTCTGGAACAGAAGGCGGCCGAGCGGTCAGGCCGTGCGGGCGGCCGCCCGGAGCGGCTCCCCCGGGGCGCCCTTCGCCTCCAACCGCACCCCGAGACCCGGCATCAACTCCAGACGGAATAGCGTGCGTGCCAGTGCTCGGCGGGCTGCTTACGAAATCGCCTGCAGGGACCCGAGGCTGGGCGCCCCCCAGGGAAACGCCCCCCACGTCTGACTGCACACGAGCAGCCCCCGCCCCTCATGACGGAGGCTCAGGTCCCCCAGCGTCAGAGCGGAGAACCCGCGTCCCGGCTGCCCGGGCCCCGGATCGGACACGGTGGCCGGTGGCCGGTGACCGAGGACAGGCTCCCTGCAGAAGGGGGTGCGCGCTGAAGGCTCCCAGCGGGGGGCCCGGTCACCCACCCGAGGGAGCCGGGCCCGTGCCCACGCCACAGCTCCTGCTCCCGCAGCCTGCGGCGGGGGGTCCCACTGCTGACCTGGCGCCTCCCACGGGTGACGCCCGTTACCGACGAGGCCAGCAGGGCTGACACTGACCGTGACCTGCGACAGCCGGACATAGGAAGCGCTGCTGTGCGAGCTGTGGCGCACGGCGGTTTTCAGAACACCAAACCGGTGCCTGAGCCCGGCCTCGGAGCGCCCACAGTGACCTAACGCACTTCCGTTCGCGCTCACTGTTCTCCGCACGCCGGCCCACCCTGGCTGACCGTCAGGACGGCCTCGAGCTGGACTTAACATTTCAACCCTCTGCGCGCCAACGTCGCTGCGAGCGACAATGACAAACTTTCCCAAAGGGCCCGCGTCGCTCCGAGCGACTCGTTTCTCCGTGGCTGTAAATGCAAACAGTAATGGACTAATTCACGTTTTCTGCTGTTCTTTCTTTGTACCTGATTATATACTGATTGAATTTTTTCTCATGTTGATCCAAATTTCTAATTACACATGGCAAAGGGTTAAAAAAGCGCACACACACAAAAACCCCAAACAAAAAAGCAACCGACACCTGCCCGCTATGCCGAACACCGACCAGCCGGCCTGGCTCCATGCCCGGACACGCCCTTGTTGGCTGGGCCCCACGCCGGAGACTCGAGGGCCGCCGGGGACGGCTCCCGCTCGCAGCTCCGTCCGCCCAGCTCCGCGCCCCCACGGTCACCGGCACCTTCCTCTCTCTCTGCGCTTCCGCACGGCGCTTCCTTTGCTCCCAGTGTGTGCTCTCTGTGTCTTTTGTGACACAATATCTGGCCTCTTATTAGATCTGGATTATTTTTCCTCTTCCTTTCATACTAGATGTTAAATTGGCTGAAAGCAGGGATGATAATTCCTTATGTGTTTATATTTCTTAAGAGTATTCAGTATTTTTATTAGAGAAAATCAGACCAACAAATAATTCAAGTATGCTTGCCTCTGCCTCATCAGAATTGCTAAGAGGAAAAGGCAGGTCAGTCAAATGGCTCACCTGAGAAACCATCAAAAATATCCCCAAGAATAAAACGAGAATTATTACCAACATGGACTAAACAATTATTTTGAAAATGAAAAATCAAAAATTTTAAAGACAAATATAACAAATAGCTTAAGAACTTTCTGGGTGGTACACTAGGGTTCATCAAAGATTATTAATTATAAACAGCTTTATTTCATCTTCCTATAATAATGTGAAAAAAAAAAAGAATATTCCCCAAATCTGCAAGTGAAACTAAATTTTATGGCGCAGGCAAACGCCAAGGCAACTGGAACACGTTCCCGGAGGAGTCCCGGGAACTCCCTGACAAGCAAAGCTGCGTTCGCGTTCGGCGAGTGTACGCTGATATGGGCCGAGGGGAGCTGTTTCCCGGTTCGTGGAGAACAGGCCCTGAACTGCTTTTATGGCCTCGTCAAGGGGCTTGGGAACACTATAAACTGTGCCTTGAAAACATAAGCTTAATGTACAGCTCTAACCTCAAAAGTGAGAATGTATTTGGAAAATACTAACCTCCTAAATCATTAATTAAGCAGCTACAGTCTGTCGGGAACCATGGCGGTAACTGAAGATCCACAGACAGGCAAGACACAGATACGTGAACAGAACAGTCCCATGCTACTACATCTCCACCACTCAGATGAAACCACGGTAAGAACTGAGAAGGCCAGGACAGGAGCACGCCGTTCTGAGAACACTTACCTTCAGCTTGAACTCCAGCTGGGGCAGCACGGACAGCAGCAGGTGGCTGTCGATGTTGTAGAGCTCCAAGATCAGGTCAAAGACGTGCTCGGACAAATCGCTGATCGACGTCTTCCCAAGCATCAGGACCTGGTTAAAGAACTTGTGGAAGAGAAACCGTACCGTTAACAGAAACACCACAGATAAAGTTTTCTAAAATCTTAATTCTTCTTCAACCAAGTTCATTATCTTATACAAAGTCAAATCAGGCACCGCAGAGTATCTTCTAACAGTGGGAGGGAAGCCACCGTGGGCCACACGAGCAGAGCAAACGCGGAGCTCACCTCGTACACAATGAGCACTAGGCAGCCCACTCTGACTCGCAGTTAGCGTATCAGTAAACGCGCAACTACCAACACACGTCATCCTTCCTTACAATACTTACTACGCTGCATCCTATACTAGCTGTCTTAATTCTTCCGCTAGCTAAGTGTCCTAGGACAAGGGATCCTCCTTGTTCGCCTTATCACGTCCGAGAGAACAGCGAAGGCGGCATGGCCTCACGCCTCTACAGTAAGAGCCAACAGGCGATTTTACATTTATAATGCAAAGCCTTTGTCTTCTTTGATATTCTCACAAACGAGGCGAAACAAACAACACGCAAGGTGCACAGCACGGACTGAACTCCCACTGAAGGCCCACACCAACACAGAGTTCAAGTGCGGGCCACGCGTTTCCTGTGAGCGGCCAACTCTAACTCCCACGTCCAGACCCAATACCGCTGCCACCGGGAAGACACGGGGCGCCGGTCACGGTCCTCTGTATTTCAAGGCTTCCAAGTACGTGCAAACGAACCCAGGGCACACGGCACGCGGTCTCCACAGGAGCTCGTCTCCTGGAAGGAGGAGTTAAGGGCCCCTGACACTTCACCAGCTGCCCTCGCCTGCCCTCTGGGACAGGTGACACACACCACGGCTTAACGAGGCCTCTACATGCACAGTGCACAGCCAAGGGCGTCGCATGTCCATGTCTCCTCTGCTTCCCTTCGGTGCCTGGGTTGTTCAAATTCTGTTCTGCTATTCTTTCTTTATCGGTTTTAAAAATCATTCGTTTTTCCTGCTCGTTTATCAGTTTTGTGGGAAAAGAATTTCTTGACACCAAATGTTAAATTCTCATTTAAGTTGAAAATCAAGTGGCTTGGTTGTTTCAATTCACAAATTTTCTCCCATTTACAAATAGGAAATCTACTTTTCCTCAACAAAAAAACAATAATTCTTTCCAATATGACCACCTTGGTGATCAAACCATCCTATTCTTCTATCAGCCTGGGAAAAACTCACTTACAAATTAACAAAAAGAAAAGTCATTCCCAGGTTTAACTTCTTACAAATTCCATCAAAAATATTTACTTAACATTTAAATAATCTCCAATTCAGCCTCCTCCACGGCACAGCACGAACCCAGCACAGTGCCTGCGAAGCATGTGACTGATTCGTCTTTAGTGAATGGATATGTAACAGGTGCGGTGGCACAAATATAACAATCCCCGCTCTACACGAGGGCTCCCAAATTTGTGGAGAAAGGAGATTTGATTATTTCGTTCCAAAAATGTTAGTTTTTCATTTACAAATGGGTAACTCATATTCTCACTAGAAATTAAATTATTGTATAACAATTACCTCCTAGTCAAAGGAGTATGAGTGAGTTAAAGGTCAGTAATAAATTCTACCTCAGATTTAAGCAACTTTAATTAAAAAGCATTTTTGCATTAAACGACATATTCTCTACCATCACCCAAGCATTATTAACCCCAATTTACAGATGCAAAAACTGAGGCTAAGCAATTTAACCAAATTTTACCTATATCAAGATGGACTTGAAACAATTTTTTTAGTACAACAAAAAGAAAATTTTGTGCTGTCTTTTAAAACTTCTGATTAAAATGATCTGGTGGAAAATAATATTTACCAAGAAGTGATCCATATAGGCAATTTTAAAATTGTCACCATGTAGTTTTTGTTTCTGATACTGTAATAACTTTAAAATACACATATACGCTATTTAGTTTTGAGTTGTCAAGTTACAACAAATTCTATTTAAAAAAATAATCCACAACACCAGTGATTTCTTAAGTCCTATATATGCAGCAATCACTACAAAGAACAAACTTGAACGTGTCTATGCATAAGACTGAAACAGACACAAATTTAAAAAAGGAACACAGGTAGGGTTATCAGCACCTCAGTATCCTACCTCTAGTTTTTCTAATTTCCTACCAGGAAGGTAAATGAATCATGGCCAGTAAGTGTACAAGCTCACAATGCTAAGAACTTTTAACACAGTCCTCATTTTATTCTACAGGACACCTTCGTCCATTAGGAAGTAATTTTACGTGCACAGGTGCGAGGCACAGAAAGATGATGGATAAAGGAATAAGGGAGGAAGGAACAGCAGATCTTGGTAACCTCTCAGCCACCCTCAGGTGAGGCACCAGGCAAGGTGACGGGAGGAAGGAGACGATACCAAAGCCCTGGGGACACACGGGTGACTGGAAGTGTGCATGGCCCCTCCTACTAAGTCTGTGCCTCCTGCTCCCCAGCTTCTGCTAAAGGAGAAAGTCTGGGTGTGGGGATTCTGCTTCTGCAGGCGAGAACCAAGAGCAGGAACACCGATGAAGTGAGAAGAAAATGTTCTCACCTTGATTTACCTGGGACGGCTCAAGTCCTGCCTTGGTCCTTTGATCTTTCTTTTAACCTTTATTATAAATATTTTCAAACATGCACAGATCTTGTGAGAATAGTATAAAGAACCCAGCTTCAACAAATACTGAATTTCTACCTTGAACTTTTTAATTTCCCATTCCTAGAAAAAATATTAGCATGGTAGTGTTATTTTCTTATTTTTGTGCCAGAAGAAGGCATAAGTGGTGTTCCCCTAAAAAGCACCTGGCTTGGCAGCATCAATTTAAATAAACAGCCACCAGGAGGAGCTCACCTAGTGCAGCTAAGGGGCCGTGGAGACAGTGCGAAAGTCTGGGTCTACACACTTCAAGTGCCCATAAGCCAACAAAAATCCGTTCGATCTAACCGATTGACCCAGCCAATACCCACGTCTCACGAAACTTATAGAAATCAACACTGAGACTTCCCTGCCAATCTTGGAGCTATTAAGATAGGTTACATGATTTGATTCTCCAGCTCCTGAAACAATTTATAAACCAAAGACATTTTCCCAAATCATAACGTGCTTAGAATCACTGAAGGCCATGGCCAGAAACAAAAATTGAGATCCACCAAAGCACTGTTTGCTAAAGTATGTTACTTTTCAAAGCATATCTTTTATGATATATTTTATATACTGAATTAATTTTTATTTATATAAAAAATTCTCCTTCAGTAAACCTCAGGAAAATTAAGTGCCTCTGTAATCATAAAAAGCTTGCTTTCTCGCCTTTTCCAAGAAGACAGGTTTAAATGAAGCACTGGGCTGGCCACAAAGCCAGCAGGGTTTTTTCTGTAAAACAACAGACACATTTTTCACTTTCACCAATAACTTTATTGATCTGGACACTGTGAACGTGTTGGCTAACCCCCGTGCGGTATAACGATGATTGTTACCAATGGATGCCTTGATCACTAGTGACCTGACTGCGGAGCCTCAGGCAGCAAGAAACCTCCGACACGAAACCCCGCACACCACCTCTGCACGCGTCTTTTATTGTGTTTCAGTGGCGTTTTTGCCCTTCCTGAAATAATAAAGTATAACATGCCAAAAATGTTGTGCATTTTCTCCCATCTTCAATATTAAAATGGCTACACATTCACCTATTTTGATTTTTTTTAATGCACGTTGATAAGACAGCTGTCACAACAGAATCTAACAAAGTTGTTTCTAATGAAGTTAAAGACAACTAAGCACTACTAGTGCCATCGTACGGAAAAAAAGCAAACTTTCCGGCCACCCCAATAAATGCCTGAAGGCAGGCAGGGTGGACAGCAGGCGGCCCAGGCCCAGGGCCCAGGGGACTTACAAGTGGCTTCGAGAGGGTGCCCAGCGGCCGAAATACACTTCCCTAAATAAACACGCGGTGCTCAATCGTAACGAAGTACATTGGGGACAATTCTGAAAGGGCTCATTTCCTCGTAGTTCCCCCCCTTTCTCCGGAAAGGGGGCTTTACACGGCTCTCTCCCAGGCAAAGCAACACAGCCGCCCAGCACCCCGCCAATGCCACTGTACTTGCCTTCAGTCACTAGGTCTTGATCTATTTAATCTTCAAAAAGCTGTAAACATCTCTCTGAATAATCAAAGTTCCACTTTTATCTGATCACATTTAGCTGCCTCTTACAGTAGAAAACGGCGCATCGTGCTGACCCAAACAGAAGCTGTTCTAGCTCCTGGGCCGTCTGAAGGCAGCGAATGAATGAACAAGCAAGGTGAGCCTTAACCTTCTAGGAAACATTAACCAAGAAAAATCTTAAACGAGAAAGAAAACACATTACTTAATGATTACAAACAGTACAGAATGAAGAGGACGTACTAGCTGCCAAAACGCGCTTCTGGCAGCCTGTAACGTCTTGGCTGACCCCTCGGACAGCGAGTCTGTGAGACTTACGTTGGTGATGTACGGCTCGATGGCCTGAGCTGTCCTCTTCAGCAAAGCCTTTGCCAAGTCATACGCTTGCTTGTTTAAGTTCTGAAAAAGAGAAACATGATCTATGTTATAGTTCTCTGTGAAAAAGAAAATATGACCTGTATTCAAAAAGCCACTGAAAACAAACAAAGAAGCCACTCAAGGAAACGGATGAGAAACTAACGCTGAGAAGAAAAGAGAAGGCAAAGCCACGTTTTCCTCCAAAGACTAAGGATGTTGCTAACATCCATTTAAACAAGGATATTTTCTTCTTGTTCATGACATAACGTAAACCACACAGAAAAGGTAACATGTGTTTGTCAGATTCAAGAGGAGCCGGTCATTCTAAATCGAGTCCCAAGTCACATCAGCCCAGCTGCGCACAAACACAGGCTGCTTCACTTCCGGTGCCGGAGAACCGAAGCGTCCTGAGAGGATGACCTGGTTCCAGGGGAGCGGGGACCGGGGCCGGGGGGCGGGGACGCCCACAGGAGGAGAAGGACCAGCGACCGGGGCAGCCGGGCTCCAGCACTTCTCGGGGCGCAGTGACAGCCAAGCACACAACAACAAGCGTGCAAAGAGGAAATTAAGAAAACTAGCTCTGAATAGATTTTGATAATAATAGAAGGAATCGACACCAGAGACCTAAGATGCAGTCAGTACATATTCTAGTTTAAACATATTACAGAAACCAGGAAATAAAGAAGCTGAAATTCACATTCAGCACATTTTTATTTTTAGATTTGCACTGATGCTTGTTTTGTATTATTTCATTCGTTTCTAACAGGTATTTAGTATTTTACTACATAATAAGCTGCAATGTATTCCCTCACTCTCCTAATCATAGACATTAAATGACATGTCTTATACATGACTCCTTGTACATACATGAAGTTTTCTGTAAATTCTACCTTTGCTGTTTTTCAAAATTCTATCTTCTTGTTCTTATTTATTTTTAGAGTTTCTCTGTAAATTCTATACACTAAACGTTGGTCAATTACATGCATAACACGTCTTAGTCTATGTCTGTCTTGTCAATGAAGGTCAGGGTGTCACAGAGCATAGAGAAGCTCCTATATTATATGTGACCATATGTCAATCTTTGCTTATTTTCCTTGTGCTTTATAGCTTTCTTAACAAATTCTTTTCCACACTGTGGTTAAGATGTTGTTTTATGTTTTTAAATAAATTTTTACTTAAACTTAAGGGGATAATATTGGTTAATAAAAGTACGTAGGTTTCAGGTGTACAAATCTGTATATTGTAGTGTGTTCATCACCCCGAATCAAGCTGAAATACAATTTTAAAGGCTTGCTTTTCAGATTTAATTCTTTATTCTACCCTAATTTGTCTTTGGGTATGGTGTGAAGTAAGAACCCAGCATCATTTCCCACATGAATACTCAACTGCCCTAAAACCATTCACTGAAGGGCCCACTGCTCCCCCCAATGACCTCCAGGGACATGTAACGCCCACGCGACCACCTCCCCCACCCCCCACCCCCGCCGGGGCCAGTCCCTGGCTGCTGCCGCCCAGTGACAGTGAAGGGGCTGGAGGACACCAGACCTCACCAGCAGGGGACGCGCCCGCCGCCTCAGTCCTACTCAGAACCCTCTGGCCGGTACTGGCCGTGGGCGCTTCTCTGTGGGTTGTAAATCGGTTTGTCCAACTGCGGGCGCACGCGCAGGCGCGCACTCAGACATTTTCCAGTGGATTGCATTTTCATACTGAATTTTATCTAATGTTCTTTCCTACATCCATCGATATTCTCTTTGATCTACTACGCAGATATCTTAGTTTATTGCTCACGTTTTCTAATGTTATTCCACCTTCACAGTCCTAAAACACAGCCATTTTGCTCCTTATCAATATTCCTTTATACCGTTGATACTGCTGTTGCTCTGTACTGAACTCATGCTCCTGTATTTTAAGTAACATCAGCCTATGGGTCTCCTTCGTCGCTTGGTTTTGTCTAGTTCCCCATGAAGACTACAAACGCGGAGCGGGTGGTGGAACGTTCCTTCCTTTTATTTAATGGGGAAAGTCTGCAGAACACAGACCGCGGTGCCACGTAAGGGAGTCACAGAGGCCTGCTGGCGACGGGCGCACGGGCTCCTGCGGCCAGTGTCGGCGCTACTGCGGACGCTGTGGTCGCTCCTGCTGTCAGGAAAGAAGGCTTTTGCTTTCTGGCTGGTTTTTAAAATACATTAAATTTTTTATTGGTTAAAAGTTAAGATTTTTCTCTCTTGAAACAAACTGGGCCAGTTAGACTTTCGAGGAATTTGTCTAATTCCAAATATGCTGTCATAAGATACTGTTCATAGAACTGCCCTTGACCTTTGTACGGTCGGCTGCTCCCCTCTTCATTGTAACGCTGTGCCCAGGGCGGGGCAGAAGGAGAGTCACGGCTGCCGGATGAAAAGTGGCACAATGAGTAACAGTAACCTAAGAATAACGTCTGTGGTTGGCGCACTCACAACTGTGTGCCCACTTTTGTCGTGTCCCCCCCGCCCCCCCGTACTGTGACCATCTCCCCTTCTCTGATCCACCTTGTCAAGGGTGTGCCCATTTAATACACTTCCCGGATTACCACCTTTGGCTTTTTGTAGCATGTCACTGTGTTTTCTCCTCAATGATTCATGTTCTTCGTTCTTTCTTTCCGAATAGACTTTGTATATTCTGATGATATTTTTATAACTTCCTGAATGGACACTTAGCTATAAAGTCAGATGGAAAAACATTTTAAGTTGCCGCAAGTGTTAATATGTGTCATTCTAATCACCATTCCTACATGTGCTGTGACTGCTGTTACGATCATTCTTCTGACATAATCAGCATGACTGCTACAGACGTGTTACCCTCACGTGTCAGTTCTCAATATTCCTACAGGCTGCTGGTCGGCTTGATCTATTATCACTGACTGAGCGAAAATCGCCACCAAACTGAGTTTCCTCCTCTTTATTCTTCTTTCGGTTTATGATTTATATTATGCTGAGCTCACACACATAGAAGTTTAGGTATCTTCCTGCAAACTAACCCACTGTGCAAACCCCTTCCTCACCCAGTAAAAACTATTCCATCGAATACTAATAAAGCTTCCTCAGTGCCTGGCAAGTCTTTTTTCTATCCTTTTATTGTCACCATTTCTGTGACAGTGTTTTTGTTGTGATCTCTTCTTAACAATGACCAGGTTATTTTGAATCAAATATGATAATCCACCTTTAGTAAATCTGGGCCATTTACATTTATTGTAACGCTTCCTTTATTGTAGTCCTTAAATTTTTAACTCAAATACTTCTTCAAGTTAAAAGCTAATGAACAGATCTATATTCCTGATCATCACAAGGATCATATCACTCATTAACTCCATTCAATTTTATGTTATTTGTATCCAGTGTTTTAAGATCATTTTCTTAATTTTCTAATTAATCATTATAACCATTATTGCTGTCTTTGTCTCATTTAGAGGATTTCTTTTTTTGCTACTATTTCTTGTATCCTCACTACTTTCAGGTTAAATCTCCATCATTACCAAATACTCACAAAGCAGTTTTTTCAGGATCTGTTGACAAATGAATATGAATGTCTCAATTTCACTCGAATGGGATATGCACGCACACCTACAGTTTGTTTTATCTTGTCGCTGTGAAACTGAGTTCCGTTACGTCTGGCATCTCTCCTTCTTACCAAACGTCGGCAGTTCAACCCCAACCCCACGGAGCGGGGACACGCCTCTGCCCTCGCGGCGCTTTACAGGGTGTCCTAGCGATCTACACTCTCTGAGACGTGCCTGCACTGGGGTTTCTGTTCATTCTGCTCGTGATACGTTTGCTACCTAACCCGTAAACTCATCGCTTTCATCAACTCTGGAACACGGTAAGCAAGTTCCTGTTGGAAGAGCCCTTCTCCCCTCTCTGCTTGGTATTCTGAAGTCACAGTTGAACACACTGGACCCTTCCACCCGCTTTTCACGTCTTCGCGTCCTTTGTTTTCTTAATCCCACTGTGTCTCCTGGGCTGGCCCAAAGTGATCGGTTTCTCTCTCACCAGTAACCTTACTGAACAACACGTGCCCCATTCTGTTCCACCGCCTCCTGCCATCTTTCAGGCAACCTCATAATTCCACCTTCCCAAAATTTATTATCTTTTTGAGCTAAGAACTGTCCCAGTGCTTTCTGCAGTCCTCCAGGGAACTGAATTTTTTTCCATTAAGAGAATGTGCTGAAGACGGAAATAAACGGAAACCCCAAGGCGCAGTGTCCGGCGGAGGCAGCAGATGAGCCAGAACTTCCCAGCCAGGCCGTGACAGTGTCTGCCTGGTCATCAAAGAGACACGCAGCCTTGCCTCGTCCTGAAGGAAGATCACGCACTCTCCCCTGACTCATCCTGGGCGCTTTTCATCGAGCGCTGCTTTCAGTTGGGATTAATCGGCGTCCAGAAGGAGCTCCTCACCGAGGCCTCCCTTCCGGTCCCACCCTGTACACAACGTCCCCTTTGAATAAGGACGGGCCTTTGCTGCGGTTGGTGGTGGCGCATTTCACCTGCCCCGTGGTCTCGTCTGGGCCACGTTATTGTAAAGTATCCAATCTCCATCGTCCATCACGGTTTGTGTTGAAAATGGAATGTTTTTGTTGCCTTTAAGTCGAGAATCGCACACGGAAATACGGTCACAGTTTTTCTCACCTAACTTCTGTGGGACCCAAACATCAACGCGATGAACATGGCCAGGCTGGGGCAGACGGTCTTCAGCATCTGATGTGGACGTGCCGAGTGTACTGGTGGTTCTCTCCCGTGAGGGAGAACGCTGGTCTCAATTCATGTCCCAGTTTGATCGCTGTCGACATCAGCTGGTCCACCCGAGCGGGGAGCATCACCCAGCGGGAAATCTCCAGCACGGACCGTCACAAACCACGTCTGACACGTTTGATCAGTCACAGCCCCTTCTCCACACACCACACACGTCTTTTATTGCATTTCAGTTGTGTTTTTACCCCTCTTGAAATAATAAACCATAATATGCCGAAAATATTGCGTGTTTTCTTCCATCTTCAATACTTTTAAATGGCTACGCAAAATTCACTCATTTTGATAGAACTTTTTTTTATTAATGCACGCTGATATGACAGCTGTCACAATACAATCTAACATAATTGTTTTAAATGAAGTTAAAGAGACAACTAAGCACTACTAGAATCATTTACAGAAAAAAACCAACTTTTTGGGCAACTAAATACATAATTTCCTCAGATCTATCTCCCATTCCTCTAAATATCTTTTATAATCCAAAAAGATTTTAATTTTAATGACCATATTTTTTCATTTCTACTTTTTTAAACCTTCTCCTCTTATATATCTAGTTATGTTTTTTTTATTATTTTCACATATTTAATCTTTTTATGGGTACTTTATTATTTTTACCTAATAATTATATTATCTGAATTTTTAGATCTAATCTAGTTTTCAAAACTGAGTGATTATAGATATTTTATCACTTCTTTTCACTTAATTTGTGATTAGTAAGTGCATGTCTGTTAAAGATTAAACACAATTACTATTTATTAGTATTAATCAACAGAACACTCTCCAAAACCAAGGTTAAAGGATAAATCATATTAGAACAGAAGGACAAATTCTGGGGCTTAACATTATCAGGCTTTAGACATTTCTCAGTAGAAATTGCTGCTTACCTTATGGGCAGGTACCAGATTCACCAAAACTGTGTCCAGAAGCTCCTGAGACACGGTATCGCCCTCACAAATAATAGAACTCATGAGATCCACCATGTGCATATGGACTTTCTGATTGTGGCCATTGCTGAAATTCAAAACAGACATTCAGGGCGTAACTAGAAGATCCATAATTCAGTCACCACATGGCACTGACAAACGTGACACTTTAAATGATACAAAAGTACTAACTAGGTCAAACCCTTTACGCCCATTTATAGCCTCTTTCTCTCCCTAAATCTTACAGGGGCGCCCAAGATGCGTGTTTCTCTGCATTTCCAGGGTTGCTTTTCCCTAATTCCAACTAGTCTCACAATCAAAAGCAATTAAGTCAAAAGGCAACCTCAGCTTTATCTTAAATTCCAAAGATCAAATTGCTTTACTAGAGGTAATTTTAGAAATTTTAAAGAACACAAATAATTAAAATATTCACATGAATTAAGGAGTCATCAAAATGTAATTTAAATAAGATTGAAATATAATCCAAAAAACATTTTTACACTGGGTATACAGAATAGACTGCCTTAATGCCAAGCTTGTATTATTATGTGCATCACAAAATTGATTAAGTTCTGTTTGTTTTTAAAACATCCATAAAAACGATGAATTCTTACAACTCTTAGCCTTCCAATATGCACCATAACAGTTAAGCACATTAATCTAAATGTGAAAAATCTTTTATATTTGAAAAAATTATATTCCTAATAAACTTACTTTATCACTGAAAATAATGTTCTGTACAACTGTGTAAAAATTTCATTGCTATCTTCCAACTCAAAGCATATGTTATATGACTTAACCCAGGCAATGTTCTAAAAATAAGAGAAAAAAGATGAAAGAAATCATTGTAATTAGTGAAAACAGACAAGCACAAAAAAGCACACAAAACGAGTTTAAAATGTCATCTCCAAACACAATGCGCTGCTTACCTCAAGTAAGTAAAAATACCGATTGAACTGTGGGCTCTTCGTGTCCTCCAGTCCCTTCAACTGCCTGGTTATAAACATAAATATGTCCTTCAAAAGAAAAAGGATTGATCAGTTTACAAATGTGAATTTAAAATAGCCACAAAACTCCCAACGCTAACTCAGCGCTAGTGCGTATCTATCACGATCAATTGTAAAGACCAAGAAAACTCTTGTGTCCGGCTGTAACTTTTTAAAAGGACATCATTATGTGAAAACACCAATTATTTTATTACCCTTTACAGGAGAACAGGAAATCAGTTTCCATGATCTTAGAGAAAAACTTCACCTTCCGGCAAGTTAAAAAAAGACCTAAAAACTAAGTAGATGAAAATCCATGCTAACTCTGTCAGACTCTAAGAGGCAGCAATGCCTCTGAGCTGCTCGGGTTTGCTGAAACAGCACTCCGTGTGGCAATTACACAGCAAGAACACAGCTCAGGAGCCTTAAAATTCCCACAGAAAATGACCACGCAAAAAGACCATAGATCGCAGGAGCTTAGGAATATCAAAAACACCTCTACAAGCTGCCTTGTCCAGCTTCCTAGCTAATTATTACAGTTATTTGTTTTCCCCACCACTTTTCAATTTATCCCTATCTCTTGCTTTTGGTTTTTTGCTAACAACCTGCTTTGTGCCTGGACAGAAATAGGTTCAATGTCACTTTGGGTAAAATTTTTATGGCGATAATGTTCTGGAGAAGTCTGAAAAAGGCTGAAGTTAGAAAAACTAATTCTGCAAAGGAAGCATGCTACTCAATCAATAAAAAGATAAAAAAATGTTTCCCTTAGAAACAATAAACAGCCTATTTTTAAAAGGGAAGAAATATGCAGATGACTATACAGATTTTCAAGAAAAATACTATGAAAAGTATATCCTTCAAAAATGGTCACTCTGGCAGCACTGCACGAAATGCGTCCCCACGAGAAAGCCCTCCGGCCTGAGGACACAGAGGGTCCCGCGGCCGCTCCAGCGCCCCCGACCTGAGCGTGGGGTCAGGAATGAGGGGTCTCCGACGACCACAGACGACGGCGGGGAGGTTAGAGTCGGGGCGTGACATTTTCTCTCCCTGCTACCGCAGACGGAGAAAACGATGACTCTGATGCAGGGAGTTAAAACTGTTCCAGAAGTATTTAGAAAACTACCTCAAAGTGAGTAATTTATTAAGTACGACCCCGATAAAATTTTAAAAAGCTATTTAAAGTAAGACCCAAAAACTGACCAGAAAAAACAAGACAACGCCGCAGTTTCCCAAGTGAAGCGATCCCAAGGCCCCCTTGGCGCTCAGCTCTCCAGCGGCCCCATCAAAGCCGCGGCCCCCCCGGAGGACCGGCCCCCCCAGAGCCCGGGCACACATGGCTGCGAAGCCCACCGAGGCGGGGCCCGTGCCGCGCCCTGGCCCGCACGCCCCTCTCCCGAGCGTGCCCGAGACACCCGGGGGGGGGGGGGGGGGCTCACAGTGGGAAGCCGAGACCCCAGCCGGCATGCGAGGCCACGCCTGGGCCACGCGCAACACTGCGCCCCAGTTCCACCTTTCAATGGCACACACCGCCCTGCCGCCCGCAGCGCGACACACAACGGACGTGGGCAGCTGCTGATGAAAGCGCCCACACCGGGGCCCGCGCTCCACGGCGGGCACCCACGGCCTCCCGCGGCCCCGCCCCGGACCCCCGTCTGCGCCGCCAGCGCCCCCCGCCCCCGCCTCGTGCTGCGAAGACCCCGTCCGCACGGCCGTCCCTGCCGCCACCGCGGCCGCGCCCCGGGGGCCTCTGCCAGCCGCTCGCTGAACCTGTGCTCCTTCATTTCCTTGAACCCCACTCCCGCCACACCTTCCGTGGAATGAACCCGGATTCCCACAAACTCAGGTCTGCGCCAGACACCGTCTTTTCCGTCCTAAACACGGCCTTCACTGTGGATTTTCAAAAGGGAACGGCAGTGACCCCAAGGGACGCACGACGACGCGAGCAGCACAGGAGGGACCGACGGTCAGACGCCGTCCGCTGACAGCCGGGCTCCGGGACTCAGACGCGGCTCCGCAGACGCCCGCCGCCGCCCGGGGCGCGGAACCAGGGAACCCCCGAATGCTTCTCCTCCCACCCGCGCCGGAGAGGCGGCCGCGGCAGGCCCTGAACCCCGCACTTGCCTTCAGCTTGTCGGGGGACGTGTACGGGGCCTCGGGCGCATAGATCCGGAAGATGTCCGCGAGGCAGCAGGCCACCAGCAGGCGGACGTCCTTATCCGGGTGCTTGAGGAAGAAGTCGGAGGCCAGATGGAGAGCCAGGTTCAAGTAAAGCTCCTTTTCTTCTTCCGAGTCCTGATCCATATCCATGAATGTTTTCACCACCATCTGCACAAAACCACAAAAACCCATTAATGAAACCCTTCGTGTAGAAACAGTCACTGGAAATAAAAGCCACGCTAATGCAAAGGGTGAGCTTCCAATCAAGGTCTTTGTTCTTCCCCTGTAAGTACCTGAGAGAACAAGAGCTTCTAAGAATACAGGGCAAATATCTGTTCTTTACAAAAATAAATAAAATACTTTTACGTGACCCATCGTACTGTCAACCAGACTTGAAGTCGACAACTCCCCTTACATCGTGCCTCTGGTCTCGCTGTCGCAACGGAGCTGAAGGGGAGGGTGTTCTCGACAGCAGCAGCTTCTGAAACAATACGTCGACTCCTTCCACTGGGAGGAAAAGTGCCTTCCCCGGAAAGCCCAGGACGACTCCTTATCTCTCCGTCTGAGCCACAGACCACCCACTCGCCGCAGAAGCGCTCTTAAGCAGAAAGGGTGACAGCACCCTTAGGCGTCAGAGCTCTCAGGGGGGACCACCGTAGCCCCCGACAACTACCACCCGGGCTGACACGGGCAGCAGCTCAGGGGAGGACGCAGTGGCACATGGCTCGTACAGGGGAGCAGAGGGAACCCAAGGAAGTGGAACCTTCTTCAGAAACCCTGACATGAAACAAGTGGGGGAAACGAGAGCGGGAGGAAGAGCCGAGGCTGAGCTCTGGGACGCGTCCCCTCTCACTTCAGTGTGAGCAGCCCCACGGCCCGGGGCACCTAACGGAAGTGCCTGACTCGGCAGGGCCAGCAGAGGGGACCCCCTGGCACCCACTGGTGGCACTGCGCGTGCTAATCGTCACGTGGGCTGGCCACCAAGCATCTTATCTAGGACTTGGTCCCGGAGACAGACGGCAAGGACTGCCACTCTGCTGTCCAGCCAGACTCCCAAGTGACGCCCGTCCCCCCCCTGGAGGACGCCCGGAGCAGCTGGGCACGGCGTCCCGGGGAGGCCCTCGGTCCCACGGTGGCAGGTGCCGGACGAGCAGCAGGCCACCCCTGCGGGGTCCAGGCTGCGACGTCCACGCCCACACGCCGGACTTCCCCGCCTGAGCGCTTTGAAGACGTGCGCTCTGACGGCCTCGCGTGTCACAGAGAGAAGGACCTGCACGCGGAGAACTCGCGCTCCGGTCCCGCCACGGGGGAGCGAGAGGTAAGCATGTTGTCGATAAAACGTTCCAGGAAGCCCCAGACATTATACACACAGGACACCTGGCACGTTAACAAATTGTTATAATTATTAAAACTTAACAGCTGTACTTGTACGTGTCAAAAACTATCATCGTCCCACACTAGATCCTGTTGGGGACGCTCTGAAGAGGCTGCTGAGGCAGCGGGAAGGGGAAGGCAGAGAACTTAAGGCAGACGAAGCCCACCAGCCAAACCGCTGCTGCGCGGAAGCACCACGAAGTAACGGGCGCGTCCTACCGGCACCGAGGCAGGCCCTGCGCCGTCACTCTGCGGCTCACGCGCGCTTCGTCACGGGCCGGAGGACGGGGGCTCCTCACGCCTGCCTACGGCTTACATGGTGTTGTAAGCTCCTCAATGACTCACGAGTCCCCTAAATTAAAAAAGATGCCTGAGAAAAGAACATCCCTAAAAGACGCTACATGCCAATCGCTTCATAAGTGTCGTCTCTGTGCTTAACATCAGTTTCTTCGTAAACAAGAGGGTTGTTTACCCGTCGCTGCTGAAGTATAAACAGACCTGAGGAAGTGAATGTATCTGCTTCCCTCAAAATTCTGTAAGGTCGAGAGAATGCAAATCCACGGACTAGGAGAGACGTCTCATACAGAAAGGGCTTGTGGCTTGGCTATTCTAAATAAAATATATAGAAGTTCCAAACTGGATAAAATATCCACATACTGGTAAATTAAATCTGCTCAAAGATATCTATCGCTTTGAATAATAAACATCTGATATCTGACATCCTGATACTTTATGCATAAAGCTATGATACTCAGACTTTACATGAAATTTATAGTCGTATTAGGGTTCTTCTGATGAAAATAAACCATGCAGTGACAGCTAGTTTACAATCAATAGCCATTTTGTAATAAAATATTATGTTATTATTTTATAATAAAATGGCTATTGCTTTAAGTAACTTCTAATATTGCTTTCAATAGCTTTGCTTTAAAGTTCCTGGGCCTTCAATAGTTAATTAAGGCAAGTTTTCCAGTTCTGAAATATAAGTAAATAATAACGTGTCGGCAAAATAAATGACTAAGTAAATACAACCTGGAAAGGGACAAAATACTCAAAAATATCAAACGCCTGAACTAACTGATACATCAGCTCAACACTCTCCCCCGGCCACTCGGTCCCCGAACCCCCTGAACAATCATGAGGGACCGTCCCTGCCACCAAGCAGGGGAGGGCTGTCTGGAGCACCAGCCCCCTCTGGGCAAGGTCCCCGCCAGCCTCGATCCACTGCCGCCCGTCCGAAGCGGGGAGGAGAGCTGACACAGAAGCCCCGCGGGCTACGCTCGAATAACTCGGGAGAAGGTAAAATACAGCCCGAGTCCTCAGTTCAAAACCTTAAAACTCCCTTTCTCCAAATGGGTGTTTTCATCACATGAATGACATGAGCAGGAGAGGACGCCCTCCGCACCAACATGCACGCGGGCCCTGTGGCCTGTCCCTTACCCCACGGAGCCGGAGCGCGCGCCTGCGCAGCGGCTAAGGCGGCCCCCGGTTCCGCGCTGCCCCCCGAGGCCCCCCGGTTCCGCGCTGCCCCCCGAGGCCCTCTCCCGGCCCCGCTCCGCGCCCGCATCCTCTCTCCAGGTGCCCCAACGAGACGCAGCCCTCAAGGAGCCCCACACCCCGCACGGGGCCCCACATGTGGGACGCGACCTGACTCACCTTTAAGCGCCGGACCATCTCCTCTTTGGATATCTTATCAGAGATTTCCTTGACGCCGGGAGGGTACGTAATTTTTCCATCGTTGGTCCTCGTCTTTGAATGAGCCATGATGGAAATATTTTCACCCCTGAAACAGGAAAGCTGTTAGATGCAAACCAAAGACTAAGCGTAAACAACGTTCACAACCCGTGCAAAGTAACGTGCCCAACAACAGCCTGCGGCTCTCCCCTGCAGCATCCCCGCCTCTAACCAACGGGACGCGTTTCACTGAACAGTCCCCAAGTTTTCCATTTCAGCCCTTCTCACTCACATCTGCACTAACCCTCCCACCACACCATCTACGCAGGACAGAAAGAAATGTCCAAGGTAAGCACGTTTTTAAAGCCCCGCGAACTGCAAGGACCCACACCAGCGAGCGCGCAGGCGCCTCAGGCGAGGACGGAGCACCGCAGCGTCACGTCGCGTCCATTCACGCCCACCCGACAAACGCAGACCTCGGGGACGCTGTCCCCACGGGGCAAACCCAGCAGGAAAAGCTGAGCCTGCCGAGGCACAGCGTGACGTGACAGGCCTTCCTGACATGAACGTGGGACAGCGCCCCAGCCACACCGCGCAGAGGAGACAGGAACGCAGAGCGCACCGTGCCCCCCCCCCCACGGGGACAGCGGGGACAGCGGAGACAGCAGAGCCAGCCGCCCCGCTGACGGCAGTGCAGAGCAATCACCGGGACGGGGCACCAGCCAGCGAGTGCTGGCCACAGGCCTCGCAGGTACTGGGGCCACGTCACCCGAGGTGGCCAGTCAGCCTCTACCCGCGGACTCAGTGACCCCCACGGGCAGCAGCCCAAGCATCCAAGGCCGGTAATGCCAGGTCCTGCCCAGAGGACAGCCCTTCCGCTCTAGGCCTCCAGGAGTCCCCACGACAGGGTCTCCGGGACAACGAGCGTTCCCAGGTCCCCACCAACCAAGGACCTTCGGGAACGGGGCACTGCGGGCTCCAGCGGAGCCGGACCTCAGAGAGCCAGCGGGCCTGCCACCCAGGCCGCAGACGCGCACACGACCCGGTCACGGGACCGCTGTACTTGTACTTCCAGGACACAGAAGACAACTCGAGAACATACATAAGGAACGAAAGTTATAAAAAGGAAACTAGGAGACTTGAACAAAAAAGAACTTGTAAAAGTTGAAAAATTAAGAACTATGATATATCTGAACAAGAAAATCTCCAAACATTTTAAAATGCTGAAGTACTTCCTAATAATGAATGAATTAAACGAAAACAAGCCCAGGATGAACACAGCAAAAATCACAGGCTGATCTTGCAAACTTTTGCTACAACATTTGAAAATTTAGTAACATGAAGGAAATTTATACCTTACCAAAACTAAGAAGAAAAAATACTATTAAGAAACTAACTAAATAAATAATAAATCTTTCCACAAAATAAAATCTCTCAGTCTGGATGGCGTGGCGACAGGGAGCCCCCCATGGGACCCACCCCACACAGGGGGCCGGCGGGGACGGAAGCACCCAGCCGGCCTAGAGTCCAACAGCACCCACCAAGTCAGCTTCCGGACTTAATTCTGTGCTCTAGTCACTTGATAAGAGGTCCCCACCGGGAGGACTCTGTGTACTACTTTTTGCAACGTTATGTCCATAATTATTTCACAGAAAAGGATTTCAAAAAGCAAAACAATCAATTGTATTCATAGCAATAGCAACCAAAAGTTTAAAAACAGTTTACACTGAAAAGCATAAACTACCCAGGAATTAATCTAACAAAAGATGCTCAAGTTTTGTTGAAAGGTTAACATTAAAAATAAAAATTAAGGTAAATGCACAAGGCCAAGAACAGCAAGATGCTGAAAGAAACACGCAGTGCACACGTGTCCTACCAGACAGGGAAACCCAGTATAAAGCTGAAGCGAGCCAGACGGTGTGGGGTGGCTCAGAAAGGACAGCTCCACGGGCAATGTCAGACACCCCAGAGACAGAGCCACCCAACGTGAACCTTCATACATAAAAGCTGGGTGGGGCAGGCATATCAGGGAGAAAGGACAGGGAGAACAAAATAAAAAGTTGTCACTATCACTCAGTATTTTAACAACCAGTCTTCCGGTCCTTGAACTCTAGATGTTTTTCCTTTGTGTGTTTTTTTATTTCTTTCGTCAATGTCTTGTTTTCAGCATACGAGTCTGCAGTACCCTGAGCAAAGCTTACTCTTGTTACTTTTTCTTTCTGATGCTCTGGTGAAGGGACTGTTTTGTTAATTTCCTTCTCAGACACTTCACTGTTAGTACATGGAAGCACAACTGATTTTTACATGTTGATTCTATAGTCTGCAACTTTACTGAATTTACTGGCTCTAAGAGGGTTTTTTCCCCCAGGGTTTTAGGGCTTTCTACACATAACATCATGCCATCTGCAAACAGGTAGTATTACTTTGTCCTTTCCAATCGGAATGTTTACTTATTTCTCTTGCCTGATTGCTCTGGCTAGAACCGCTGAACAGAAAGGGCAGGAGTGGGAATCCTGGCGTTAGAGGAAAAGCTTTCCATTTTCCACCACCGAGAAATGCAAATCAAAACCGCAATGAGGCGGCACTTCGTACCTGTTAGGATGGCCATTATAAAAAAAAATTCAAGTATCACTGAGGATGTGGAGAACTGGGACCCCTGTTCACTGCTGGTGGGAATGTGAAACGATGAACTGAAAACAGATAAAGGTCCCTAAACACACACTAAACACACACACACAGACACACACACACTCTCTCTCTCTCTCTCTCTCTCTCTCTCTCTCTCTCTCCCTAAATGCATCCAGCATAGGCTCTAGCAATCCCAATCCCGGCTCCCTGACCCAGAGGAACGGACACCCAGCCCTGAGGAGGCGATGGGCACCCCCACGCGCACTGCAGCAGCATCACAACGGCCAAGGCAGAAACAGCACCCACGCGGTCAGCAGCAGAGGCCTGGATTAAGAAAAAGCGGCACAGAAGTCCAATGGGATGCCTTAAAAAGGAGGGGAAACTGCACCCCCTGCACTGACGGGGGTGGGCCCGCAGATGTGCTGGGTGAGCTGCCCCGGCCGGAGGGGGGGCAGCCCGGTGCTGCGCGCTCAGGCTCTGCCGAGAAGGCCGGCCCACGGGCAGCGTTCTTACGAAACAGACGCGCCGGGCACAGGGAAAAGCGGAAGTCACGGCTGCGCTCCTGTCCTGACCGTGGCAATGTCCTCGTTTGTTAGTGCATCTGTCCAAACTCGTCAGATTATATACATTAAGTAGGTGGGGGTTTTGTATATCAGTTATGCTTCAAAAAAGCTGTCCAAAAAAAAAAAAAGAAAGAAAACTTTCAGGCAGTCTTTGGGAAGTAACTGTTCGCCCCCATTTGCTGGGGGAAAAGGACGGTGGGGCAGGGAAGGGCCAGCGGGCAGCTCTACCCGCAGAGAGGCGTCTGGGCCAGGGGGGGCCTTGGGGGTCCTTCGCGCCAGGGAACACCAGGGGCACAGGCGAAGGCGCCGAGGAAGACCTGTCACGCAAGACGAGCGCCAGGCCAGTGAGAGGGGACCCCCCAGGAGCGGGGCGGGGCAGAGCCGCAGGGGAGCCTGACAGTGATGGCCGGGGCAGGGGACCAGGCCAGCGACACCGCGCGCAGGGGTCTGGGATACCCCGTGAGCACAGAGCAAGCGTCCTCACCGGCCGGACTCACGAGCAAACTCTCTGTCCTGTACCTTCGAGTCTGGAGCCATGTTTCAGCGTCCCCTGACCCCCGGGGCAGAACGAGGCTCCTCCCCACACAGCGTGCGGGGATTAGCCTTCCCCACCCCACAGTCAATGACACACTTATTTCCGCCTCTTCCTTCTCCTCCACACGAGCTCCTGCAGACGAGGCCAGGGTGCTAGTTCACGGCAGCATCTGTCACAGGTCCCAGCACAGAGCAGGCGCCCAGGAAACCCGGGCGTGTGAGGACCAGCACTGCACTAAGAGACGGCAGCCGCCACCGGCAGCGGGGCCCGGACAGGGGGCCTCAAGCGCGGTACAGCCGGCCGGGGGACTGCCAGCAACTTCAGGGTGAGCAGGACGGAGCGGCCGGCGGCACGGGAGGGCGAGAGCACGAGAGACGTGAGTCACACCTCTGAACAACGGCAGAAGAACGGGGAGATTGCTTACGAGACTCAAAGCTCTGGTTCCCGGAAAGTCAGTTATTTCTATATTTATTGAGAATTTACTTGGTGCCACATATGATGCCAGGCATCAGGAATGCAGTAATGAGCAAAATGGAACCCCTGCCCTCACTGTAATACAGACAGGGAAAGAACAGAGAGAGACGAAGGCTTGGTCTAGAAGGCAACTGGAGGTGCGGACCTACCATCCTAGGGAAAGGCCAAGGCCAGGAACGACCCCAGGACCACAGCTTCAAGCTTTGCGGGTTTACAGAACCAGGAAGGAGGATGTGCAGTGAGCTGAGGTGCCGAGACGGACCCTGGGGGAGACACCTGCACTGATCCGGGCGGGGCCGGCGGAGAACACGGGGCCTGGGCCTTCTGCGTCTGGGGATGGAGGGCGGGGCGCGCCGCTCACACACACAGAACGACCGCGGCAAACGCTCCCGTGGGCTCGGGCAGGGGATCTTTACGAGTGTCGGAAAGGAAGAACGCACGCACACCAGACGACGAGGTAAGGAAACGAGGCGGGAAGAAGGGGAGGGGAAAGGAGGGGTCAGTGCAGACGAGCCAAGGGAAGGAAGAAATAGGAGCTTCGGCTGCTACGGGAAATCAGCGGAGAAAGACGCCCCGCACAGCTGCTCCTCTGAGCTTCAGCGTCCGCCCAGGACACGATCTGACCGAGTGCCGCTCACCTCTGGGGAATTCCAGTTACTCACACGTAAGGGACGCAGCCACGACGAAGAGGAGAAAGGAATAACCTGGTCAGGAAGCAATCTGCGTGGCTCTGACCTGTCAGAACCCCCCTCACGTACTGTACACACTACACAACAGCATGCCAGTTAATTCCTTTCTCTGTTTTAAAAATATAAGTTTTTAACTTACCACTAACTTATAGTAAAACTACAATATTCTAGAATTTCCCTGTTTTTAAAGGGTAAAAACAGAAAGCCACTAAGTTTAAAAATTGATATATGCACAGTTGTAAGTATTTACACTTTATGTTCATATGAACAGTAAGAAAAACACAAAAGAACATTCGAATACTAAACTACTTATGCACCCACTGAATACGTTCAAATAAAATAGTCACTAAAGAAAACACTGATTTTTTTTAAAAAATCACACTAATAGGTCCAGGGAGGAAAAAATCACGCTAGCATTCAATCCTGAACAAGGGACAGCAGGAACAGAGAAGGACAAAGCGTGGACCGGGCAAGGCCAGCCGCGATGATCCTGTTTCTAACTGATCTGGGAAGAAATACAGGCAGGGCTCTGTCATCTTCACGACGATTTTCCTTAAAAACCTAATGGGGACAAGAAGATCAGAGTCGCAGGAACCCAGTGAAACCACCCCGAAAATCCCAACCTGGCCATGTTTACTAGACGCTGTCTTCCCTCCCCGGACCAGGTTTGAGGTGCAGGGGGTGAACCCCACAACCGGCCCTCAGGCGACCAGCAGGTGGTGCCCTCCGGGAAGCCACCCCTGCACCCCCAGAAGCATGGCTCCCCGCCGGGGCGGCCGAAAAGCTCGGGGGTCCTATCCAAGAGCAAAGGGACAAAACAAAGTATGTTACCCGCCCCTTCGGATTTAACCTTTGGGCCAGGTCTCCGTACCTTCCCACCACCCAACCAAAAAGCGGTCCTTCGTGCACAGGATGTCACCACTAACCCACCATTCGGCCTGAACTAACCTTTACTCATTCAGATTGACTGTACTTAAGTTGTCCCCGCCATTCCTACGCGTCCCGGTGAGAATGAAGCCATGTGAAACGCCTAAGAAGTCCTTTTAGGAAGCTGACCCATTCCGTCCACACTTCTCATGTCTGTAAAGGTCAAACACGGTTTTCCTCGCACGCCTCGTCCCTTTAAGGACACCCGTGGTCCAGAAGGGAGCTGAGCTGAGGGACCCAGCTCACACAGAGGGACCCCAGGCCCTGCAGCCCCTCAGCAGCCCCAGCTCCCAGCTGAACCCCCAGAGTGCCGTGCTGAGCCCCCTCCCAGGACTACGCCTCATGCCAGCACAGACACTGTCACTCATTTACCGCATGACAGCACCTCTCTAGGGGGGGTCAGCTCGGTGCCCCTTCTGCGGGGGGTGGAAGGGCGCCTGTCCCGCCTCCCGTCCCACCTCAAGCCCCTGTCCCTGCACATCGCTCCCCGCCCCCGGGGCCACCCCGGTGCCCCCCATGCAGTCTGCCGCTCACCTGCTTCCTTCCTGTTACCAGGAAGCATGGAGCTCACCCGCTCCATGCTTTGGGGGCTTAGGACCCTTTAAAGGCACTGACTTCCACGTGCCCAGTCAAACAAGCACTTTCTGGGCCACTGCACGGGTCCCCGCCGGGTGCCCCGCGCTGGCGGCAGCCTCCCCCTGGGGCTCCAGTTCCCTCCCCCGGGTCCTCTCCGCCCCACTGGGCACACCGGGTCCTCGCATCCTCCTCCGGCAGCAGCTCAGCTCTGGGCCTTCCCCCACTTCCCAATCTCTGTCTTTCCTTCCAAGGCTTGGGCCCTGAGCTCTCCTCAAGCCACTCCGAAGACTTCAAAACAATAAACACGGACCCCCGCGACAGCCCTCCCTGCCTCGGGCACACACACGCCACTGTCCGTGTGTCCACGCGGCACTCCCACAGGCCTCTGCTGTTCACACAGGACACCCCAAACCGTCCCCCTGCATATGGTGCCCAGTGCACCCCACCTGTTCCTCCGGAAAACTGGGTGTGACCCTTGACAACTCTCTCAGCACCGAAAAGCCGGCACTGCGTCTGTCCCCGTTCACTGGCGAACACAAAGGCAGCCCCCGGTGCACGCAGCAAGCACTTGCCCTCCCCTGCGCGCCCAACACTCCGCCGGGGGCTGCCACACGAGCCGCCCACGCCTGCAGGCAGCTGACACGGAAACACACTGACGTAAGGACGGCGCACGTGCGAGCACCTCCGCCACAGACGGGCACCGGCCCGGCCAGCGAGCACCAAGGGGTCCCGGGCGCTGCCCGGTAGTCCCGCGGGGGGGGGGGGGGGGGGGGGGCTCCGGGCCTGTGGACAGCGGGCCGGGACCGCGGGGGGCGGGGCACCGGCAGGGCACACAGGGACAGCGGGCCTCCCAGCCCAGGGGGCCGGCGCAGCTGCACGTTCCTGGGGTTTGGGGACCCCACAAGGAAGCAGAGGGAGGGAGCGGCCGCGCTAGGGCCGAGGTACCTGGATTAAGAGGCAGGGAAGCACCACTGCCGTCGGGGAGCCAGGAAATGACACATGACAGCTTGCACCGAGCGCCTGGACGCAGACACCTGTCGGAAGGCCACCGCAGGACACGCAGCACGCCTGCCCTCCGGGAGCCACCCAGCAGCACGGAGACGCGGCAGGAACGTCCGCATCCCCGCGCGGAGAGGAAGGTGGGTCAAGATTAAGAACCAGCAGTTCGCAGAGATAAAGGACAAAGGAGCTCTCAGACACACGAAAAGATGCTCGTCTCACTCATAACGGAAACGTAAATGAAAACTGCACTGCGACCCCACTTTTTGCCCAGAAAGCCTGACCACACACCGCGCTGGCGCGGCTGGGGGACAAGTCTTCTCACGCACACGCTACGTTACAAGCTGCACAAGGACGATTTGACAACACGTATCGGAGTTGTACCTGCTGAATTCTTTGACCCACCAAGTCCACTTCCAGGAGTTTGTCCTACAGACACACCTGCACGTGCACAGAACGACACACGTACCAGGTGCCAACGCAGCGTTTCTGTAAAAGTGAAAACAAGACACAAGCGAACCTCCCGCCGAGGGGCTGAGCTACAGACCACAAACACGAGAGGGGTCTGTGGCGCGGAGGGAGAGCGGTCCCCGCACTCTACAGACTGACCCGGGGGGACCTCAAGGGCGTGCTGGGACGCGAAGAAAGCGAAGGGCAGAACAGGGCAGGTTTCCAGAACTGGGGTAAAAGGGAGGCGAAGGGAGACGGCGGGAGACAAACAGCTTCCACGGCTGTGCTTCCTTGAAGCCCAGGAGCATGTGCAAGAAACCAGTAACGTCAAGAAACGACCTAGGACTCTGGGAACTAGGCAGATGGAGGGACTCTTCACTGTCTTTTTTCTTCTTGCCTTTTTACTCTCGGAGCACTGTGAACACAGTATTAGAAAACCTCTGAGAATTCCGTACCGCCCACAGACTGGGCCGCTCACGCGACGTGAGCAGCAAACGGGAGGAAGAGGCCAAGTCGACCCCCCAGGGTTCTGCCTGACGACGCTCCGGGTCGCCTCTCACAACCCAGGAAGACGTCCGTGTCCGCAGCCCCGCGCGGTGCTGACGGCCGCGGGAGGCCGCTGAGCCTCTGCACACGCGGCGCCGGGCGTCCCGCGGGCAGCAGGGACCAGAAGAGGAAGACGGGGAACTGGGAGAGGCGGGCACCTGCTCCCAGTAGAAGCCTGGCTCCCCTAGGCACTAGTTGCTCTAAAAGCCCATTTACCCGGAGAGCAAACGAGGAAGGCCGCCAGCCCCAGGGCACAGGCCCCAGGCTCTCACTGGAAGCTGCCGGGCCACTGAGATCACCCCCCAGGTTCCCGCCAGGTGAGAAACATCAGACAAGGCGCGGGGACAAGCCAGCTCAGCAGCAGACCCCGGACAGCGGCAGGCAGCAGGCGGCAGGAGGACGCTGGGGACGGCACTGCCGCCGCGGCAAGAGGCGGCTTCTTCAGGGGAGCCCAGGCCCCACACCGAGCCATCGAACCCTGGCCAAGACGCGCTCTCCTGCGACACGTCTCTGTGATTCTCGCCCCGTGTCCCTTCCATCGGACTCTCACACACCGGCTCACACCTCCCTGCAAGCCCTGTGCTCTGCCCTGTTTCCGATTTGTGACTGTGTCTCAGGGTCCCAGGCGCCCTCCCCTACCCAAGCAGGCATCTCTTCATCGAAAGCCCCTCTGTAACTGAGCCCCGTTTCTCACGTGGCGCAGCACGCGCCTGCCCGTCCCCCACGCCGTCGCCCGCCTTTGCCTTCCCTCCCATGAGGCGAGTGAACGTCCCCGTAAAGCACCCCCCTGCCCCAAGGCTTCACGGTGTCTTACTGAGCACGTGCACACCTGGCAGCAGGGCAGGCGTGTGGCCCGGCCCACAGAGGGGGACACGGGGTGATGGGAAGTGACAGGCGATGGGGAGTGACGGGTGATGGGAGGTGACGGGCGATGGGGAGTGACGGGTGATGGGAAGTGACAGGCGATGGGGAGTGACGGGTGATGGGAAGTGACAGGCGATGGGGAGTGACGGGTGATGGGAGGTGACGGGCGATGGGGAGTGACGGGTGATGGGAAGTGACGGGCGATGGGGAGTGACGGGTGATGGGAAGTGACGGGCGATGGGGAGTGACGGGTGACGGGTTTGCGGTTCGCACACGGGAGACAAAAATGCTCTGCAGTCAGTGTGGCGACAGCTGTGCCAGCCTGTGAATGTGCCAGAAAACAACGATTCACACACTTTTAATAAGCGATTATAGTTTGTGGATTCCAGCAACAAGTCTGCTTAAATGTGCGGTGTCTGCTATTCCCCCCACTTTACAAATGCAGAGATGGAGGCTCGCAAGATGAGGGAGGTGGCCCACGGTGCAGGCAGGACCAAGCCCACCCATCTGGACTCTGCAGAGCCTGGATGCTCCCCCGCCAGGCCTGCCGCTCCTCGCCGAGCGGCACGTGGGACGCCGAAACCCTGGGACGCACCCGCCGGGGTCGGGCCTTTAATGCCGGGGGCCGCCTGACCTCCAAGGAGAACCACAAAGCCTTGACCTAATTAGCCACACCACAAAGGCCGGGGAGGAGTCAGAGGCTGAAAAGGAACGTACCAAAGGGACAGAAGAGGAGAAAGTGCTCAGAGCTGAATTCCAGAGCTGGCCATTTTGAGCATGAGGTCACGTGGAGGGTCACTGTCGTGACTGCTGTCATGGCACTGGTGGACAGGCCGCGCTGGGCTGCGCTGGGCCCCCCCGCCCGCCCGAGCTTCGCACACCAACGTCTGAGCCCGGCCGCTTGCTGTCGGGAGGCCTCCCTCAGCGAGCAGGGTGTCAGGCAGCACCCCTCGCTCTACCCACTGGATGCCGGGGCACCCATCAGCCCCCCCTCCGAGTTCCACCAACCAGAGTGGGTCCAGACGTTGCCAAATGCAGATAGACAGGTACCTCCTTTTTTTAACAGCTTTGTGATAGCTCTGAAATATAACAACTGTGCATATTTAAAGCACACGACTTGGTACCTGACGTGCGTGTGCACCGTGAAACGATCGCCTCCGTCAAGCAAACCAACATCACCCTGTAGTTGCCATGGGCGGCCGTGGGGGGCGGGCAGTGACAAGAGAAGAGCCCTTAAACCAATCACCCGCCAAGCCCCCTAAGAAAAACTCATTGCGCCAGCGACGTGAGGCTGGGCAGGGCGGTCCGCGGGGCCGAGCCAGGAGCGAAGCCACGCGGTGACACCAGCGCGCCCGGATCTCCGCGCCCAGCCAGCCCGCAGGGCCCGACGCCTGAAGCCCAGCAGACAGACGCAGGACGCTGGGAGGGGGACTGCCCCCGACCTGCGTGAACAACCGTCGGCTTCCCTGTCGAGAACGACTACGCGCCCCTCACCCCTGAAGGAACTGGAGTGCCGAGGCCACGACTGCCACGCCCCCCCCCCCTAAGAGGAGCACACTGCGGACAGTCCCCAGGGGCGGGACGCTGGCGAGACCGGACCCACGGATGCAGGAGACAGACGGAGCTGCTCTCCACGCACCAGCCGCCGACAGCGAGGCAGGGGCTTCCGCAGCCCGTGCCGACCCTTCCCTCGGAGCCGGGCCCGCAGCCTCTGCGCTGGGGACACGGCTGCCCCGCAGGTCCCGGGCCCCACCGTCGCGCTCCTTTCTACAAGCCCCCCTCCCTGTGGGGACACGCGAGAACTCAGCGACTCGGTCCGGAGGGCTGGGCCAGACTACAGGTCAGGGTCTCCTGTGAAAGGAGTCCCGTGGCCTGGCTGCCTTCCGCTGCACTCAGGACAGCCCTGTGACAGGCGGTGCTGTGACCGCTGTCACGCCCAGGCGCACTCTTTAGAAACAACAGGGTGAGGGCACTTTCGTGCAGTCATTCTACTCCTGGAGATGGAAGGGCACACGCAACATCTTCAGCATACCATGCTTTGTTCTTTCAAGACAGGTAAGCACACAGCTGAAACGCAAGGGAAGATGTGTGCAGCGTACGGAGAACGGGCTGTGATAGCTCGAACGGGTCAGGAGTGGCTTGTGCAGTTTCTTGGTACTGCTGACAATCTGGCCAAATAATTCCTTGCTGTGGGGCGGTCTTACTCACTGGAACATGTTTAGCAGCCTCCTGGCCTCTGCCCACTGGAAGTCCATAGTGGGAGAGAGCCAACATACTCCAAATAACCAAATCAATAAAGCTATTGGTGAAAATGGAAAATGTCTTTTGTTTTACAGAAAAAAACATAACAGACTTTTTGGTCAACCCAATATGTGCTGCAAGGTCCCTCTGCCCTGTAAGCATATTTTTAAAATGCTTAATCTCACTCATAATCAAAGAATGCAAACCCAGAACAAGAGGTAAATTTCACACATCAAATTGGCAAAAAGCATAGAGTTTAATGAAGTTCAACACCAGCATGCATGTCACAGGCACACTCACATACTGCGGGTCAGTGCAAACTGTTACAGCCCACAAGTCACTCAAGAGGAGTCGGAACAAAAATTACGGCACTTCCATATAATAAATTATTCTAATCATTTTAAAATTGTTGACTTGTACATGCCAATATAAAAAGAGCTCTGTGGCATGAACTACAGAAAAAGTCAATTGCCACAAAAAAGTAAATGGCAGTACAATATTAACACATTTGCATAAAACTTTTTGAAAACACAAACTTTCTGGAAACAGTTAATAGTTCCCTTTTAAAGGAAGAAGAAAAGCAGCTTTTAGTCTTTTCCGTATCGTTAGAATTTTCATCGTACACGTGGATAACTTCCGACTTAAAACACCCAACTCCTGAGTGCACTCGATTCCCACGAGCCGTCCCCACCACGCCCACCAGGGCCGGAGGGCCAGCCAAAGGGCCTCGGCAGAACTTCAGGGACAAGGGACTTCTGTCTAGACACACGTCTGGGACTCTTCTCGAAAGCCTCCTCTGAGAGGGAGGGAGAAAACCATTGCCACACTGGCCGGGGGGCCACAGCCTCGGTCCCTGCTGGCCCAGCCAGCCCCCCACGGGATAAGGGCTGTGGCACCGCACCCCCTCCCATCAGTTCAAGTCCCGTCTGGTCCTGTCACCATCTCACGTTAAAAGGCAGCCCTCGTGGGGTCGCTTCACAGCAGGGACCCTCCTCTGCTGTCCTCAGCCCCCACCCCTTGGGGGCAGGGGTCCCAGGGCGCATGGAGGCTTCACGTTGTGTCCAGTGTGACAGAATCTGTCCGGAACATTCCCGGCCGGTGTGTGTGTGTGTGTGTGCGTGTGTAGTACTTCTGGGTCACGGGCCTCGCAAAGGTGCCTCAGAGCAGCCCCCTGCTTCCGTCTCCCCCCAGCCCCCTGGACTGAGTCGGGCACGTCCAAGCACCACCTCGGGTTCCCGTCCAGCTGTTACAGCACAGTGACTATTCCACGTATCTCTAAGGGTCTCAGGTTAATGGCTTTGAGATTCACGTTCAACAACTAAGTTGTACCCACCTGCGTTAACCCTCTGTGATTTTCTCACGGTCCGTGACCACCCTCCAACTAAACCATTGGTCTCAAAGGAGCAGTTACCCTTGACTTTGAACTCAGGACTGAGCAAGGCTCGGACGCCTCTCCCACGGGGGCTACCAGGTGCTGCCTACCGGTGAGCGTGAGGCCGGAGCTGGCCTCTAAGATCCCAGGGGGCACAAGTGCAAACCATGGCCAGTTTCTTAAACCCGCTTAGAATCCTCTCAGAAATTACTGGGTGTCTTTGCAAACTATTTTAGAGGTTTCGGTGGTCCCACACAGGGAGACTAAACCAAATACCTACTGGAATTGGAGGCACAAGTGAGTTGTGCAGCAAATTGTTTAAAAGTTAAAAAGAAACAAACCCTCACACACCACATACATCTCAACACACAGGTCAACACCACCTTCGCCCAATCACTCCGGCTTACAAATTTCAGAGTACGTGGGCGCCCCGTGGAGGAACGGCGCCCGTGCAGAGCCAGCGGCCGCAGGAGACGGAGGAGAGTCCGCACCCACTGGGGGGGCGGGGGGGAGGCGCCCCGAGAGAGGCATCCAAACCAGACTCAGCCGCGCAGGCGCCCTGGGGTCCCCGGAGCTTCACTTCCCCTGAGTGCGCAGCATGGCGGGAAGGGGCCGCCGCCCAGCCCCCAGGCGGTAATTGCAAACATCGCTTCCTTCATGGTGGCGGAAGCAGCTCCCAGGACACAGAGCCACCAACGGCCCGGACGGCGACTCCGCGAACATCGACCACATCACGACCTGAACCCAGTCTCTGCGCTTTCCTTGCAGCCATGGCACACCAGGGCGGGGAACACGCGCTGGCTCTTCTCCAGTGTGAATGAAGCCCGTCCCCGAGCCAGGTCACAGCCAGCGCTCCCCGAAGCTCCAGCAGCACAGGAAGGAACGGGCGGGACAGGACAGGAAGACAGGGGACCCCGCACCGCTGGCCCTCCGAGCGCGCGCGGGTCTATCCCACCGCGTCCGTCTGCGCAGGGCCCGGCCTGTCCACCACGGCGCCCCTTCCCCTGAGCTTAACGAGGCAGTGACAAACCCAGTCCTCAAAGGGTCCCTCTGTGCCACTGCTAAGGCTACAGAGCAATTCTGGATGAATCGTAAAAGTTACCAGCCAACTCCACGGAACTCCATGTCAAAGGAGCTTGGTAGCACCCACCTCGTGGCAGCGAGAATCAGTTCTGTCCCCACACTGGCCTCTCTGATTCCTGGGGAAAGTCGAGGAAAAGGCAGAACCAGACGAATAAAACCGACGGAAACGCACAAAAGCCGCCGTGAGAACAAAGTTAATACAGAGTCAACCTCCCCGACGGGAGAAAACGCACAGGGGGCGCCGAAGCGCTTCTGACGCGAACCCCACACTGTCCTGCAAAGCGCACCTTCCCGGAACCCGGCTCAGCGCGGGGCAGCCTTTACACCACGAAAAGGCACAAAAGGAGCCCCTGCTGCGGCCACGCCAGCTCGGGGACGCGCGTCCGGCCCCCCAGGGCCCCGCGCGACCGGCCCCGCAGGGTCCCCGCGCGCCTTCCCGTGGCGCCTCCTGCGGCCGCCAGGGACGCCCGACCTGCGCGCCCCCAGCGAATCTCCCGCTGCCGCCTCGAAAACGCCCACCCCCTGGCCCGCGTCCTGCGCGGCCAAGAGGCGCCCTCTCGAGCCCTCGCCTGCTGAACCCCACTTCTGCGTCTGCAATGACTGCGTCTCGGAACGTGACAGGTCTGAACTGACGACGGCGACTACGGCCCCCTTCGCGTGTTAAGGAACCACGGCTTCTCCGCAGTCCGTCCCTGACTTGGGGCGCACCGGGGCACGGAGAGGGTGGCAGGCGGCGGACCGCTCCTGGAAACCAGGGGCTACACCCCAAGTTCCCGAAACCACTTCATCGACAGGGCAGGGTCGCGCTCAGGACGTTTTATAATAAAAAGTGTGAGAAGTAGGTTCGCGGTGCGCTCTTCCAAGTAAAAGGCAAGGGACCGCGACCCGGGCGGCCGAGCTGCCACACCGCCCGCGGGCGGCCCGGGACGGCGCGGGCGCACGCGGCGCCGAAAACGCCGGGCGGCTCCGTCCGGGGCCCCGACTCACGCCCCCGAGCGACCGTCCCGCTCCCGAGCCCGGCCCCGGGCCGACGCCAGCCGTCAGCGGCGGCCGCGACGACGACGTCTCCCTCCCGACCCAAAACTTTCCGAGCGTCACGGAGCGCCGGGAGCGCGGCGCCGCTCACCGCAGTGGCTCACACGCCGCCCGCCCGGCCGTCCCGCTCCGAGGCCGCCCGGGACACCTCGCCAGCGCGCGGCTCCGGCCCCCTCGGTCCTCGGGCTCCCCGGGCCCCGGCGCCCGGAGGCGCGGCGAGCGCGCTGTACCCGCCCCCTGGCAGGGAACCGCGTAAAAATGTCACCGCGCCGCGCGCTTTCCTCGCCCGGAGCACAGGCTGGGCGGCGCGGGCGAGGCGCGCGGGGGGCCCGGCGGAGGGCGCGAGGCAGCCCGAGGCCCGCGCCCGGAAGGGGGAAAACCGCCCGCGAGAGGATTCAACAGGAGCGCCGCGCCGCCCGCCTGCCTGCCGCCGGGGAAACAGCCGCCGGCCCCGGCCGGGGCGCGGGGGGAGGGGCGGCCGGGCGCGGACCCCCGCCCGCCGCAAGGTCACCGCCCGCCGCCCTCGCCGCCGCGGGCGCCCCGGCCGGGGCCGAGGGCGGCAAGTTTGATTTGCCGGGGCAGCGGCGGCGCCCGCGGCGTGGAGGGCGCGCGCCGGCCGCGGGGCCTCCCCACCCCCACCGCGCAGCGCGCGGCCCACGCCCCCGGCCCGCGCGCCCCGCTGCCCTGGGCCCCGGGCCGCGGCCAGGCAGCCGGCGGCTGCAGGCTCCGCAGCCGGGAGGCTCGGCTCGGCCGGCGGCCGGGCGGCGCGGGGCCCCGCCGGACACGGCCGCGGCGGCGGGCGCTGGAAAATGGAGCGCGGCGAGCAGAAAGGCGAGACGCTGCCGTCCCGTTAGCTGAGCTGCTCCCTACCTGCGGGGCCCGCCGCGCCGCTGCTCGCACTCCGCTGCTCTCCGGGGCCCGCCGCCGCCGCCGCCGCCGCATCCAATCGCCGCCTCCCCCCTCCCCTTCCGCAGCCAGCCGGCCGTTCCTCCTCCTCCCCGCTTCAAAATGGCGCCAAGCGCTCTCCGGCGGCTGCTCCAATCGAACCGCCGCGGCCGGCACCGGGGGCAGGCAGAGCGCGGCGTGGGGGCGCAGCGCCCCCTGCCGGCCTCCCCGCGCCGCCGCCGCCGCCGCCGCCGCCGCGCGCGCGCCCGCCCGCCTCGCCCGTGCGCGCGCACGCAGCCTCGGGCACGCCGCCGCCGCCGGGCCGCGGGCGCCGCGAGTCCCGCCTCTGGCCGCGCTGGTCTCCGCCGGGCGCCCCGGGAGCGCTGCTCCGCCGCTGGCTCTCCGGGTCGACGCCGGGCATTAAAGGAAAAGCACTGGCACGGCGCGCTCACGCTGTCCTGAGTAAACACAGCCGGTGAGAACGACTTCGACACCCGCCCACGGCGACCGCGTCCTCCCCCGACGCCAGCCGCGGGCTTCTCCGCGCGGCGTGCGCCCCGGCCCGACTCAGCCCCGCCGCCCCCGACAGCGGAGCACCGCTTAGGCGGCGGGGCGCCGGGCACAGCCACTCGGCCTGCAGCAGGACGTCCCATCCCCCTGTCCCGGGGGCCGCCCTCGCCCTTCCCGGCGGGAGGAACAGTCCGAGCACCGCAAGCACGTGCGCGGTAGACGCGCGCCCGCGGCCCCGGGGGTGGGGGTGGGCCCGTTAGAGCTGCCCGGCTCTGACTGTAAGGGCACAAGGGGAGCTGGTTCCCAACGAGAAACGTTTTCTACGTCTGACACAAAGCAAACGACTTACAAAGATGAGTGGCGGAAACCTTCATTCAAGCAGCACTGTTTGGGGACACGGGAATGTGAAGTCGGCGTTAAAACAAAAAGTGAACTATGCTTAGGGCTTTTAAAAGTACCGAGCGAAGGGGTCCGTGTGTATATGGGAGATGTCTGTACCTTCTTCCCAGTTTTGCTGTAAACTTAAAATCGACTTAATACAAATAAAGTCCCAAACGTAACCTAGTTGGAATTCCTCAGGAGCAATCCCATGGGATGTAGCATAATTTTGTTTTAGGGTCTGCTGCATGGGCAACAGCAGACCCTCCATATCACCCTGCCCAGGCTCTGTAGCTTCAGCTTCACTGGAGAGGACACTCCAGCGTCATCGCAAGATGTCGATTCAACACGGGAGGAGACAGATACCGTGTCACTCCCGAGTCGGACTGCACAGCCATTCTCGGCGGTGCAGATAGACTCTTAAGAAGCTACACCATCGTCTCTCGAGACGGACGGCTGCCGACGACGACGACGAATTTTGTTTTAAAAAGAAACAAAAACATAAATCATTCAGAAGTTAATTGTGAGCACCGTCTACCCTGACAAAGCAATTCTGTGGGAAGGGTGTTTTAAAATGCTGATTTTATGCGGGCCTGGTTAGGAGGGTCACCTTTGATGCTAAAGGACCACAAATCCAGCCAACGCCTGTACTAGTTTCCTGTTGCCGCGGTAACAACCAGTCCCAGCGTCTGTCTCCCAGAACAACACACTTTGTCTCACGGTCCTGTTCTTCCGAGGACCGGCCCGGGGCTTCCTGAGCCAAAGCCGAGACATTGGCACATGCGTTCCTTTCTACAGGACCTGGGCGAGAATTCATTTTCCCGCCTTTTCGAATTTCTACTGTTTGGATAAAATAATAATAATAATGTTCAGATGAAGAAGGAAACAATGCATCATCAATGTGCTCCTCTGGAAATATAGGACTTAGTGTTTGCAATTATATTTATTGAAATATCTGAATAGCAAAAATTACTGAAGGTCAGAATCACTTTCAAAATGCAGTGGCAGTAGGAAATGTCTCAGTGTACAAAAAGAGGGGGAAAAAGACAGAAAGGCACTTTCCGAAAGGCCACATCTGATCAGAGCAAAGACATCATTTTCCTTTCTCACATTTCCACTTCCCTTCCAGGAGCAGCGAAACGTCTATCAGAGCTGGACAGTCAGTATCTGCGGACGCTGAACCCCACCTGGATACAGGCTGCTACTTACTCCCCGTCGTTCGAAATCCAGTCAAGCTAAACACACACCCCTGCCAGCCTGTAGCAGCCATTGCGGACGTGGCCACCGATTTCCTGGGTGACGGCACTGGATCCAGAACACGTGCTGAAATGTGCGTGTGTTACTTGAAAAAGATCACCCGTGATTAGCGCGTTAGTGCAGTGTTCATGGGCAGAGACGACGCTGAGTAGAAATGAACTCTCTGACGCTTTCAGCAGTCGGGCAGCAGGTGAAGGGTGGGAGCAGTCCCCTCTGACCCCTGAGGTTGCCCTACTCAGGGTGCTGCCTTCGCTGAGAACGCACAGGGGCGCTTCCCCAACCTCATCCCCAACTCTGGCTCCAGTGCCTGGAATTGCTCCTTCCATGGTCAGCCCCTGCATTCACCGGTGTGCCCATCCTGTGACTCTTTGAAACGCAAATAGTCCTGGAAGAAGGCTACCTTCACCTGCAGCCCGGGGCAGCGACTCTAGGGTGGAGCGGAGGGGAGGAATCCCCAAATCTGCAAACGGCACTGCTTATCAACCCACGCTGCTCCCCGCTTTCCATGAGTAGGAGTTCCTGTTTGTTTGTTTGTTTTTGTTTTTGTGGGGACAGGCAGGTAAGAGGGTCCGGGCTGCAGGGAGACGAGCCAGGAGGGGGAGCAGGCCACAGGGGGCAGTCAGGGGCAGCGGCTGGGACTTGACCTGCCCCTGCTTTGTAATGCCGCTTCGTGCCAGAGCTGGAAAACGTGAGCCGAGGCCCTTTCCTTCCGAATTTCTTTCTTAAACATCTTGGTAAGTACGCTTAGTTCCTTAAAGAGTTCTGGAACGTCACGGAGGCTTTTAAACACCGGTTACCAATTTGCTTACAGGTATTATTGTTGTAGAGCTGGTTAGGGGAGCCGGTCAGAATGGTGCCACAAACGGACAGAATCTGAGAGCCTGGACTTGGTCACCTCTTTCAATTAATTTTACGTAAGAAACTGAGTCGGGAAGAGCCGAGTGATTTGTCCAGGGATACGCAAAAGGGGGAATATTTTAGGAACTCTCATCACCCTCCAATTCATGTGGAAAGTGATATTCCCTGACCGGTTAGAGCGTCATCCCCATACACCAGGGTCGTGGGTTCGATTCCCGGTCAGAGAACGTGCAGGAAGCACCCAATGATGGGTCAGTAATTGGGACAACAAACCTCTGTGTCTCCCTCTCTATCTCCTCCCTCTTTTTGCTCTCTCTCAAATAAATAAAAAAAATTTTTTTTAATTTTAAAGTCCCATTTTATCTCACAAACATGTTTGAGTCTCTTAAAATTAAGCCCCATATACGACAGAAACTAAGAATTTGTGAAAATACTGGCTGGCTTGTGACAAAACAACAAAAAGCTGAAACCTTAGGCGCCGTCCGTGGCTGCTGCCATGTGTCCTCTCAGGTTTGTTGTACGTGCATGTGTTTTTGAGACACCTCACTCTTCCATTGCGATAAAAAACAAACATCATAAATTTACCGTCTTCCCCATTTTTCAGTGCAGTTCAGTCGTGTTACGTGTATTTACATTGCTGTGAAACGGGTCTCCAGGACATTTGTACCTGGGAAACTAACACACTCTGTACCCAGGAAACAACGACTCCCCTTTCCCTCCCCCAGCCCCCAGCAGCCACAAGCCTGTTTTCCTCTAACACGACTTTGACTTTCATATAAGTGGATTGGCACAGACTTTGTCCTCCCACGACTGGCGTATTTAACTTAGCATAATGACAGATCTTTTTTAAGAATTCCAAAATTAGACAACCGAGAAATATTTATACTAAATATTATACGTCTCACTACCATCTAAAGAGAGATTTGTGTTTAAGCAAAGCATTTATCATTTATTCAACTTCAGGAATTAATAAAGAGATATGAAACCAGGAGCAATTTCACCTGAAAAATAATGAGAATGGCATAGGAAAGTTTAGACCGCAGCTCTGAATACTTGCGCAAAGGCACATGAATTCCTAAAATACACTTCCTATGTATCCATAATCACTCACTGATGCTTTTATTTTGCGCAATCAACAGAATCAGCATGCCAGCCTACGCCACAAACACCGACCTGGTTTTTCAATGTTATATTTCTGTCCTAGGCACACAGCCTATTTTTGTCTCACTTCCCATTCCAGATAAGTTAACTTGACCCCTGATACTGTTCATAGAATGTAAGAAGCATCCTTTGCTTAAATACAGGAACTCAGTTTCTTCTCCTGGCTGTAGTCAAAGCTAATATGGTCATACAAAATAAACTTCTATCAGCAGCCAGCAGGGGGTGCTATTGAAAAATGTTCATGTTACTTAAAAAAAAAAAAACTTTTTTTTTTTTTTTTTGGTTTGCTACAATAAAACCAGTTTAGGTATATTATTTTCTTTTGATGTGTTAGTAATGTGTTTATTGTAGAGAAATCTGGAAATGCAATTAAGCTTGAAAAGGGAAAAAAATCAACCATAATCATACCACCAGAGAAAATTACTTTAATGCTTTGTTTCATATCAGTTCAGAATATATTTCATTTAAGCATTACATTTACATTACAAAAATGTAATGTTTATATGTTTTATAATATAAGTTCAATATATGTTAAATATGTTGATAATGTTTCATAATCTGACTTCTCTCCTTAACTATATGAGATGTATTTGATTCTATAGAAATTTCCAGAGATAACCTCTAAAATATTTGCAGCTGTACAGAATAGGCAAGCACTAGTTAGAGTGGATGAAAACTGCCGCTTGAGCAGGATGCTCTATGCTCCCTCTGGTTTCAGGTGTTCACCCTTTAGCAGATGGGTCATGGGCCACCTGGAGGGGGAAGGGGAAGGGCTAGAGTGCCCCAGAGAGAAAAGGGAGGACTCAGGGGTCCGGGAAGTGACTGGGGGACAAACTCACAGAAGTACTTAATTATTTTAACAACGGTTACAGCCATGCCAATGCAGGGCCGCTGAGTGGTCAGCTCTAACACCCCTGGAAGACTGTAAAGCACACACACGCTCAGCGGGCTCTTGGGAGAGACTGGATGTCTTGGAAACAGTGGTCACAGAGAAATCTTTCCCTATATTCCTCTTGGTACCACGATTGTATATTTAACATTAAGATTATTTCAAAGAAAATATCACACATAACTTTCAGGTGAATGATAATACACACATATCCTCATCTTCAGTGACTATATACTACTATTCCATTGTGTCGATATATTCAATAATTTATTTAACAACCCCTATTTAGAACAGTTCAATAGTGAATGGTAACACAAAATATGTTTAAATCCACGAGTTCATAATATATTTTAAAAACATAGACACTTAGTCACTGCTGGAGGTTGCTAATGAACCAGCTCATTATTTTGAAAATAAAGGGAAAGAATCCATCTTTATCCTGCCTGATTTATACAAACTCTACTACTGTGGAATCAAATAGTTTTCTGTGAACAGAAGTAGCCCAGCTAAACAAACGAAGAAGAAATACTAGAATACTATCATGTTTTAAACCCTAAGGAAAATAATGGATCCCAACATTGAGCATACACACCTGCTATCATCATACAGAGGAACAAGCAAACGTTGGCCACTCCCTGACAGAGGAGCAGGGCAGCACCCATGTGGTATCATTTCCATACAAATCTAACCTGAGTCTGATCAGGGACCGAATTACAAGATATATAAAGAAACATGTCCTAGTTTCTTAAATAAATTCCAAGGGTTGATGCCCAAAACAAAAGAAACCACAGCAAAAATCAGTAAGTGGGATGGCATCAGATTAAAAGCTTCTGCACAGCAAGAAAAATGATCAGCACAATACAAAGGCATCCTACTGAATGGAAGAAAATATGTGTAAGTCGTATCTCTAGTAAGGGGTTCATATCCAAAATATATAAAGAACTCATACAGCGCAAGAGCAAAAAGTCAAACAATTAGATTTAAAAACGCACAAAGGTACATGAAAAGATGCTCCGCATCACTAGTCTCAGAGAAATTCAGGTCAAAACCACAAAGAGATACCACCTCACACCTTTATTTCAGAGATCGCCGTCTGCTCCCTGTGGGCCAGCTCCCACATGTATGTCAGTGATGTGTGTTGGGAATTCAGGCCCATCCTGTCCACACCTGATACCCTGTTTCATTCTGCCTTCTCATCTTTTGTATCTGTGAGAAACGCTCACACTAAAAACCAGGACACAGGACGTGAGCAGTAAAACGAGGCCTTTATTCACGAGTCTGCAGAGCCGGGTGCCCCTCACAGCCACGAGAATGTGCGCCCCAAGTAGACAAAGAAAACTGGTTTTATAGTCTCAGCTTCCCCACCCTAAAATTGCCACCCTAAAGTGAGAGCGATTAGCTTCCCCGCCCTAACGCAACTAGCTCCCCCTCCCCGCTCCTCCTTCCCCGTTTCTCCATGACTGGTTACTCCTGAGTTACAATCTAACGCGTTCATCTAAATGCCCCTATTGTGATTTGTAAATATGCTAATGCTGTCAATTCCCTTCTCAGAGACCACCCTCTAATTACATTTGCCTTTAAGACCCTTTAATTACATTTGCCTTTTGTTACTAATGACTTTCTACTGGTTTGGGAGTCACCGTGTCTTTGTTTCTAACATATCTTACCTCCTAAACAGGGTATGGATTCATTTTTTAATTTTTTTATACAAGAACATTTCTTACACGTTCAGGGTTTATATGACTGGGCAGCCGCTCTGTGGGAACGGGCCAGACACATGAGAGACGCGGCCCCACGGAGTAACCACATGACGTCATCTGGCTTCCGGACGGCGCCTGAATCCAGGAAGGGCCACAGCCCTGACCCCCTCACTGTAGTTTCCGTGGTCTTACTGGTCCCCGGCCCGCACTCGCAGACGCCCTAACCTGCCCCATTCACCTGCTTCACGGGTCTCGGAAGCACAGACAGAATCCGAGCTCTGCCCCAGGAGAGAACTGAATGTTCTCTGCATGCTCAGGTCATGCATGTACGCTGGGCTGTCACAACAAACTCATGCTCAAAAAGTACTGCCTAAATCCATGCAAATAGTGAGTGAAATTTTAAAGAATATTATCTATTGCAGATTTTGTTGAGCTTCTACGAGTTAGTTGATTTTATTTTTTTCAAACAAATATGAGCGTAGTACCACTAGAGGGCACTGTTGTTCCTTCTTAACCCTCATACACGCCTGCTGTACTGATTCCTAATTTAGGGGTGATGTTAAATTACAGCAACCGTAATTCCAACGGAATTTGGAGATTTCTTTTGTTCTATTTTTGGTCCCCTTCTGTTAAAATAGCAAATATTTTTTCAATTTTGTTTTTTTTTAATGAGATATGAAAACATTTTGAAAGGATGTTTTTAAACACTATAATGTAGTTTTAAAACATTTTGCTTCACATTAATCTTGTTTCTTTCAATACGAATTATGCTTGCCTTAAGTATGTTCATATCTTATCTGTTTCCTGAGTCTCATGAAGTGTTTGTGCTAATGATCTTTATGTCGGGTTAGTATGAAAGTACAGGGTCACCTATTATGAGTCTTGAGAATTGCTTGTGTCACTTTAAATACCATTTTAGAATCATGCCCTTCCTCAATAAACATTTATGCTTATCCTTCTTCTTTTCGTCATTTGAAAACTCAGTAGATAATATCCAAAGCCACTTTGAGCTGTAATGTCTTATAACTTTATACTAACACATCCAGAAAGTACAAAACATAAACAATGTCTGCCGTGAGTCAAATTTGGCTGTAGAATTCTATCATAATCCTGTGTGACTCCATAATCCTGATGATGCTTTTACTACTTTTATTTTTTAAAGATTTTATTTAAATCTTTAAATAAGATTGGAGAGAGGGGAAGGGAGAGAGAAATACTCTTCATTTGCCTCTCCTTTGTGCCCCGACTGGAACCGAGACCTAACCAGACCCAGGCATGTGCTCTGAGTGGGAATGGAACTGGTGACCTTCTGCTTTATGGGAAGACGCCCAGTCCACCGAGCCACACTGGCCGGGGCTTGATGATCCTTTTAGGACAAAGTATGTGGTCAGGTTCCCACAAAGAGCAACTTACTTGTTCTCGGCTGTGTTCAGAAGCCAACACTTGGGAACGTTGCAGATTTGGTCTCTTGGGGGACGACTTTAATGGCGTTTGTCGTGTACCTGCCTGACTTTCAGGACATCCCACGGTGCCGCGTTGGTCACACAGATGCGTGCAGGTCTCCACTCTGACCGTGAGGCCATGCTTGGTGACAACTGCTCATGAGAACTAAAAGAACCGATCAAAGCCTTCTAAGAGTTGGCGTCCAGGGTACTTCTGTGATGAGATGTTTCTGTCAAAACATAACACCATAGTGGGTGGGTCAGGGGACAGGGTGACTCCATGAATAGATGGTCCTGATTTTAGTGACTGGCCTCTTCCACTGGGGGAGGAAGAACTTGGAGAAAAATGAAGTCCTTCAATACTAAATGTGCTTCCCCCTTCATTCAGTTAGAGAACTGTTTCCCTCATTCATAAAAGGTGGGCTTCAACCAGAGGAAGCCCAAGGTCCATTCACTCATTGAATTGACTAATTTATAGAGTGCCTAACTACACACACACACACACACACACACAGTGCCTAAATATATATATATGCACATGTGCCACACACCCATAAGTTTCACAAGGTATTATACATATAAAACCAATTCTATTATCTATATAAAATAAAATACCATGTATAAGATACATTATGGGTATATATCTTGTCTGAAATATTATCACTACAGTAAACTCAGGTTGGTAATGGACAGGCATACTACATTAGCACATAGAAGTAAACACGTCCTGTTCTATAGAGATTCAATGTCAGAATATTCTGCCCAGTCTCTCCCTGCCCCAAATCTCCGGACCAGCCCAGATTCTTAACGTGAAATGTTAGAGTCAGCCACAGAAAGATCGTTTTGGTTTTTATTTTGGTTTTCATACCTTTGTACCTTTACAGATATTATAGCTGAAGGATAATGGAACCAGAGCTCAGGACTTCTCCCTCCACAAGAGCTTATTCTTAATGGCATGAACTTCAGGCTAGATTCCATGAAGGGAAATACATATCTACATATAATTCAGCCTTGAGAAGGAAGAAAACCCTGTTCTTTGCAACAACATTTACGGGCCTTGAGGACATGTGCCAAGTGAAACAAGTCTGACAAAGAAAGACAAACGTCCTACTTATATATGGCATCTAAAAAAAAAAAAAAATCATAGAAACAGAGTGGAGTGGCGGGTACCAGGTGCTGGGAGTGGGGGGAGCGGGAATGAAAATTTTCATGACTTAAAAGGGAAGAAAATGCAGATTTCAGAAACAATAGGCCCAGGAGCAAAATTATGTAATGGCTTAACAAAAATACACCAGTACTGAAACCACAGAAAAATAAACAAACGGGACTATATCAAGTTAGAAAGTGTTGACACAGCAAAGAAAACCACCAACAAATGGAAAAAACAATCCACCGAATGGGAGAACATATTCACCCATGACACATCTAATAAAGGATTAATATCCAAAAGATATAAGAAATTTTTATAACTCAATACCACAGAAACAAATTATCCAAATAAAAAATGGGCAAAGGACCTGAATAGACACTTCCCTGAAGAGGACACACAGATGGCCAATAGACACAGGAAAAGATGCTCAACGTCACTAATCATCAGGGAAATGCAAGTTCAAACCACAGTGAGATGCCACCTCACACCCGTCAGAGTGCCTGTCATCAGTACATCAACAAATGACAAATGTTGGTGAGGACGTGGAGAAACGGGGCCCTAGTGCACTGCTGGAGGGGATTCCGATTGGCGCAGCCACTGTGTAAAACAGTAAGGAGTTACCTCAAAAAAATTAAAGAGGAAACTGCCCCATGACCCAGCAATTTCATTTCTGGAAAATATCTGCAGAAACCAGAAACACTAATTTGAAAGAACATACGCACGCCTGTGTTCACTGAAGCGTTATTTACACTAACCAGGATTTGGAAGCAGCCCAAGTGCCCATTAGCATATGAGTGGATATAAAAGCTGGGGTACATTTACAGAATGGAATATTACTTGGCCATAAAAAAGAAGGAAACCTTACCTTTGCAACAACATGACTGGACCTGGGGATTACTATGCTAAGTGAAAAAAAGCCATTCAGAGAAACACGAATAGCATATGATCTCACTTACATGTGAAATGTAATGAAAAAAATAAAGAACCAAACAAAAACAGACTCACAGATGCAAAGAGCAGACTGTCAGCTGTCAAAGGAAAGGCACACTACAATATACAAATGTATCATGAAAGTGTACACCTAAAACCTGTGTGATTTTATTCATCCGTGTCACCCCAATAAATTCAATAAAAAGACAGGAAGCATAGAAGAGGAGTGGTCCTAAGGCAAGAACACATTAACTGAGATGGAGACTATGTTGCAGGGCGCCAACAGGAGAGCAGACAAAGCAGAGAATCAAATCAGCTACTGGAAGATAAGAGCCAAAAAAAACAAAACCTGGGACAACTTCAAGGGTTCCAATGTCTGCATCACGGCAGAGTCAGCAGGAGAAGAGAGCGAGCAAAGAACTGAGAGCCGATAGGGAGAAGTAAAGACGGGAAACGTGCCTGACTGGGGAGAAGCAGACATACACGTTCAGAAAGCACAGAGCATCCCAAGCGAGATGAACCCAAAAGTCAGCATGAAAATCCTGATTTCCATCGATAATTTAGTTAGGTTTTAATTCCAGCTGCTAACCAGGCTGTATAAAAATAATACAAAATAGAAGATGAGGATTATTTGAAAGTTTAATATTTATTCTAGTTTCTTCAAGAACACTTCATAAAAATTGAAACATTTGTTATTTAAAAAATAAATATAAAGCATCGAGATCACATTGTTACATTCACATCATTTGTTAGACATAATTTGATTTACTAGAAAAGAACACATGATTTTAACACAGAGGTTGTTTATATTCTGTTTATTATGATTATTATTGGAAACTTTCTCTTTGAATATTAAAGTTTTACACTTAAAAAGAGCCTCTCAGAAACGTGATTCTTAAAGCGTGACTGATATGATATAGAGCTCACATGAATGAGAACAGTACACATTTAATACTAATAAAGTTGTAGGTTCTAAGTGGTGCAGCTTCATTTGAAGTGATTTTTCATGAGGTGTTTTTTTTGTCAACATTAGATTCTACAGGAATCTATCTCAGAAGACTTTGGCTATCATTTGAGGTCAAATTTACTTTAGAAAGTTGTATAAGATGACCGTGATTCAGGGTTGAAACGCTGGTTTTGTAAGAACCCTTTTTCTTCCCGAGGCACACGTAGAGCTGTGTCCTGGCTGGAGCCGGGGCCCAAACCATCCCCAGCTGGTGTGAGCTGTTTATGTCACCGAGTAAAATTAGACACACGCCTGTTGCTAAAAGGAGGGATGGAACATGAGCCGGGCCACACACTTGGGAGCCTCTAATTCTGGGCAGAGCTGGGGCAGCCTGGGCGGCTCCCTCTCCTGCCTGGGACGGGAACGTCCGAGACACTCAGTCCCCTGAAGAGCTTGGGCTGATTGTGGCCAGCTCGTCACTACATTTAAGGTAAGTGATCGCCTTTTACCTGATTTTATATCATTACAATGGGCAACTTAAAAGCCAAACAGAGGTAAGACTTCTAAATTGTTTTTCCTTCAAAGGTGACAGAATAGTTAACAAACTAAATTTAAAATGTTGAGTAAGTTTATTTCAGAATGATTAGGCATCAACAAAAATCTGGTTAACTTCTAACTTCCTCTCTTTTAAGTTATTCCAGTTACTAAGATGCTATGTATTTTTAGCATAATTTGTATTCCTAATATTTTAATTTGTAGAATCCCATGATAGCATGAATATATCATCAGGCATCACACTGTATACTGTGGTTAATCTAGACAGGTTATAATCTTTAAGATCACCAGTTTTCTGATTCTACTCTTCAGCTTCTTGGCGGAATTACATTGGTTTTACATTTTGTCAAGAGTTTTGTTACAGACATTAAAAAAACAGATTAAAATTAATGAGGACAAGAGTCCAACTCATTTGCTAAATCGGGAAAGAACGGAACAGCAGCAGAACACCAACCTCAGCTTCCCAACTATTCTTGGAGGGAAAGAAGGGGGACTATTTCTCTCCCCAAATTTGGAAAGAAATAAAGTGTTGTTCGTAATATGCATAGATCAACAGGGAAATGTACACAGGGCAAAAGGTACACGTGTGCCATGCTCTGGCTTTCTAACGTTGCCAGTTCTTTATCTGCGTTTCCCAAGTTAATACGGGGCGATCTGAAAACAAGTTTTTAAAAGAAAGCCATACAGAAAGATAACAAGGGAAAATATAACTCAGCTGGCTGAAAGACTTGCCAGCAGGATGAGTAACGAGCTCACGCGTACAAAATGAAGCACAGAATGTGCTCCGTTGATCTTTTGCTTCTTTTCTTGGAAACCTCCTGTGGTGATCCGTACGAAGAGGCACATTTACAAAGTTTCCAAACGAATGGTCCAAGTAGGAGTTGGTTTTACAGGTCCTAGAATTTATCTAAGGCTTTCTTTCAAACTCAAACGAAAAGTAATATTTTAATAAATTTAAATATCAAATTCCAAAGACTCACAGATGCGAGTTTCCAAAAGATGGTGGCCAAGCTGTGGTTGAAATGCTGAAAATAAGATTGTTCCATCCTGTCCTGTAGAAAAGATGCTTCGGAGTCATTAACTGAAACCGCTATTACATTGGAGATGAGAACCACTTATTAACGGTGACTTAGGATTGGGTGCCCACGTGGCTTCATCCTGCACCCTTGGCAGGACCTATGCGTCCCCTCCGCTCCCTATTCTTCTTGGCTCATCACAGCCCCTTGTGTTTCTCAACGAGGCCCCCCAGGTGGGGTTGCCCAGCAGGGAGGAGAGACCTCCAGTCCGGAGCATGATTCTGCTCTTTTCTCTTCCTTCAGAGCCTGCTTCTCCATTCCTGTCTGGCCTTCCTCCCTCCTCCTCCTCTCAGCTCCTCGGCACCTGTCCAGCTTTAGTGTTCTCTGGACCAGCCGCAGGGCCAGGCGTTTCTGCAGTGTGCTCACGAGCCCTGAAGCTTGCCTCACCCCGATACCCACCCCTTCAGTCTTCCACGTTCCCCCAGAGGCGGGCGGGGGCAGGGCCTCGGCATGGCCGTGAGCGGGAGCGGTCCTGGCAGCCTGAGGGGTCTTTGCTCATGGAAGAGGGGTCTGCGTGGCTCATGACAGCACCTGCAGCCGTTACCTGCTTAAAGCTCCCTGTTTCTGTGCCTCTTTTATTTCTGCATGATTATTTCAGAAAATAATTTTCTTTCCTTACTTGGTTTGCTTCCGCAGGTGTGACCAAAGTATAATCCTGTAGAATAACAGTTTGAAAATGGTATTCAATGGAGAATTTGTCTTGGCATTACATGCATTCCTTCGGTCCACAAATACTGGCGTTGTTCCAGATAACGGGACTGGCCAAGGGATAACGGGGGAAATCCTGCCCTTGCGGAGACGGGACAAATAATAAGGGGACATAGATGTCATATATATATATATATATATATTTTTTTTTTGGATGTTGAATAAGGTGGGAAAATGGAGGCAGGAGAGAAAAACTTGCAGTTTGGATTAATTTGCTTGGGTTTCGAAGGAGGGAAATAAGTTAAAGTTACCAGCAGAACCGCCTGTATAAATTCCGCCTTAAATAGTAGTTAAATTCAACTTAATAATTGTCCTTTCCTGTCAATATAGACAAATAATAAGTCATTGCTATTTTGGTGATTACTTTGATTAAATCATATTCTGTTATCAAAACATTCTGAAACAAATATATGAAATAAGTATTTAAGTTTTTTATACACTATGTGAAATTGATGGTGAAAATATTTTTTAAATAATGGCTTTATTTAAAATATTTTAATACATGTCTACATGGAAAATACTCAATATTATATGAATCATTTATATAATAATTTCAGTAAATTGATATTTGAGTCTTGATTGATTATATTAATGATATTACAGAGTTCTGATCTGATGAGTTATATCTGTAGTAATGGTTTCTAGAATTTTGTGAAGATGTAGCATCATCATTGCCTATAAATACATATTCTTTGAAATACTAATACGATCTGACATCAAAGTCAAGAGACTATGAATTTAATACTTAATGTACTATAATAATAAGTATAATGCGTACTCCATGCTAAATATCAACGTTATTATCAGAACTGTGCACTTTCTCCATTTGGAGCCATGGTGACAAATTTTAAAGAACTAGATGCCTCCAGATATATAGGATATTTACATATACCTGGGGATGTATCAGAGCAATTAATATACACTTAACTGATTGTGATGTCAGATGCCCAATGATAATAAAATGGCTTTGTTTGAAAGCATGATAGTGATCAGAGACACGAGAACCTTTATGAAACTGAATCCTCATTATATGAAATATCTGTAATTCGCCAACAAGACTGCCGTTGCACCTGTTGTGAGAAAGCTGCCCGCAGGTACAGGAGCCAGAGGAACTTCCAGAACTCTGGGAATCGGGTCACCTAAGCATTATGGGACTTAGAAGAAAATGATGACATCACTCAGGGTACTCAGAAAACTTTCACACGTTAGGATGCCAGTAAACAACTCTGTGAGGCCCTCTTCATGTGCTAAAAAAATGTTTTCTTGAATAACTGCATAATTGAACACTATAGTTGTTGTTTTTTTGTGGTTGAAATAGCTGTCAGAAAATACTATACAATCAAATGTTCTATACATTTGCAGGTAGTTTCTAAGTAATTTGACAGAACACAAAAACAAAAACAAAACTTTTTAAAAAGGTAACTTTTTTTTCTAAAAGGCTACATATTAAATCAATCAATAAGCTCTCATTCATTTTGGACCATCTCAATCTAAGGTGTATATATCTGAAAGACAAAGAGATTAGTCAATATCAAATAATATTGTGCCTTTGTATGCATAATGTTTTTGATTTTTCTTGAAGTAGGTCAATACTTGGAAACTTCGTTTTAGACAGAAGTTAATGCGGTAGGTATCTTATCAAGAGCCTTTTAAATTCTGAGTAATTTGGTAGCTGAAGAAAGACTTACCTTAATCAATTGACATGAAATTGAGTAATCTGGATTCTATTCTTTACAAGATGTGTAGGTACCAGCTTGACTTTCCTCCCACTGAATCTTTTAAGAACGTGATAACTTGATTATTTTAGGTTGATAATTCAATTACAGGTTTATCCACGCAGAATTTTGAAAGCAAGCCATATACAGCAGTCCCTCTCTATATCGTGGTTCACTTATTGTGGTCTCACTGTATAGTGGGCTTTTTAAAAATATTATATTTAATTAGTTATTGCAGATTTTTCGCTCTATCGCAGGATTTTGCGGTACCGTACAATAAATAGTAAAATAAATGTCAGGTTCCTACCTCGCGGATTCTCACCGGTCGCGGGGGGTCTAGAACGTAATACCCGCGATGAGTGAGGGGTCACTGTATATATTGAATCTACTGATTAAAATCTGAAAATATGGCCATTGGACTTGAAATGGGTGTGTCACATCTAAAATATTTTGCATGACAAATTAAATATGATCCTGTGCTTGAAATATAATGACCTAATTCCAAGTAATATTTAACTACCTTTAAAAATCATTAATTTTGGAAACTGATTATTGGGGTAAGAATATTTTGTTGGACTCAGAATAAACAAAGAGTTGACAAACAAGGTCTCCCTTTCTGTCTGCCCTTCCCTCTCCCCCCGTCCCCTCTGTCCCTACTCCCCTCTCCACACGCATCCCACCCCCGGGTCCCACTGCGGCAGATGGTACGTGAACAGTACGTGATCGCCACAGAAGGCACCCACGTGGAGCGGCCAGAGAACCCGTGCGTCTACAAAATCGGCATTTACGGCTGGAGAAAGCGCTGCCTCTACTTATTTGTTCTTCTCTTACTCATCATCTTCCTTGTGAACTTCGCTCTCACGGTGTGGATCCTTAAAGTGATGTGGTTTTCCCCAGTAAGTGGTTTTTTTCTTTTCTTTTCCTTCTTGTTGGTAAACATGTTCTTATTTTGTCTGCACCATCACTTCACACTGTACTGGTAGAAGCTTCCTTTAATGTTATTAATGTTTGTTTCCATCTGTATCAGAATTTTCAGTAGCAAGAGTACGTGTAACATTTACCTTTTTAAATGATTTCAGTGTGAACTGTACTTTGTTGGGTTTTATTATAATTTTTATTAGTAATTACCTTTACATGGGGGAACAACTGTAATAATCTTGAGTTTATGGTTGATCGAGTCATGATTGCTTAATGGTTATTTAATTCATTAGTTGGTAAAATTTTATAACTCATTTTCCTAATCTCACTAATTTATACACATTTACCATTCAGATGCTTCTTTCTAATTTTTTAAAAAGCTCCATGCTGATATGCAATAAATTCATGTCCACACGTCAATATTTAACACAGATTTAGTAAATAAAATATCAGTAGCCCTACGAAATTCATATGTTTAAAACAATCTCTTGTTTCCGAGAGAGCCAGGTAACTTTATAGGCTCTGACAGTATTTTGTGCCCTTTTTGGAGAAGCATTTATTGACTGTGAAGTGTAAAACAGTTCCAGTAAGAAAGAAAGAAAGGCTGCAGCGGACCTCGCGGGGGGGTCCGCCTGCCCCGCACGCCCACCGTGGAGGTCAGGTGCAGGTGAGGCCTCAGTCCGGGAGCAACATCGGCCGCATTCGGTCTGGAGTGCCTCCCAGTAACCGGCATCCCTCCCTCGCTGTGCGTCTGTTTCTTTCCTGCCATCATTCCATAGTCAGGAGACACGTGATTTCATATTTATACTTTCACATCTTCAAAGAGGTAAAATACCGATCCAACCAAAATGTAGGTTGAAATGTGTGAATATATTTACGGTAAAAGCATTAACATATTTAAGGCAAGTGTATAATATAAATTGCTATAATAATAAATTATATATCAGTGTTATCTATAAATAATTTAAGTTGTGATTTCTTCTTTTAAATATTTTGACAGCATCACAAGTATTCAGGCCCACCGGACAGCTTTTCTTTAAGAAAGTAGCACAACACAACAGTATGTACATTTTGTAAATCACCTCGACTTTATGTCTAAATTTAAAATATCTTATTTTAACACTTCTTTGGAAACTGAATCAAGGCTGAAACATCCCAGCCACATAAAAGCTGTTTAAGGCAAGTTTCACTGGAGTTCCGATTAGTCCTCTTGTCAACCTTTAGCTGATGCCTCTCTGGCAACTTACTCGCTGAGCTTTTTGAGAGAAGGACAGGAAAGTGCTGATAGGAAACCGATAAACATGCACGTGCTAAGCTGATACTAAAAGAAAGGAAAAAGAAAGCCATAACAAAACCTCACGGTCTCGCCTTTTTAACAGACAGGAATGGGTTACCTGCGTGTGACGGAGGACGGGCTTCGGCTGGACGGGGAGTCGGAGTTTTTATTCCCACTGTATGCCAAAGAAATCCGCTCCAGGGTGGTAAGACAGTGATGACACACTTACAGCGTTTGTGTTTTATGAAAGCAGGTAACGGCCGAGCACAAAAATCCAGTACATTTCGCAGGAGGGTTCTTAAAATGCACACATGGACACATAGTTATGACACACTCTTTCTAAAAGGCGTGGCTCTGGGGCCATGGGACTTCCTTCTGATATTGCTTCTAAAAGGCCTCCATTTTCATGTGCTTCACGCCTGAATTTGGTGGCCTCGGTAATTTAGACCATAATAAAGTAAAGGCTTGGTAATTAAAACCTTTATCAAAAACAATAAACCTCTTTCTATGACTGCAAGTAATTTAAATATACTTCTCTCAAGGCATTTAAGATTATCTGAAAAACTTTGAACGAAACCACTGTCATAGTGGTGGGTTTGGTAGTAATTATACTAATTACACAGATTGTGGTCCTTTGGGATTCTCCATTAAGAGACTAAATATCACCATTAAATAACTGTGACGTTTAATGTAAACCTGTCTCAGTATTATATTCATTTACCTCTGTGAAATCTATCACAAGTACAGCCAAGCACAAAATATAGTCAGTTTTTGTAGTATGTTCTGTTTTTCCTTATGTGATACTATGGACTTTGTCGTAGAGATAAACATTTAGCTAAATTACCTATTTGGTGGCATCAGCTAAATAAAACGTTAAACTTTTATACGAAGAGTACATTCTTTATTTTCCTCCCACTTTCTAGACACAGAAGGGCAGGTGAGTATTTCTCCCACGCAGAGGCCAGGCCCCCTATTCTAGAGCAATTAGGAGGGAAGCAAGAGGCTGACCCCCGAGAAACGCGTGGTCTTCTTGTAAGAGAGAGAAAGCACACGGTTAGATGAGACATCAGAGCCAGCCCCGAACTCCACAGCCGACGGCAAACGTCACAGCGTGAAACTCACACAGAGATCCTGACGGCCAAGGAATGGTCCTGGAGTCCTTGTCATGCACCACCATCTCGACTGACAGTCAGAGCAGGCCAGTGACCTGCGATATCACAGGCTGCTGCCCCGTGGGCCTGATTCTGTGAGCTTAGGCAGATCCTGCCCTCGCTCAGTCATCGTGGTGGGCCGGCGTATGACATAGCCCACCATGTCATGGGGAATGAATGCAAGCTTTTATAGAAACAGAGATCAGATGGGAACAAAACATTTAAATATTAGAATTTAGCCTTCCCGCCTGCCCCAGAGTTATGTTGGCTGATCCCCTACCATATTGTTAAAAGATAAGACTGGTAAAAAAGCCTGGTGACTGAATCAGGTGATTAGATCATAGCAAATTTAATTCTGGAATTAGTAATACTTTTAGTTATACCTTTTTAGACTCTTTCATATACAGAATACTTTTTAAAAACCCAGGGAGCCAATTATGTAAATTATTTGAGGTCATACCATGTTAAAGTCTCACAATGGCGCAGTGATGTGATGTGTCAATCAATACATAAAACTACACAAACACTGGGAAGAATATTACGTGATAGCAAAGCTGTATTTTGTATCCAATAGGACTTTCAGTAATTGGATCAGCAGAACTGAATAGTGCCCTGTAATTTTCATGTGCACGGGTGTATTATTTATGTTTCATTTTCAAAGAGGAGTCTAGGAAGTGATTTTTAATAAAATTATAGAAATTACCTTACGAAACTGAAAAATTCAGTATTGCTGGGCTGAGAAAACTTTATATTATAAATACATAATGCAACATGGTACATGTGATGACTCAGTTAACCCTTCAAAATCATTGCAATGAGTCTTATCAAGACTGCGCTGGGCGTTTATGATTTATTCTCACTCGCCCCGCCCAAAACACACAGCAGTTACATCTGACCAAACAGAAAGGTTGTACTGAAAAATATATAGACATGGGCAAACCCGAAAGGAAACAGAAACACACGGAGGTAAAGGGCTTCATCTGAAATGATTGTCTGTCAAGTATGCAGCCCTGAAGAGGCTGCGACAGTTTCCAGTCAACACGCACAGAGGAACGGAGACCAAACGGCATCACCGAGACGGGGACCCATGCGGACCCGCTGCCTCACACGGCAGCAGGAGGCAGAACATGTGTGCGACTTCTGCCCATGCCTGAATAGCGCTGCCCATCGGGAGCCCACGGGGGTGCCAGACCAAGACCTGACGTCACTGAGGACAGAAGCCCTGAGCCACCATTACCAAACGGTGAGATCCTGAGGTCTGGACAGGAAGAGGCGGAAACCTTCAGACAGGCTGGGTAAGCGCACAACTTGAACTACGTCCGCCCGGGGCCCTTGAGACAGACACTTCAAACCATGGAAGGTGAATGTCATCTAAAGAAAGTGATCAAATAAAGCACCACAAGAGAGAGAAGTAACTTTCAACTAAGTAAAAACAATCCACCTGGGAATTACTGCAGGAGCTCACTTGAGAACCTCAAGGAGATAAAGCTGCTTCTGAGTAGCTTCCATTAAAAGAACAAATTATAAAATCCAAGTAGGTGCAATCACACAGGGTAGAAGAAGTTACAGAGAATAGATTTAGCTTCTCTCATTCAACAACTCAAAAACCTTGAAAAAATACATAAAACAACGATTTTTGCTATGGGCTGAATGTCAATACGTTGAAGTCTTTCAACACCCTCAAGGGGACGGTGTTAGGAGGTGATCGAGTCCTAGAGATGGAGCCCTGGAGAATGGGATCCGTGTCCCTATAAAAGAGGCTCAGGGGGCCCCCACACCCCTTCTGCAGCGTGAGGTGGCAGCTGGCAGTGCATTGGCCAGCACTGTGGCCCTCCCAGCGCCCAGGACTGGGGTGGATAAATGTCTGCGGCTCCTAAGTCACCCAGCCTTTGGTGTCGCCTTATACAGCCCGAAGGAACGGCCAGGGAACGTGTTCAAATATCAGGCTGAGGGAGTCAGAATAGCGATCCCTAAGGAAGGGGAACAGGAGGCGGGTCACAGAATGGCCCCCGTTTACTGTCTGGAGAGAGGTCCCGAGGCCATGGTGCAGAAGGGGGACCGGTGCAGGGGCGGGTCTTCTCCCCAAGTCAGGGAGGCAGGGCTGGGGGTCCCGGGGAAGCCCCCGACCTGAAGTTCGCAGGGCCGGGCTCCCCAGAGGGGCTTCAGAGGCCGCAGCAGACTCACCCCGCCTTTCCTGCGCCTGCTCCCTGAGTCTATGTGGAAGCAGTTATCAGTGCACACGTGTGTGTGAGGAAGCTGCCTGGGCCGGGAAGTGACCCCTTGATGGGAGCGAAAGGCGGGGGGGTTCACGTGGGCTTGGGGAGAGCTTGCCTTCCCACCGGCCAGTGGGGAGAACACTCACAGAGGCGCTGGCTCTGGCGTGGGGCGCGCAAGGCCCGCGCTAGGATCAGCTCCGGCTGGGTCCCTGTAACGCAGCCTAACGGGAAGCCTTGCAAGTATCATACCTTTTCAAAGCGACCTAGTGTGGCCCAGAACAAAGCTCAAGAAAACCATGTCCCGTCCGGGCACAAAGGGCAAGGACGGCATGAGCAGGTTAAGGAGGGACACGAAGAAATGGAAAGACAGAAAAAAGTTAAGAGTCCAGAGATGAAGAGTATAGCCCCTGGGTCTTTTTTTAAAAAGTCAATTGGTGGAATTCACGTATTAACAACAGAGTGGGCACCACAGAAGAAAAGATCATTGGACTTTAAGATACAGCAGCAGACATTAACCAAAATGAAATAGAGAGAAACAAGACTGAAAAAAATTAAGAGAAACAGTGAACTGAGGGACAATGTTAAAGGATCTTATATGTTTGTAACCAGAATCCTTGAAAGAGAGCAGATAGAAGAGAGGACAGATGTTATTTGGAGGGGAAGAAAAGTGATTTTTCTTCCAAGTGTGATGAAAGCTTTAAACCCACAGATCAAACATACTTAACCTCAAACAAAAGAAACAAGAAGAAAAATACATAACAGCATGTGGGTTAGAAGTAATGGTACCTACTTCGGACGTGGAAGATAAAAGGAGAAGACGGATGCTAGCATTGTGGGTACAATTTTAACTCTTATTGTCACGCTAGTTATTTGATAACAGTGCCAAACAAGGACGAAGGTCACATCACTGGCTAAAGCGTGAGAGGCTGGGACGTCCACCTGCTCCCACAGAGCAAGATGGAGAATCTCTGACCTGCTGGGTTGAGTGGCAAAGCAGTCCAAAAACGTCTTAACTTTTGAAAAGTCACATTATTCCCCTCAACTTTGGAAGCTATGTGGTTTCCCCTGAGTGAACCATAAACCCACTGGACTCCAAGAGCCAAATTGCTGCACTCCTTTCGAAGAAACTGTTTTGATAACAGCAGGCATTCTTCTGTTAAACAACACCTCCCGGTCGGAACAGAACTGCAGAAACCACGGACGTGCGCAGAAAGCCACTTCATCTCCCGACAGAAAGCTCGAAAGAATAGGTGTCCAACAAGTTTTAAGGGCTCTTCTGAAATTGTGAGAAAACTTTACATTTTAAAACTATTCTGGAAGAGCTAACCATTCTCTGATTTGTCTTCCAAAATATATCCTGTCCTAAACATAAATAATAATAAATGAAATTTTCATTTTTTGGGAAGAAAATACACATTAAAACTTGATTGTTTTAGACATTTACCTTGAGAATTGATTTGGCACATCGTAGCCAGTATACACAAGCATAAGGTTATTACAGTTTATGAAAAAAGTTTATACATTTCCCCCTTAATGTAACTCAAGGTTTTAAAATAATTTTATAAAAACAAGTATTAGGATCACAGGACCCGTGACTACGGAGAAATTATCCTATATAAATCTTGACTGTCTATGCCAATATTCAACACGGGAGGAGACAGATACCGTGTCACTCCCGAGTCGGACTGCACAGCCATTCTCGGCGGTGCAGATAGACTCTTAAGAAGCTACACCATCGTCTCTTGAGACGGACGGCTGCCGACGACAACCATGCCAATATAGAGACATAATTGTTTTAAGTAGCGTACATTTGGCTAATTTCATGAATCCCTCCTAGGACTCATCTCTGCTGCTACAGTCCACGCATAACGTGACGGTCAGTGCCCGCAGCTCTGAGGGAGAGGTCACGGGCAGACTGACAGTGGGTGAGTCGGGCTTCCCCCCAGCACCTTGCATGTGTGTGGTGCCTGAACAGGGCGCTCAGTGGATGTTTGTTGTTTTCAAAGTTATTTATGAACAATCAACATATGAATTTAGAAAAATACCATGCTGTGTTGACCACAGAGAATAATTAGCATCATGAGGGATAGTTTGAAGTATTTTAATTAAAGTTATTTTGATTCCAAGAAATAAAGGACCACTCACGGTACTCCAAGGAGCATATTGATTATGGCAGGGATACAAAAGGATCTCAGGGACCAAGGGGAAGTAACCAAAGTAGCTGGCCTCAAGACAGCAGAGACCAGGGGCCGAGAACCAAAAGTATTTGTCCTCCCTCCCTCCTTCCCTTTCTCTACTTGCCCCCCCACTCTCTGCCAGGCACCCCTTTTTCCCAGAGTAGTTTGCCTGTGCCTTTCCTTTGGGTATGATGGCTGCACCTGTTCTAACTCTGCAGGAGCTCCGGGACCTCTCTGGTTCCTCATCTGATTGGCTGCCGTTCTCAACACCAACAACTCAGTCTTCAATGTCATGAATTCTAAATTCACAACAAAACAGAATAATATTACATTGGAAAATACAGCCATATATTAACCTGATGATTCCTTTTTACTATACGAATACAAGAACTCCACGTTTTATGTTGTTTTAGTCTTTACAACATATTCCAAATAATTAATTCTATCTCCCTTTTACTTAGAGGTTTGTTTGACCACTAAGTCTCATGGGATTCCCAGCGAGTCTTGAGAAAACCTGAGTTTAACCAGCATTCACGTTCCTGAAACTTGTCTAAATCAAATCATATGTTCTTGATTAATTATATGGTACACTCGTCTCTTAAAATCCTTTAAATGACTGTAGCTTTTAAAAGTCTGAGGAATTACTGCCCATTTTTGTCATTTTTTCAGCAAACATTTACTGAATGCCTGTGTGCTAGTTTCTCAATGCTGACAAGTAATTAACAACATAAAGAATGCCATTATTTCTTAGGAGTTCCAAAAGTAAAAAAAACCAAAAACTCCTTTTATATGCTTAAAAAATGATTTAACAGTAATCCTCAATAAAACCTCCTAAAATTGTTACATGAAAACGCTAATGAACAAAACCCTTTGAACTCTTACTGGATAAATTACTTCCATCATCTTCCTCTTAATTATAAACTCAAGTAACTTTATATTCATCGTTTAACGGAAATCAGTGTTGATACATAAGAGGTATCAGTGACCCAGAAGAGGTAGACGAGGACACTGAGTCACTGGGTGACTAAGTCTGGTGGCAACAGCTCAGGAGAGCAAATCACAGGCAGCTACCAGAGAAATGAAGGCAGGCTTCCTTGGGAGAAAGAAGATAAAACAGGAAAAAATGAGTCCCATTTTATAAGTGCCTCTCTCTCTCTCTCTCTCTCTCTCTCTCTCTCACACACACACACACACACAGACACTTAAAATGAAGCCCCATCGAAGGGTTTTGAGTAGTAAATAGCATCAGAACACACTGGCGAGCAGGCCCCATGTGGACTCGTCCATTCATTGAGAAGCTGCTAGTCACTTCCAAGAGAAATGACGAAACACAGGTGAGCACAGGCTCTCGTTCACGCCACGAGGGCGCCAGCATCCCGGCCCCGGGCCCGGCAGCACCCGTGCAGCAGCTGCTGCTACAGTGACGACCTGGAAGGCCATGCGCCCAGAGCTCACGTGGAGGGAGGAATCCTGGATGAGAAAGTGACGCTTCTGTCACCGACAGAAGAAGAAAGGAGTGAAGGGGACAAAAGACGCCTCAGCGAGGGCAGGGCCGGGGGTGTCCTCCCACGGTGAAGCCTGTTTTCTCCCCGGAATATAAGGGGTGCGGACTTCTGAGCACAGGGGCGAGGAAGTGGCCTTCACAGAGCCATCTTCTGGGTTAACGCTGGCCACTGAAGTGAGCCTTCCACAAGGTGGCCTTCTGTAAATCCGCGTTTGAGAACACAGGCTCCTCGTTTGGTCGGCGCTCAGAAGGATGCAGGTTTAAGTAACGAGAGGCAGAATTAAATTACTGTTGGCAAGTCTCAAAACCCTGAAGAAATTAACTTTTAAATAATTTATGCGTACATGGACTTGATGTAGCTTAGCACAGGTTTGACATAAATTTTAAATAATATAATAGATTTAGGCTTGGAACTTTAAAATGTAATCATAACATAAAGAAACCTGTTGGTAACAAATCCTGAGTATTTAGTAACTTGCTACTGCTGGATGACGCAGAATGTGTAAAAACAGTGGTTATGCTACTGCATCCAGTAAACACTGGATGATAACCTGTTTTATTTCATCCTCCAGGTCCTAAAATGGTAGAAGTCCAGAATCAACAGTTCCAGATCAATTCCAAAGAAGGGAAGCCGCTGTTCACTGCTGATGAAGGCCAAGTTGTGGTTGGTACGGACAGACTTCGAGTAACTGGTAAGTAGTAGCTCTTTATATTTTATTGAGATATAACTCACATACAACATTATGATTTCACGTTTGTATATATTGTGACGTGATCTCCACAATAAGTCTAGTTAAGACCCATCACCACACGTATTTAAATTTTTCTTGTGGTAAGAACTTTTAAAATTTATTGAAAAGGATCTTTCAAATACACACTGCAGGACTATTAACTACAGAACTATGCTGTAGGTTACACCCCATGACTTCTTCAGTTTACGGCTGTAATTTTGGACCCTTTGATTTCTTCACCCATTACCCCCTCCGCTCCTGAACTCCCGGTCCGTTCTCTGTACCCATGAGTCTGGTGCTTTGGGAATCTACATATGAAGGAGCCCGTCATGGCTGTGTCTTTCTCTGTCTGACTTGCTTCCCTGCCCTCAAGGTTCATCCGCGGGGTCACAAAGGGCAAGGCTGTCTCCTCTTTTAAGGCTGAGCACTGTCCCACATCACATCTTCCCTCCCTCCTGAGAAAAACGATGTCCCACGGAGCGCGCTTCTGCAGAAGCAAATGACTCTTCTGGCACATTTGCTCTGGAATCTCTCAGGCAGATAAGAAAAAATAGTTTGAATTTTTTGACTTTTTTTTTTTTTCTTTTCTTTTTATCCTCACCCCAGGGCAAGCCTATTGATTTTAGAGAGAAGGGGAAGGGAGGGAGGGAGGGAGAGAAACATGGATGGGAGAGAGACGCATCCGTCAGTGCCTCCCACACACACCCTGACCCGGGACAGACCTGCAACGTGGGCACGTGCCCCGACTGGGGATGGAACCCACGAACTTTCAGGACACAGGACGAGGCTCCAACTGACTGAGCCACCCAGCCAGGGCTGCTGACTCTTCTTCACAGCGTTTCTTTGGAAATTCTGTGGTGCTCTCCTGGGAGACGGGGACGTCCCCACACCTTTCCTCCCACCACGATGTTGCCCTTTCTCTCCCCGCACCGGGGTGGCCCAGGAGCTCGTCATAAGCTCCTCCGGTGTCTGTGCCCTATGCCAGCGCCTGTTTCCCACGCGGCTTCTGCAAAGGAGCCTTCTTCCCAGTCTCTTTTCTCCCCCCGTATCAGGGGCTGGGGTTCCTCACGTGTTTACAGACGCGTTTCTTCCTTTGGAATAGAGATAAGATGGGGTTCTGAGAGGACTTGTGTTTAGGACTGAAAAGAAGAAGTTTTACTTTAAAAAATGTGCAGAACATGTTCTAACTGTGCCTGCTGAGCCCCTGAAAAGCCCCGAGGACCTACGGGAGCACACAGGGGCGTGGTTCGTCCTGGCATGGCATGCGCCGCCCCGAAACCTCTGGGGCGACTGGGCACACGCCGGCCCCCAGGAATCAGGAAGTCAGTTCTCATTGTGTAAACATTTTCATTTTTCTTCTCTTTTTTTAAACTTTATTTTTATTGTTGACGCTAGTACCGATGTCCCCATTTTTGCCCCCTTTGCCCCCCTCCACCCAGCCCCCAGTGTCCCCTTTCCTCTGGTCCTCCCCATCCTGCTGTCTGTGTCCATGGGTCACGCATGCAGGTTCTCTGGCTGATCCCTCCCCTGCTTTCATCCAGTCTCCCCTCCCCCTCCCGCCTGACAGCCGTCCGTCTGTCCACGTGTCCAGGCCTCTGTTTCTATTTTGTCACTTTATTTTGTTCATTAGATTCCACACAGAGGTGAGAGCATGTGGTCTTTGTCTCTCTCTGACCGGCTTATTTCCCTGAGCATAAGAGTCTCCAGGCCCATCCGTGCTGTTGCGAAAGACAAGATGTCCTTCTTTTCATGGCTGAGCAGTGCCCCATCGTGTGAATGTACCCCAACTTTTTTATCCACTCCTCTACGGATGGGCAGTTGGGGGGCTTCCAATCTTAGCTGTTGCCAATAACACTGCTATGAACATAGGGGTGCATATATTTTTTCAGACTGGTGTTCCAGGATTCTTAGGATATATTCCCAGAAGTGGAAAAAAATTTTTTTCTATAATTTTCTGATGTGCTTGAAGGAACAAATGAGACAAGATACAGTTTTTTACTTATAAAATCTGGAGAATGAGTCAAACTGCTATTACCTGAAAGACACGGACTTGTGCAGTTTTCAACTGAAATTGCTTCTTTTTCATCCTGAGGGCTGATACTGCTTTCTAGATGAAGACTAAGCCCGCCTATGTTCACTGCTCTATAGCCACATTTTTGTAGGAACCCACTGAGGGGGCCGAGTCCCCGGGAAAGCCCGAGGGCCAGAGAGCCTCCTTCCCGGCAGCTCGCACCCCTGCACAGATTCAGCCGCGGGGCTCAGGACCTGCTCGCCCTTCAACGGCCAGCCTCAGCGTTTGCTGCGTGGGGGGTGACTTTCCTGTCCTTCTGTAAAACGGGGCATCTGTCTTCTGTTTAGGGCCTGAAGGGGCTCTTTTTGAACACTCAGCGGAGACGCCCCTCGTCACAGCCGACACATTTCAGGAGCTGAGGTAAACATTTCGTTCAAACCTAAGCGTCCTCCCTTAGAGGAGACACCAGGACAGGTGTCAGAACCCTGTTTCAGCCGCTGTCACCAGGCGGCTCTTCATTCCACCAGCCGTCTTTATTCTCGTGACTCTCTGGGTGGAACTGCTCACTGCTGGCTGAAGGTCAAAGGCAGCAGAACGTCCCGCTCCTCCCGCTCGCTGTCTCGGGGCTCCAGGCCCCCACTCTCCTGCTGCCTGCCTCACTCCAGGCCCTGGCCTTTCCTACAGCCTCACGCTGCCTCGGGGTGCTCCCTCTCATCCCCCCGTCGCACTGAAATCAGGGGGACTTTGCCAAATGCAACTACGCCTTTAGGTTTCATTAGTCCCAGCCCAGGCGCAGGGAAGTCCAAAGGGCCCCTCCTCTGGGTCCTCCCGGCTCTCCTGGACGGGGCCTCCTCCCAGACTTGAGCGGCTGCCATCCCTGCCCCCCACTTTCATCCAGGGTGTCCCTCTGACTGGAGAGCACTTCCTTCTCTTGGAGACCTCGCGAGTACCTGCTTACCCCTCACGATTTAGGTCACAGGCTGTGGGCCTCTGACTCGTGTATTTCACAAACCCATCATTTTTCCCCGAAAAGCATTAGCAGGAGTTTCCTGAAACTGTTCACCGTCTTTAACACACAACACTGGAGTATTCAGGTTACACCACCCCCCTCCAGTACGCTGGCAAACGAGGCAAAGCCTCACCCCTTCTAGTGAAAGAGGCTGGTGACTGTGTGTGTGGGCTTGGAATTTGCAAAATGGCAATCCTGAGAACGTCGGTTTACAATGCGTTTTAGAATATACGTACATGGGTAGTAGAGAAAGAGCAGCATGAAACCAAATGCACGGTTCGTCCGTACTCGCAGAACGACGGGGAGCCTTCGGGTGTGTGGTTTACCTGTGGTGACCACACAGCACGTGCCTTTTGTGGCTGGCTCGTGTCACTGAGCAGTGCCCTCAGCCTCTGCTGTAGCTTTCCGTAGTATCAGAATTATAAAGTCACCCAGCTGCACGTGTCAATTTATTCCTTATGTGTGCCTGCACGATTGCACTGAGAAATGTGGGGTCCAAACCCCAAGCTGGGCTCCCCAGTCTAGAGCACCAGAACCCGGAAAGGAGCTCGGGTAACACCCAGCTGGGAAAAGCAGCGGGGTTTAAGACGCAGAGAGCCTCTTAAAGGGCCACCACACAAACTTTCATTAGCAACCACTTACCCTGGGCTCTGGCAGGGGAGGACAGTGGGCTCGAGACACAGGAGGGCAGTCTGGGGGCGGTGGCTCTGGGGAGAGCCACCAGGATCCCTGAGCTCTGTCGTTCCCGTATTGCAGAAGCCATCTCTCTCGGGCAGAGCACTCCCCTCCCTGCGGCGTCAGCCCCGAGGGGAAGCAACAGCCTCGCCCCCAGGAATTACTCTGCCCCACCCTGTGGAGTCGAAGCCCTGAGGAGTCAGCTGGAGGCACTTCCAGTGAATAGGCCTCTTCCCTTCCTTCCTCTTTCCCGCCTGCTTTCCATTGACCCAGGCAGGGAGGGTGAAAGGCAGCCTTCAGCAGAGGTCAAAAGAGCAAAATGGGCCATCGGCCAGACCAAGCTTATTTAGAAATAGGGGTGTTTCCCCATAACAGAAGCCCAACCTAATTTGACCAGTAAATCCCTTGTCTCTACGTTTTCTCATGCTCAAAATAAATTTTGAAATATGTAACAGATCAAAGTTCACATACTGAGTCATCCGTGAGAAAGCGAACTTTGTTTCTACAACAGACACTGGCAGGCAAAAAACTTGCCAATTAAAGGTGACAGCCATCTGATTTAAAACTATCTAATAAATAGTCAATTCAAAAGCAAATTCCCAACCTAGAACCAGAGGCAAGGAAAGGAGGAGCAGCCCACAGTGACCAGGAGGGGCTGGGGGTGGGGGGTGGGGAGGGCGGGGAGAAGGGGGAAAGAGGGGGAAGGGTCTCGTCAAGGGAACTGGGATAAATGCCCCACGGACATGAACAGCGGGGTCACGGGGTGGGGGTGGGGGTGGGCTGTGGAAGCAGGGTTGGGGGGCGAGCAATGGGGGAAAAGCGGGACAACTGTGATAGAAAAAAACAATAAAACAGACAAAAAACACCAAAAACAAACAAAAAACCAAAAGCAAGTTCCTTATCAGGGTCGTCTCTCTTCTCAATCGCTTCCCTTCCTCTGTCCCGCCCACGTCCGCTCCAATCTTACCCGGCGGGAGGACGCAGCGCCTTTCCTACCCTGTTCTCCTAGGTCCTGAAACACGTCAGCCCATCAGCCCTTCACACTTGCGCGTGGGTCGGGTTGGAGCGACTGGGACATTATTCTCGTGGTCACATCGCGCCACCTGGTGGACACTCGCGTTTCCCAGGCAGAGGCAAATAATCTCCTAGGACTTCTGCATGAGGTTTGACTTCCTCACAGTGAGATCCTTCTACATTTTCACGAAAACAAAGCCGGCTGAGACCAGTCTCTATCCTGTGTAGTAACCCCATCAATTCAGTATTTTTCCAAAAGAAATCTTTGCATCTGCCCTGTGCTCTTCCTAAATGAATAAGAAAAATAAACGCAAAAGAAACCTAATCGCCAAACGTACATTCTAGTTTACAAACATGCAGCAAAGGCATGTGTTGCCCTTAAGTGTGTCTTCTTCCCAAACAAGTCTGTGCTTTAACTAAAAAATAGTTTCACAAAGCTGTTCACAGCAGGGTTTCCTTCTGGCGTGGCGTGCCGGGGCACTTAGCCACGTGTCTGAAACCACCGTGAAGGCTTAGGTCTCCCGAATTAACGTCTTCTCTGTTCAGGGGGCACTAATTTCACAGACTCTCACTGATGGGAAGTTCGTTTCTTTACTGCACGTTTTTTTCTGGATTTTTCCACGAACAATGTACAATATATCAGCATTCAAGAATGACGTGAAGATACGGGGTACCTTATCCATAATATTTTCTGTGCCGCGCCGTTCGCTGAGGGGTTCCTGTGTGGCTTTTTGCAACACTGTTTTTCCTGGTTTCTCGCCCTCGTTCCAGATTAGAGTCCCCCACACGAAGTCTGAGCATGGACGCCCCAGGCGGCGTTCACGTGAAAGCGCACGCTGGGACCGTGGAGGCCCGCTCTCAGATGGACATCCTTCTTCACAGCAGCAACGGAAGGGTGAGTTCAGCGAGCACACGGGCCCGGGTAAAAACGACTTCCCTTTAGGCTGGAGAAGAAATGATTCACACCCTGCCTGAATGTAAAAAGTAGAAACAGGCTTTAAACGTTTCAGATAAGTATGACAAGTCAAACCAGGTGCCGATTCATTTTCTATGCAGAGAAAAAAAAAACAGATTCGTTTAGAATATCTGGAGAACAGGGATTTTCTGCTCATGTGGTACATCCTCCTTTACCGCTTCCTGTCCCGTTCTCTCCCAAACAGCTGGTGCTCGATGCTGAGACTGTGCGCTTCCTGGGGCTGGCTCAGGGGACCCCAGCGCCCGCTGGCCGCTCGCAGGGACTCTACGAAGTGTGTGTGTGTCCGGATGGGAAGCTTTATCTGTCTGCGGCTGCCGCGGGCACCACCTGCCACGAGAACAGCCACATCTGCCTCTGAACCACCGATGCCTGGTTTCGGTGACCTTGGAATACTGACCTCAAGAGACTGGAGACCCTGGAGAAGGGAGAGGGCGGTGGCTGTGGGGCACATACTTCCGAAGGGAGTGCAGGAAGAAAAACGTGCCCACGGAAGCGCTCGGATGCGCGGTGAGCGGCTGTTACACGCAGGAGCCAAAGAAGCGTCAAAAGGATGTCTATTCCCCGGGGCTGGTCTTTGTCAGACCTGCGTGCATCTCCTTTTCCTTTCTTGTGCGTCCATCAACAATGAGACACCAAGCTGCTGTGTGAACTTAATTTATGACGTTCAAGTGCAGATACTAGTGCCGTCGAAGCAGCGATGGTCCGCGTGAAAATGCCCACGTTCTGTGAGGTGTCGCCTCTGTATCACTCAGACCTGTGAGTTCTCCCTTCATGGGTGCAAAGTGTGTCATGTTGCACCAGAAGACCCTCGGGGCTTACAGGGACTTTCAGGTTGGTCGGATTTCCAATGTGTTGTCGAAGAATAAATCACACAGAATTAATCATGCTTTCTGTAGAGTCCATGAGCAATAAAAACCCACCCACGTTTCCCACAAACCTCACGGTGTGAGTGTCTTACCTTCTGAATCCTCACAACTCTTTGAGGTAGGTGTTATTTTTTCCCAAGGTACTGGTGCTTAAAGGAAAAAAAAAACAAAAAAAAACACGGTTCTGGTAGGACAAGTCGCAAGGCCACGCGGTTCCCACCGGAAATTAAACCGTGACCTTACCTCTGACGGCTGTCTTCCCTTGGACAAACCTGCACATGTTGTTCCATTCCACCCAAAGCACCAAGTGACATGGTAACCAGGGGATCAGATGACACTCTTTTGACAAGTGAAGAAACCCAAGTCCAAACAGCCCGCACCCGCCGCGGTCAGACGGCTCGGTGCTGCGGCTCATGACTGCCCGTCCCGTGGCCTTGTCTCTACACGACAGACAGAGGACCCAGTGTCACTTCACAGAATCAGACCCCGTGAAACTGTATTTAGTGCCGATGGGCTGTGTAAGTTACTATATAACCTATGTCACATGTACTCTCTAGTTCCATGCTTGTGCAAAAGACATACCTTCAAGCCCAGCTGACAGGACAGGGGATTGCCACGGAACATTTATAGATGAGTGTGGTTCTCACGGGGCATGATGGGAAAAAAGGTGCTCAGCCTCAGCCAGTGTGGCTCAGTTGGTTGGAGTGCCGTCCCTCAGACTGAAAGATCGCGGGCGTGAGGCCCACTCAGAACACATCACCAGGTTGCAGGTTCACTCCCTGGTCGGGGTGGGTACCAGAAGGCAACCAACTGCCGTTTTTCTCTCTCCCTCTCTCTCCCCTCCTTCCTCTCTCTCTAAAAAGAATGAAAAAATGTCCTCAGGGAGGAAATACCAGTTGCAACGTTTTCATATGTACATTTGCTTTATTAAAATCATGGCACTTAATTTAACAGCAGAAATAATTACATGGCTTCATGTCCAGAAGCAATAGAATCATGAAGGTGCAAACATTCCTTATTACCAATAAAAGTAAAAAAGTTGTAATGTTCCATAAGCCCTTAATTGCATAAAATATTATATTTAGCATCATTTACAGCCAGCACACATGTATCAACTACTCTTCGTTACCTTTCTTTTACATTCTGCACAAGAAATGTGTTAAAGGAGATACCTATGGGAGGCCATTCAAACATAATGGGAATGAACTGTCAGTTCTGAATCACTCATGGGGAAAACACAAGCTCCTAATTCCTCTTATAAACTACTGGATATTGTCACAATGATTTTACAGTTTTTCAGTGTTTTCAAAATAAAACTCCAAAGGCTCCACGAATTGCCATGTTGAAAGACAAAGACTTCTTTAACTGCAGCACCTTTAGACAACAAAGGATTGCACCCTGCCCAACCACACTGCATGAATTATGACATCTGTGGAAACTGTACAAACAAACATGAAGCGAATATTCTAACAGCGATGAGTGGGGTTCTGGTGGGCAGTTCTTGGAGGCAATATTAACACCTGGGGCCAGAACTGTCACAATCCTGACTTTCCCATTCACCATCTTCATGAGAGAGGAGACCTGTAAACATAAGGTATGGGGCACATTTAAAGTCAGGACGTAAAGTGCACCCAGCGCACACTAGTAAGTCCTACCTGCCTACTCTTAATCAAGTAATATTCAGGAATCACATATGGTACCACGTCTTAAATGCACTGAGTATTTAAGATGTAAAATGGCAACAAATTCATAATCAGATCTAGCTGATAAGAAAACAGCACACCCAAGAGGATCCACTTAAAGAAATGATGAAATCCCAGGACTGAATTCCCCGCATTTGTTTAAAACCGATAAAAGTCCAGTGTTTCGTGAGCTCCTTCAAAACGACCGTGTTAAAAACATAGAATGAGCTTCATCCTGACCAGAGACAGGGACAGACTCTTCTCTGACAAACCGTGAAGCTTTGGTTTTATAAAGTGCAGTTCGATGGTGTGCCATCCTCGCCACTCAGATCTGTCTAGCATTTCTGCAGTTCACTCCCGTCTGCAAAGTCATTTTCTTTTAGACCCCGCCACGGTCTCCTACGGATATGCATTTCCGTGACAACTCTGAAGTCCTTCCCGAACCGTCCGCAATGCGCCCCGCAGTTCCTAAGTAAGAGACGATGAAGCTTGAGGGAGGGCAGCAGTTCATATTTGTGCTCTAACGCATTCAAGGCTCAGGTCTGCTTGTCTTCTCCAGACACCTTCACACTTTCTGTTGTATAAAATTTTCAAGCTTTATGATGATGCAGGCAGTACATTCCATCACCCGCATGGCCACCTCAGAAGTGAACCTGTCATTTGGGATCTGTGGGAAAGGAAGCAGATCAGGGTACCGCGTTTTTAAACTGTCTACTCCGTACGCTTCCAACGTGTGGACATCGTTGGTCAGCCCTTCCAGCTGCTGGCTGTACTCCTCTATCTTCTGCGCCAGTGCGGTCGGCTTCACGTCCTTGTCAGACTTGCCCCTCACAGCGTAGTCCGCGGCGATCAAGGCCAACTTGGTGGAGAGGTAACACTTGAAGCACACCCATTCGTTGGCATTTTTATGAAGGTCATTCCTGGCAGCTGAAAAATTCGCTCTGGCTTGTCTTAACCACCTGCGCGCTTCAACCGGGTTCCCTACGGACTTGAAAGTGGGCGGGACAAAGAACCGTTGCGAGTAGGTCTGTCCAGCCGAGGGCGGGCCCTTTTCCTTATTCTGCTGCTGCCTTTCGGATTTATGGCTCGTGGCCTCTTGATTCCACGAGGTGTAAAACCTCTGAAAGGAGTACTTCTCCGACTGGAAGCGGGAGGCTGAGGCTGAGAAGGTCCGCCTCGAGCTTCTGTCTGCATTCTGATCCAGGAAAGCCTGTTTTTCTAGCCGGCTGATTTCATTCTGCAGATGCTTAAAAACTTCATTAGCCATGTCGTGATTCTCCGGATTTTTGTCAGGGTGCCATTTCAAATACAACCGCCTAATAATCTTTTTTCTTTCAGATTCTGGAAGCTTCCAAGCTTGCTCCACCACCGTTGTCACTTCTTTCAGAATTTCTGGTAAAGAACTCACCTTAAGCTTTTTGGGGGGATGGTGCTTCGAAGATGAGGTCTTGTGGCCTTCTTTAGCAGAGAAGGCAGGGGGGATGCTTCGTACGCCGGGGACGAGGTACTCCGTGGGGCTGGTTGGCGTAGAAGGGGCACTGCCTCTGTTGTGGGAGCTTTCCTCGGGCCTTGAAAACTTATACAGATCGAGAGAGCTAACGATTTTATACTCGCTGTAACCAATATCAATCTGATAGATCTTCCCTAGGAAACTAGAGCTGTCAGCATCTTCTCTTTCAACTTCTTGTACAATAATCGCGTATGTGTATGTTGGCTGGTACGACCCATAGATATCACCCCCTTCAGCGTCAACAAGGTACCCGACATACTCCCCCGGGTAGAAAACATTCATTGGGTCCATAAGCAGAGTGTAATGGATTTCAGCTGGTATTGGAGTGCCAGGCATTGGAAGTTCAAGTTTTGATGGTTCTGAAGAGTCATATTTCACTCCTAAACTGTCAAGTTTCTCACTGATTCTATAAATGTCATTGCATCCTAGCATAGCAATTAAATAGGAAGTGTCCGAAATCAGATTGTCAGTGGCTGACTTAAGCGTCATTGCTAATGCCAGCAGGAAATTAATGTCTTTGCTGTCTGAATGCTGTATGTACAGGAGGATAACAGCGTTCCCAAATCTCTTCAAGAAAGCAAAAGTTTCGCTTCTGCTGTGGGGGATGGGATTAAAGCCTTTCACTCGTAACGTTGTTTGCAGCTTCTCAAAGCAGGATACTTTCAGGCCCTCTCGGAGGGCTTTGCAGAGTCTTATGGCTTTTTCTTCATTGGCCAGGAAAGCATTATCGTTTTCATGCTTCATAATTCTAATGAGTCCCGTAATGAACTGCTCAGAAGACAAGAGCAGCTGCAGTCTTCCCTGAAGGGAACACAAGGCTCCAAACTGGCAAACTTTGGGCATCTCTTCGTCTAGCTGCTCTTCAAGTATGCTGCTCAGTAAGCGGGGCCTGAGTTTCTGAGGAAAAAGCATGATTAACTTTGTATGGAATCCGTGGTCTTTCCCTAAATAGCACTGGCTCAGATCAACCAACATCTGCACCCCGATATTCCCCTGGATCCTGCTTTTGTAATGTGGCGCGTCATCGAACACCAAGATGCTGGACTTGACCAACCTCCCATCCTGGCTCGGAAGGTGTAGTACAAGGTCACGGACATTCTCAAGATCACTCCTCACCTTGACTGAATCATTCTGTAGACTCTTGAACAAGCCAGAAACTACTCTCTTAACTGTGCGCATTTCGTTAGGATCTAACTGTTTTCCTTCAGAACTTTTGAATATGCGACTCAACACTTCCACGTATTGCTTAGTTGAAATGATATCTTCCGTACCTAAATGTTTGAACAACTGGTGAAAGGTGCCAAGTTCTAAAGGAAGTTTGTACAAATAAGGTTTAAAATCCGATTCATATTCTAGATTTATCACTACCTCTTCAGGCTTCAGAAGTTTCCAACCATCTTCTACCATCACAAAAGCAACCCCTCGCAGCTGGAAGCGAAACTCCCTTTTCTCTGCGCTGAGAAAGTCATAGAAGGTCCTTAAGACCTTTGCTCTGGTCTTCACCATTTCCTCATCCACAGTCGTAACGCTGCATATGTTTCTGCAGTTATTAATGACCTTATCAAGAGGGGGGTCCAGGTTAACATTAAGCATGCTTAAGACTTGTTCAAGCTGCTCCTGGGGACCAAGGTCACTACCTTCCTGTTCCTTGATGCTCAAGGGGGTGGCTTTCTCGGGAAGAATCGGGCAGGATGTCCATAACAGCTGGAGCACATCACACTGCTTGAATTTTGGATTCACTTGTGCGCCATTGAACTTTATCAGAGGAAGTGTTCCATTTACCTCTTGATGTTGAGGATGAAATCGAATGAACTCAGCAGGGGCCCGCTCAGGACATAAGAACGGTATTAAAGACAGTTCTTTCAAAAAATTTCCAGACAACAAGTCCGTTCGTTCTTGGAATATATGATGGAGAAGGATATCGACTGTGTTTTGCAATGTTTCTTTGGACCAGTTTTCTGTATTAGCTCTCACGCTGATTTCCTTTGCAAACTGTAACAATTGATGCTGAGAAAGTATGTACTTTAGTCCAATATTTCTTAAGAATTCCACCCAGGAGGTCATAAATGCAACTTGATTTTTGGGTTTTATAAGCTGTTCCAATTTTTTAAAGAAGTCCTTTGGAATAAACAGTTTTTCGGGAAGCATAACTTCAAAAACCCTCACAGTCCTGTCATAGAAATGCTTTGCTTGCTTCAGTCGGCTGTTAGCGTCATAGATAATCAACAAACTTTCCAGTTTCTCAAAAAGCTGCTCCTTGATCTCTGACAATTCCTCAACGTTTGACAATCTATTCTTAAGATAGATCAGATGCTCTAATTTTGCATCATAAGAGAGATTTTCAATTTTGGGTAGGAGGTGTTTCAAATATACCTCAAGGTCATCTACAGGCACACAACCGAGCACCTCATATAGTTCTTTTAAGTGCATTTTTTCCTCAAGAAATGCAGATGACGACGACTGCGTCCACTTTTCTACTTCAGCTGAAGGAATACTCTTCGTAAGGACGTAGCACGTTCCAAACTTTGCGATGCTCATATAGCGGCCACTGATGGATCTGTAGCACGGAAGGGACTTTAAAATCTTAATGTCATCTTGGGACATCAAGTGACTCAAATTGCAGTTGAAATACATCAGAAGTGCTTCAAAGTCACTTTCCACTAGTTTTTCCGTTCTAAACATTGATGTTTGAACCATGTAGTGGACGGCCCTCAGAATGCTCGTGGGGCTCTCTATGTTTGCCGTGTGGCATGACAACAGGGGAACAAAAGCACTGTCCTTGGAACATATTTTGTTCAGAGCAAGCTGAATGCAGCCGGCCTTCATGAGGGCGTGAAACACTTTGTCGCTCTGGGCGTTGGGGAAGACGGCGATGTGCATGAGGCTCAGGGGAAGCAGGACATCCCCCTCGGGGACCACCAGCTGGCTGGCTGAGACGGTGAACTTGGTTCCCGGGAGCAGCGCCCAGTCTTTCAGGGTATCCACCACAATGTCAAATATCGGCTTGGCCTCTTCCTGATCCTCCTTCACGTGCACAGATTCGCTGATGAAATGCCACGCGTTCTTCAGCCAGGACTCACTTGCAAAATTATCTTTCCACTTTGTACAGCTTTTGGTCTTATATTCACGAGGCAATACAGAGGACAGCAAATCAGCAAAGCTGGAAATGTCAAACACTTTCGCGACTTTACAGTTCAGTAAAATACTGCTGTATTTCAGATACAATGTATTCATGAACAAGTCTTTGCGGGATGGAATCAGCTCATGGTATGTTGTGAGGAACTTGGGTCGTTTTGCATCAAATGTCTGCAAAACGCTGTCCAGTGTAATGAGAAGGGGAAGACCCTCTACCTCGATCTCATTTTCCTCTGCATCCTTGAAACAATAATCAACTAGAAGTTTTAAACTATGGAAAAGTTTTAGGTTAGTCTGCTGGAGACGACAAGGCAGCTTCCCAATATGGCAGTTCGTATCCGGGGAGGAGAACGTCATTAAGAAAGACCTGACGTCGGCGGGAGTCACGTAGCTCACAGGGATCTCCGCGTCTGTGAGGCAGTGGTACAGGTTAGCGGTCTCATCACAGTTGTAAACCAAGTTGAAACCGATTTCTAAAAGCAGGTGTTTCAGTCGGTAGACGTTCTCTGCCACGGTCTTCCGTGTTGTGATATTGTAATCTGCATTTTTAAGGTTTTGTAATTCGTCCTGCAGTAAATTGTCAAAAAATGGTCTGGTTTTATTTGAAGTAGACATATTGATCCAAGTAATTATAACTGCAGAATGCAGATCAGAGCCGTCGATGCTCGGAGCCCGCACGACGGGGAGAAGGCGTTTCAGATCTTCGTGGATGCAGCCATACAGGGCCTTCACCAGGCAATACAAATCTGGCTGTAGGTCCAGCCTGTTCACTGGGAAAAATGACAAAAACTTCTTTAAGGTGTCCTTCACCACGTGAATAGGTGTGTTCTGCAAAACAGATAATGTTGGGTCAGAACCAGGGAAATACCGCTTTTTTAACTGGATTAATAGTTCGACGTACGCAGGCGCTATCAGAGCTGTCATTAAGTTGCTGTTCCAGTCACTGCGGACGCCGACTCCGTTATCATCACGCCACAGATTTCTTCTGGCCGAGTCGAGGGCAAAGTGGCCGTTCACATGAAATGGCAGCCCCGTCTCTAAAGAGAGGGGCAAGAAACAGAAGGCCCTGTGGGGTTTTTTGTAGTTGTGAGTGACGCAGGCCGCTACGCCACCGCGTGGGAAGAGCGTGATGTCTTGGTTCTTGTGAGCGGATATAACACTCTTAGATACTTTTTCCATGCTGGAAAACCCTGATCTGTTACAAATGAGCCATGTAGTCAGGTTGCCCTCGGAGTCCTCGGTGTCCATGGTGTAGGTGATCTGTTGAACGGGTATGTCTTTGAGCTGTCTCTTTTTAGTAACACTGTCAACGACCGATGCATGGAACTGCTTCCTTTTCAGTCTGTCTCCATCAGTGATCTTGCCCTTTACGGAATACAGCACATTGAGAGCTCCAGTAGTTTTATCTATTTCACAAATTGAAATTTTTTCCATGTGATTAAGAAACATTAAAAGTTCTGCCCCATCTGACCGCAGTTTGTCCAAAAGGTTCTGCACCATTCTGTCTGATGATGGAACTGAAGAAATTTCTGAAACTTTTGCCATCTCCGCATTACGAAGAGGAAACCTAAACATGGTGCAATTATCCAGCTTAAAGTGGTTTCCCAAATAAAGATCAAGAACATCTGAGAACTGCGTCCGAAAATCTGCATCCAAATCTCTAAACATGCGTCCGGGACTGATGGACGTGGCCCCTGGTGCATACCTGGCGTGGGGATCGAAAATACACAGGATGTCGTTGCCAGAAATAAAGGAAGGGCAGTCTGTAATGTGATACACAGAATTGAACCCTATTCCATACTGTCCGGTTTTATAAGGGTTTCCTTCCTTGGTGCCTTTTCCAAGATTCTGAATTCCTCTGACATCATCTTCTGTGAAAGGCTGGTTGTTATACACACAGAGTGCTGGCCCTTGCAACGGGGCCCACTTATCATCAAATATTCTGTCCACTGGGTGCTGTCTCGGATCAAACACAAAACAGATTTCTGTAGCCTTGGCATCGTCAGCATTTTGCAGAAGTTCTTTCAACATTTCCTTCTCCGAAGGGTAGGCATTAAGGATACTCTTGATTCTGCTCGTCAGTTTTTCCTTCTGTCCGAATTCAGTGCCAAGAGTTCTAAAGCAGATGTTGGATGCGTATCTTTCTAAGGCTTTATGTCGCTTTGGTACTGCTCCTAGTTTTACAGCTACTTCCCTGGGTATGTCGGCGTGACAATATTTTACAGAGGAGTCCTTTACTTTGATCCAGGGACAATCATTGTAGCATAAAGATTTAGCAGGCAGGAGCTTAAGATGAGTATCTGGCAATAATATTTTGCCGTAATTTTTCTCACAGAACTCTTGTTTCTTATCTCTAATGAGACTCCATATTCCTTCACTAATTATTCGCCGGCAGAGCTGGAAATTCTCTTCTGTTATTTGCTTTGTTCCCCTTTCTTGATCGATGGATTCCAAAACAAGGGCAAAATCTTCAACAGTAAATGACTGCCTGACACCCACACTTTCAAAAAGTTCACGGAAGTTGTTTTTATACTTATTAGGCAACTGATAAAGGTATGGTGCTGCCTCAAAGTTCAAATGAAAAGAAATCTTTTCTGAGGCAACATACGCATTCTCAACTAGAATGAAGCAGAAGGATTTTAACTTCTCAACAATGGATAATTTAGTGACTTCGCTTTGCATCATTGCTTCATGAAGGTATTTGTAGCAAGCGTTGGTGATATTCTCCTGGTATAATGTAATTCCATCATCAACTGATTTTGCAACTTCTTTCAACTGGTTTACCACCAGGTCAACTGTTGGCTTCCTTAGTAATCCCAAAAACTCCTTAACGGCCAAGGGCACTGAACCACAACCTCTGAAGGAGTGTGAGTTCTCATTCAGAATTGGCTGCAAGAGACAGACGACGTCTTGATGCTCCGCTGTATAAAGGTCTGCTGCGGCAAACATGGTTTCGGGTTTAAAACTGTTACCTTTCCAGTCCAAAGAAAAACCTGCTGGTTTTGTTAGAAACGGAAGGAAGGGGATTGTCTGATACTTTGCAGCAAAATCCTTTGCTCTAGGGTCCCTTATTTTTAGCTTTTCATCAATAAGACTTAACAGGATACTACTTCTCAGACAAGCAGCAGCATGATCAGTTTTATTAATTTCAGCTACTGACTCTGCCCGTTCTAGCATGTCATCCCATAAAATATCGTCTTTTGCCATACCCAACTGAACTAGTTTAACCAGAATAATAGGATTAAGATAATCCTGAGTAGAACCATAAGGAAATCGTCCATCTTTAGTATCAAACAACTTAGACACTCTTCCTTCAGGGTGAATTAATCTTGATGGTAAAACCAAAGGATGTCCCTCCAAAGAGCAGGGAATACATGGAGTAACACGAAGAATTCCTGAGAATTCATCAACTTTTTCATTTAGAACAAAATTCATTAAAGGATCCCGGAGTTCTGCTTCAATTTCTTGGATATTTGGGAAAAACACTTCCGAAAAAAACTGTTTCTCCGAAAACGTATTCTCAAGCAGTATCTGTTTGCAGCCGGCTTCTTCAAATCCCAGTTTTACCGAAGAAGGAAGCTCAACAGCACAAAGGTTTTTTGACCCAGTCTTCTTGAGGTATTTCAAAAATATCTTGAAGGCTGCTGGACCGACATCTCTTCTTTTAAGGATCGAGTCATCCAGAAACCTCACATTCTTCATGGAAACCCACGTAGACCCGTCGGAGAAGACTCTGGTCAATTCTTTCCCCTTTCCATGAGCTATATCTTCATAGAACCCTTGACAAATTACAGAAAAGTCGTCATGAACGGAGTCAGGGTCGGGCCACACTGCGTAGTAGGTGTAACCCGTCAGCTCCCCACTGGTGGCCAAGTCGCGCAGGACGCTCAGGGCCTCCAGGTAAGCTTTGACAATCACGTGCCTCATGAAGGTGCCATTCCACCGTCCCTTTGTGTCCGTCTTCCAGATCTCTTTTCTATTGGAAGTTACAGCAAAGCACCCATTGATGTGAACGGGCAACCCTGTCTTTATCCGTAAAGGCAAATAGCAGAACACCTCCCCGAGGTGTGGCTTCACGGCCCACTTCTGGTCCTGGACTTCAGAGAGCAGAACCCCCACCGCCCCACAAGGCACCAGCCCGAGCCTCCTTCCGCTTTCGCTCAGGGAGAATTTCAGAGCCTCTCCCGTGTCCATGCAGCTGCACAAAAGCCACGTGGTGCACTCGACTGTTTTTTGTGGCAACTCATCTGACGGCTTTTTGGATTGGCCAGACTTCGCCATTTCAAAGAGAGCAGCTGGGTCATCATCGGGACCCCTAAAAAGGGGCGACTGTAAGTCAGCAATCCTCCTGAACACATTGCGAAACTCTTCAACTGTGATCTGGAGGATGCACGACGACTTTGGTGCATCGGGAGGCTTCTTGCTGCTGCTGCTGCAGGTTTTCATGAGCTCGGCGGCTTCCTTTAAGATACTCAAAACAGGTGCACTCAATGCTTTGGAAGAGCAGAATTTCTTTCTAATTATGACTGTGTCTTGTGCTAAGCTGGGATTGCTCTCCTCGATTTTCAAGTACTTTAAATACATGGCGTTTACACTCTGAGTGAAGATGATAAGTCTGTGTCCACAGAGACTAAACTCGTCCACGAGCGAGTAAATGTCTGCCGTGTTGTAGCAGGTGTTACTGATTTCACTCACTTTCGCTTCCTGCTGCGTTCTAAAGGACAGTCGGAAAAGCGTTCCACGGTAGCTGTAAGGTGTCTCTATGGTCAAGGGCAGCTGACAGCCAAACACGTCTATAAATGGTTTGAACTGGTTAGGAAATTTCCTGAGTCTTTTCTGTTGTTTACTCCAATTGATTTTGATCCCGGGATTAGATTTGTCTTTGATGTGTTTACTGATATGGTTTATGTTTGGATCGAACATTATCATGAATTCTCGGCTCATAATGATGGGGATGTCGGTAATGTGGTAGACAGAATTAAATCCAAGACCAAATTTTCCAACTTTGTCAACTTCTCCTCTTTTTAAAGATTCTCCTAACCTAGTGATGTTCACAAAATCGGAATCTGAGAACTCTGAATTATTGAATGACCACAAAGCGGGCCCGTGACAAGCCGCCATCCCCGGGTCCAGCAGGTTCTCTCGAATGTCCATGTTTCTTCTCATATCGATCAGGAAGCTGCATTCGGTCGCGTTGGCATCATCAGCATTTTGAAGTAGTTCTTTAAAAATATCTGACACCGAAGGATATTCCTCCAGAATATTTTTAATTCTCACGGTCAGTGGCTCTCTCTGTCCTGACTGCTCAAACCCCATGTTCTCGGGATTGATCAGGCGTGTGCTGAGGCATGGGACTCTCAGCCACTCCGCGGTTTTCATGGGTATGTCCTCATGCACCAGAATGATCGGCTCCACGGAATCCTCCAGTAGGTCATTCAGGTCGTCGACTTTGATGTCACAGTAGCAGCATTCCTGGATCGGCTTCATGACGAGTCTGGCAGGCCGCCTGCTGTGGTGGATGGGGACGGGGGTGTGCGGGCTGGCGGGCACCTGATTGCTGTACAGCCATCGGATGATGTTCAGCATGAGATGGAGATTCTGTTTGCTTTCTTGTTCACTGAGATCCTGGTCACTTTGGAGATATACCTTCTGAATGACCATGGAAATATGATCTGATGTCAGCTCCTCTATTGAACCACAGGCCTTAAACAGCTGGTGGAATTTTGCCATGGTTTTAGGCACACTATACAAATAAGGCTGAAGGTCAAGGTCATGGAATGGTTTTATCACAGCTTGGGCGAGGGGACAAAATTTTTTGCCAGTCCAAACCCATGGAAAACTCAAGGCTCTGAAAGCATCTTTCCCTTCATTTAAATGATCGTGCATGAAGCCATAAATTTCAAGCAAAATATGTTGGAATTGGTAGTAGTCTTCGTCACTGAAAGTTTTCGAAGTATACCAATCGACGACAATTTTGAAGTGTTTTAAGACAGCACTGATGCTGGGCTCTGTGAAGATCTCCAGAGCGTTTTCCAGGTCCACGTGGAGACTTTCCACAAGAGGAAGCGCTGAGCCAACTAGGGTCGCGTGGGCTGCATCGCACATCCCCGCGGGTGCGCACAGGCCGCAGAGGTCGCCCTTCCACACCAAGGAGGCGGGGTAGTTCGGAGGCCTTTCCTTGCAGGCTGGGACCCACGCTACCTTCTTCAGGGCCGTCTTCCCTTCCGGGGACTGCAGCATCGTGTGATTCTTATTCAAAACCTGAAGGAGTGTCTTGGCTTTCCTTGTAACAACTTCCTGGTCGGGGCAAGCACCGGCCTGTAAGGCTTCGATGGCTTTCGCCACCTGCACAAGGTCTTTCTCTGTGAGACAGGCTTCGTTTTTCAGACCAATCTGCCTGAGGGAGTGCAGGACGTCCGGCGAGGTGAAAGCTGAAGGGGGGAAGCAGGCTGCCTCTTCGTTATAAAAGAGGTCCTTGAGCGCTGGTACGTCAGGATCGAAGAGTTCGCTGGCTGACACCCTGCGTTCCGGGGAAATCGGAATGAACTTTAATGGCATTAACCAGTCCAGCACATTCGGATTCTCGTTTTTAAGAGAGGACAGATTCTCCAGGATCCATAGCATGAGGTGTGTGACTTCTTCATGCGAGTAAAATGCACTTTCGACATCTTTCAGAACAAGCTTCAGGCAGCTGGTGGTCTTCACCTTCTCCACTTTCAGCAGGTTCGCCAGGCGGAGAGTAGCTTCGTCGCGGCCGTCGATCACCGCGGCGGAGAGCCGCAGGCCCGGCGGCAGCCTGGCCGCGTGGTGCAAGACTTTGCAGCCCTTCAGTTTGGTGTAAGAGGACACCCCCTGGCCCGGCGAGTGGTCGATGCGCTTGAATATCGGCAATTCCTGAATTATTCTCTTGTCCTTGTCGCTGCTCTCAGTTAAACTGGCCAGGAACTGCCTCAGGGCGTCCTTGTGCGCGGGGAGCAGCGCCGCGACCTGGCCGCACACTTTCTGCAGCGGCAGCTTCTCCATGATGCGCACCACGGCAGCGGGCAGCGGCGGGTGGACGTACTTTTTAATAAGCGGATGCTGTACGGACGCGTCCAACTTTTTAAGGACGATCCCTCCGAGCTTCTGTACGATGTCAGCTAAAAATTCCGGAAGCTGCGCCTCAGACCCATCCTCCAAAATGACTGACGACGGGACCCTGAGCCTGATGAGCTCCACACACGTCTGGCCGTCCTCCAGGGCCGTCCTGGGGATGAGCGGCATCTCATCGAACACGGTCAGGTCCTCGGGGAAATGCAGGTAGAGGTTCTTCCAAACCATTTTAAGCCACGACACAGACGGATGCTTTTTGTCCTCGTCACACGGATGCCACTGGACGACCAGCTCTCGGCCTGGCCAGAACATACTCATCACTTCCCTGATGAGCCGTGCGAACCGCTCGGGATTCAGGAGCTGCAGCTGAGTGCAGGGTCTTCCTGTGAATCACACACAGACATGTCACGGACACACAATTCCACTGTAACTTACTCAGCTTTCTATTCCTGCAGATCGGGGGTGCCTACAAAACTGCAGAAATTCAGCATACCTGGACTAAAATAGTTTAAATAACCATAGAGAATATACGCATAAATCCATATTTATAATAACCTATGGGAGAAATAATTCTCTCTGTAAAGAGCTTATTTTAAATAAATACATAAAATGCACTCACGTGTGTTTTAAAAATTATCCTATTATGTTCTACAAATGGAATCAACATGGAAAAAAATACTGTGAGTGGTTATTTGTCCACAAATAAAAGTACCAAAGAAAAGTGGACCAAGTTTAAATGAGCGCCACTGCACAGGGGGTAACTGTGACAGGCCAGTCCGACGTGACTGTCTTTTTTCCGCGCCTGCAGGAGCCACACTGCTGCACCCGGCAATGGGCCGGGGTGGCGGGAGGGGGCGGCCCCGGAGCAAGAACACGGGGATTAGGGGGTGAGGAGGGTGGAGTCTCCGTCTCTGGAGCTGAGACAGCGAGGAGACTTACAGAGTTTCCTGCCACCTGCTGACGACACCTGCCAGTCCTTCTGGGACTCGCACACGCTCCTCTGGAAGAAGGAGAGAAGGAGGTCCCAGGTCTCAGCATGGCCCTGCACCCACGCCCAAGGAAGGAGCCTGTTCACAGCTTCTCCAAAGGGGCTTCCACCTCACTACTGCCCACTTGAGAAAGCGGGTCTGCGGAGCCCCGGGGTGCGGCAGAAGCACCCCGGGGACAGACAACAAGAGCAGTGGGCGCCGTGCAGGGGCCTCCTCCACCAGGCAGCCCCACTCTGCCACTTCCGTAAACCAGGAAACCACAGAGATTTTGTCTGGGGAAAAGGTTCCTGCTGGCTTTTAACCACTGGTCTGGAACACTTTGTTTCTAAGAGCATTTTGTGTTTCAGAGCATTTATCACACCAGTGGGAACAAAATTTTAGAATAACACTATGTACCACAGGTATGAACGTGCCCATGTGGAAAACTGACGCCAGTTTTCTCCCTGTGGACATATGACTTCTAGACTCTCGAAAGACTAATGTTGAAAAAAGATGCAAAGGAGGGCACAGCTCGAGCCCCTTGAAATTTCTGTATGTCATTAGTTTAACCAAGGAAGGGCGCCCTTATTTCACAGCCTTACACGCCAGAAAGATGACTTTACCTTTGCCCCCAAATTATCTTTCACGTCACAATAAGACGTTTTAAAATTACTGCCACAGAGGTTTAAGCAAGGGGACGCCTCTGCAGCTTTTGGAAGCTGACAATATCCAAATTCTGAATATTTTCAGTTTCTACATTGTATGGTTTAAGGTAAATCAAAGTAATAATATTTAAGAAATCATAAAGTGTTATCAGGGGTCTGATTAGTACAGCTTTCTCAGTCTATGAGATCCATTAAAATATTTTTCTGTAATTAATTTTTAACAACATTTTCAACAAATGCTTCCTAAATTTACAATACATTACCCATAACAGAAGAAATGCAAAGACATAACACCAAAGATACAAAAAAAAGTTAGAAATTAAAGTTCGCAACACACAGAAAACAAAAAATTAAAATGTACCACAGTATGTTCTGTGTTAATAATGGTTACATAACATGCATTTTTGTAGCTAATCCCATCCAACATCCTTGCATGAGATCTGGCAATTCATAAAACACATACCTACCTTCAGGAAAATTATCTAATGTAAATGTAGAAATGCCAATGAAACACACACTCCACGCATAACATGCAACTCACACACCAGCCGTGCTCAACTGAAAAACTTAATGGAGACTAAAGGAGAGAGAAAATGTGGCTGTGCACAGTTCCAAGGCCCTCGGTCAGTTCCCTCTGAAGTCCTCGTTTCTACTTATTCTGCATTTAAGCCTTCATACAGCTTTTAACCCTCCATCATGAATGTGAGCCCAGAGAAGAGTCTTCATGCCCTTGTTCAGAAAGCCACCAACACTGTAAGTCTCCTCTAACAGTCACAGTAACACAACGGTGGCCCGTCCTCAGTGACTTGCGCTTTGCGGCCTGGCCTTCAGGACGCCCGGCACGCCAGAAGCAGCTGCCTCTGCAGCACGGCCTCAGGGTCCCAGAGACAGAAGGCTTTCTTCCTGAACTATTACTGAGTCTGGTTGTTTGATTGTGAAGTAACTCTCTAAGAGAAGCTTTTGCTCTGCTACAGATCGGTTCAGAAGAACAACATCAACACGTCGAACCGCCGCTGAACGGCTGCACTGGCTTTCACTGTGTTCTTTAATGTGCGTGTTCACGTTCAGTGCGGAGTCTGAGGAGGCCTTTAACGTGGGTGGACACAGAATACTAGTCGACCTCAGGCCCGACTTAACCAGAACTCCCCTCCTCACCGCCTCCCCTGGCGGGGAGCGGGGCCGGCTGAGCAGCAGCGGGCGGCCCCGGGACCCTGGGGACCCAGGCCTGCTCGCAGCGAACCGGCCCCACACTGGCCTCCCGCAGAAAGCGGCCACGGCAGCGCTGGGGGCCCGTGGATTCTAGCAGCGCTCCGCTGGGCACAGCGGCCACGTCCCTCTGTGCGTGCGTACGTGGGAAGGTCCAGGGAAAGGGTAAATGCAAGTCAGTGAAGCCTTCAAAAAGGAAAAGGAAAAAAGGAAAAAAAGACCAAACTGAGGACGGACAAGCAAGCCGCCCGCCCGCTAAGGGGCACGGGGCAGCCACCCGCAGGCGGCAGCAGGGCGCAGGCCCCAAGCTGGTTCAAAGCCGGGGACCAGCCCTCTCAGGCCGTCACACGGCACTGCGGTGCCTTTCCGCGACCCGGAGACGCAGGGACACGTGCGGAACCACGTCACACCGGGGCCCCCAGGCGGGACCTCTGCAGCCCGCTTCTAGGAGACTCGGGTTTCCTCTTGGTTACACACTGACAGAAGATATAGCAATTGAGGTTTAGGAATATATAATAGAATGTGACAAGGCTAAGCCACTTTTAATACAGGAAAACAAATATTTATATGAATTATCAGTATAACAACAGCTTCACTTCTCAATTAATTTCAATGTAGGTGTAGCCTGCTTCAAAGAAGAGACTGACTCCAGAAGTATTATTTACCAACAACTCCTGTAAAGCAAATCTATGCACTCTCATTTTCCACGTGAAAACGAGCTACAGGAAAATAATACAAGTTAAGCCAAAAAGTTTTCATTTAAAAAAAGTCAACAAAAGGGCTCGTGAGGCATTGGAAGAAAAAGCAGCCGGTCACCCCGACTGAGAGCCGGGCTGGCCGCTGTGCGTCCCCCTGCGGGCCCGCTGCGGCTCGCTACGCTGCAGGCCTCTGCACCTCACAGACCCAGGATCGGTCCCCTCCACCCTCTTTACCGATAACCTCAATATCTGTGGGTGTCATGTAACAGGGGTGTTCACTCACACACTTCCCCACTAAACGCTGCAGCGTGAAATACAGATTTTAGCTTAATTCTTTTACCTGAGACTAAATGTTCTATGAAATACATGTTTCCAAGCCATTTAAATGTGGCTTTATTGTGGCATGTATGACAATCACTGCATACCTGCATCAATGTGGTTTCCTCTCTCCTTTAATAGTGATCACCACGAGGAAAAACACTGTCAACACAATTTCTAGCTACTTAGGTAAATGAGAAAACGGAATTCAAAGAACCAAAAAAACAAAAACGCCAGGCCACAGATGAACACAACAATTCAGTCAGTCACCATACCTGAATATCCCCAGAGGAGCTGTTGCGCTGGAATAAAATTAAATCTTTTCTTAGAACAAGACAGAATTGTCACAATTTTCGCATGATGGCTACGGAAGTTCCTCCGTATCTTAAGATAACACTGCTCTGTGTAAACCTCGTTTGTCTTACTGCGTCATTATGTAGAAGAAAAGCTATAAGCGAAACTCCAAACACCGCAGATTAGACACTGAAGACATAAAGATGCATTTCAGTGTCAACTAGATCCAAACCGCGTGGGTGAGAGGGAAAGCAGGGGGGGGAACGCGTACACTATGTGCGTACATCGCTCTCCGGCCGCAGAGACTCAGGCATCCGGTCGGCCCCCCGCGGGCCCCCTGCCCCGGCTGCTGCCCCGGCACCCTGAGATACCCTACATCAGGGTGAGGCAAGGAAGACACCCGGCTTACAGAGCGCTGTGGCGTTGCTACAAAGCAAGCATACAGTTCATCCATTACTTCTGACTTTCTGACAGAGAGCGGGAGATGGGACCGGACGCTCCCGGGCCTGCCCATGGTAACCACCCATATTAAAGACGCCAGAGCGTCGCCCCACGGATGCCTGACCCATCCTCGGCCCACCTGCCTCCCCAGCTGCTGGGGCACTTGTGCGTCTGGGTGCCTCTGGCGACACTTGGCATTGAACATACTGGTCTCACCGAAGGAATTTACACTCTTCTCGTCCTAACACCCTTTCAGTGACTTCCGAGGCTTTTGGTCAGTCAGGCAATGTCGACTGAGTGCGAGATACCGAGAAATTAACAGCCCAGACATGGTCCCAGACTTTGCTCGACGGTCTAATGGAAAGGCAGGTAGTGGACGAACCATGACGAACGGTACACAGACACGAGAGCGTGCGTGTATGAGGGGCCCGCGCCGTGTGAGCACACCCGGGCTGTGTGACAGGGGACCGTGGAGTCGTGAGAGGGAGGGTGGCAGGGAAGCCCCACGCACCTCCCCTAAGGGAGAGAAAGAGCCTGCTGCCCCCCAAACAGGAGCAGCAGCAGGGCGGATGACAGAGGGCCTAAGGGAGGAGCTGGTTAGTAAGAATCACTTGGCCAACACGCACACACCCTTGCAGGCCCCCCATCTTCAGCACCCAGAAAGCAGAGCCAGGCAACCAAGAGCCTCACAGGAACGGTTAAGGATTCTGGCCTTTGTTCCAAGGAAAAAGGGCAAACCTTTAGGAGCTTTTCAGGTAGAAAGGTGGGAAAATAATATTTTACGAAGATAATCCTAGCAGTGCTGTGTTTTACTAACCGGCGAGGCAAGATCTCTAAGCCAGGCCCCGTGGTTGGGCACGCAGCAGTGAAAGCAGCGGTCTGGGACATTCTCATGGCAGAAATCCTGCACCGACATCTTCGGAAGCCTGCTGATCCATACACCTGAGGCTGGCCCCTAAAACTGCAGCTCTTCCTAAAGATTTCTACGGGCATATAGAAGATGCGTTACTCTGTGAAGAACACTGTGATCGTGACCACGTTGTGTCAGAGTGGACACTGTGAACACGCCTGCCCTCTAGACCCGGAGTGCACGGGTGTCCCCTGAATGTTCGAGACAGAAGATGTGTCAGCTCACCTGTGAGGTCCCCTGACTGGTCACCCCCTCCTGCAGCGACTCTGCTCTCCGTCCTTGAAGGGGCACCAACGCTGCTTAAAGGCAGCTTCCCAGCCACGGCTGCCCCCTCAGCTCGGAGCTGCTTCCGGTTCCCCACCCCCACATCGTCTCCCTCTAGCCTGGTGCCTGATCTGAGGAGGAAATTCAAACAGATGCTACTGAAGAGTCTTTGGTCTTGAAATAGAAGCAGGCATGGGACCCTATGTAATAAATACAGAGGAAAAAATCTAAATATAAATAGCATCTTGCTACCAACCTATCATGTGTTCCTACCACTTGTCTGATTGAAACTTGTACTATTTACTTCCTCCGAAACCCATGTACCTGCTCTTCTAACTACACCCCGACTTCTGACAGTCACCCATTTACTCAAGGAACTCAGGACAGAGACAATCTCGACCGAACAAAGCCAGAGTCACAGCTCCAACTCTGCCACTCAGGCCAAGCCATTTAACCCCTTCACACTCTTGCGGCTTCACTGTCTCCGTCTCTCAAACGAAGATGATAAAACAGGTCCCGTTAGAGCGTGGCTGTGGAGGCCGGGTCACAGAAGATGCTTATCTGAAAACGAAATCCTAAACTGCAGGCACAGGACCAGAGGCCCGCCCTTCCACCGTGTCCCCTGTCCCCTAACGCCACCACGTGGAAGCATCACCGTGTCCCCCCAAGCTTGCCAACAGGCCCGGGGACACGACAGAACGGTAGGCTGCCCTGCTCTCGAGGACCTCACAGCCTCGCACAGGGGAAGGAGGGTCAGTCAGGCGGGGGATTAAGTGGGATGCGCGCCGGGCTCCCGGGCGAGGCCGCAGCGCCGACCCCAGACCCACACGGCAGGAGAGGCGGGAGAGAAGGGCCTCGGAGGGGACCGGGGGCTGAGTAGGCAAACATGGGTACACGTCGGCTGGGCGAAGTGGCGAGTGGAAAGAGAGTCTTCTAAGCCAAAGGGACAGCATGTGCAGAACAGATACAAAAGCCTTTCATTTGGGTAAAAAAGACAATTGCCGAGCACCCACCTGAGAGCAGGCCCTGAGCTACGTGGGGGGACGCAGCTCCCAGGGCTCCGCTGCCAGGACGCTAAGCGAGCCCTGCAGTTTGCCCGCCTGCCAGCGCCCGGAGGACCGCAGAGGACACCGAATGAGCCACAGCCAACAGGACAGCCTTCCAGGTCCCCTCTGCGTGTCTTCTCTGACTCCGATCTCAGGAAAGGAGAGCCAGGGTCATTTGGGGGGTCCCCATCAGCCCCTACATTATAATGGTGCCCAAACATTAAAACCTTTCATGGCAATAAAGTAATTTCTCTGGACAAAAATTAATTTTTCTGGAACTAAGGATATAAAAATAATCAGGAAGATGCCAGGAGGTGACCACGCATCCCCATTTAGAGCCAAACAGAAACACTGAAAAGGCTCATCAAGTAATCGTAAGAGCGGTGGCCGAGCACCTATTAAGTCAAGGTGAAGAAAGACCATGAAGACAATTTCTGGAAGACCCAAGCCACACCTTATGGGTGACACACAAGAACAGCGACACCATCCCATCCAGTGTAACAGTCCAAAGAAAACTGACCAAGAACCAGAGACAAAACAGAGGGTGGAGGTACGACCCCAGAGCCACAGGCAGAAGCCAAACCAGGTAGGAAACGCAGCGGAAGACCCAGCTCTGTAGAGATGTCGGATGCCCCGAGTTAACATACACATTTAAACTCCTCCCTAAAAACACACCAGGGACCTCCAGTCGCTGAAGGCTGGACAGGCAGGCTGTGGCCTTGCCCGGTGCCACAGGCATTTACAGGGTTTTGAGTTAACAGCAGCGTTATTCTGTGAGCCTCAGACACTTTTTACCTGGTTCAGTTCTGAAGGACTTTTCGCTGATTTCTAACTCCATGTCCACCTCAGAAGCTGCTGGCCGTGAACAAAAATATTCTCTCCCAAGAAGGCAGCGCATCGCACGATGAAACGCCACAGCGATGGGAGTGCGTTCTCCCAACCCATGAGCAAACTTGGCAACCTCAGAAACATCAGCGAGGAAAGGAGGCAGACAGAGGGGTGCACCCTGTGACTCCCCGTGTGGGAAGTACAATAACCAGCTGGGTTCGTCAATGCCATTAAGTCAGGGTCACGGCTACCCCCAAGTGTGGGACTGACAGAGGCACGAGGGGCTACTGCATGTTGGCAGACTTCCAGTTTGGATCTAGGTGCTTCCAGTTTATAAAAGCCCATTAAGCTTACACTCGTGTCTATATGCACACAGTGTTTCAATGCAAAGCTTTTACACCAGAACATAATAACGAATTGGAAAAACAAGGATTTCTATAACTTCGGAGTGAAGAATGGCAGGGTTATAGGAACCCATGTGCCAACCCCGAAAAAGGCTCCTTTGGAGATGACGATTCCCTTAAATGTCACAGTCAGTACCTCACAGCTGCAGATTCCTCATGGCCAACAGCACTGATGTACTTGTTTCCCTGTGGTCTCACTTTGACCCCACCCTTAACTTGCCACCCCATTCCCATCCCTTCCGCTTACAATCAAAATGAATTAAGATGTACAATTATTACAACTTTTCCTGCTGTCATTTCCTTTGAAAAAAATATAGTATATGCTATAAAAGACACCACAATTAATATGCTTTACAACCTTAACCAGTGGGAGAAATCCAGAATTTTCCAGGCCAATATGTAACGCAGAAGCAGCTCAGGCCACAGTCTTACAAGCGAAAGGATGCTCGCAAAAGCACCAAGGTAATGCCAAACTTAGAACCACAGCGCTTTGCCCCCAAACCACTCCGTGTTTTCCTAAAAAGAATTCTCAATAAGGAAGAAACACCCAGCCTTTGCCGAGCCGCCCCGAGTCCCTTCCCTGACACTGCTGCAGAGTTCGCGTCATCTGCCTGCATTTCCCCAAAGCAACACAGCGCAGCCGCACAGAGCTGGAGGGCAGGCAGGCGTGGGGGCAACAGGACAGGGCTGACGGGCGGGAGGCCCGAGCTGCGGGCAGGCGGGAGCGGCAGACCCCGGGTTCAGCTGCTCCTCTCAGCCGTGGGGTCGGAGACAACACTGCTGCCCACGCTACGGGGCAGGAGGCCGGGGGCAAAGGAGGCAGGAGGTCGGGGGCAAAGGAGGCAGGAGGTGAGCAAGCGTGGGAGGCGAAGCAGTGTGCAGGGGTAGGAGCTTATTTCCATGAACATACACCGCCCCGGTGGGACAACTTGGGGTTCTTTTAGATGTCAGAACCCAGTCTCGAAACATCTTCAAATATAACAATTATCTTAGGCTGAACCGCATGAAATTGTTGACTTACGGGTCTAAAATGGGTAACTACCGGCAACTGTGTATTGGTTCAACCTAACAGAAAACTTGTAAAAACTGCTTATATTTTTATAGATAGGTTTATTAAAAGAATAAAATAAAATAAACTGCTCTGGCTGGGTGGCTCAGCAGGTTGGAGCGTCGCTCCATACACCAAAAAGGTGTGGGCTCAAACCCCGGTCAGGGCACCTACTTAAGCTGTGGGTTTGATCCCTGGTTGGGGTCCATACAAGCAGCAACTGATCATGTTTCTCTCTCTCTCTCTCTAAAAATTGATAAGAACATGTCCTCGGTGAGGATTAAAAACAACAACAACAAGAATTATAATACCTCGAGTTTGGGCAGCTTCCTTTAAAGCATCAAGAAGGTGAGGCTTCAAGTCGTCCAGAATAAATCTTCCTTCAAGACCTGGGAAAAGGGACCTAAAAAGTGAAAGGACCGCAGCCATTACCATCCCCTCACAGTTCTAAAGGACAGTAATTAATGATTTCAAACCAGTCAAACGCACTGTTTTACATCAATCACACGGCAATACTTCCTGATCAAACGGCTGCGAGCCTTTGCTGTAAACCACGGGGCACCACGCCCACACGCGTGTGCAGAGTCTGAACGTCTCAGACTAAAGTTCACTTTATTTCCTGAGAGGCCAATATGCATCCTTAGTTATAAAGAATTACTTAATACTCCACTTTAATTCATTTAAACTGAATTTCATAAAATAATTCACTGGCAAATCTTAGTTATTATTAGCACTCAACAGCCGTTGTTTTCAGTGTTTTGCTATTAAAATTTCCCCCCAAAAGAAAGAAAACTGCTCGGATAACGCTGTAACTGGTTAACTGGTCAACACCTGAAGGCTCTCTCACTTCGGGGCGCAAACGCGCACCCATTCGCGTTTTAACGAAGCGCCCTGCTTCCGCCCAAGCCTCCCCGTCGACAGGCCCGCACTGGTCACCAGCGCGCAGCAGAGGCTCTGCGCACGGCCCGGGCGTCCCCAGGGCCCCGCCTGGCCGCTACCTTGGGTAGGCGTCCGAGGGGATGTACACGACGTCCTGGTCCGCCACGGACGAGGAGAAAGGCACGAAGCTGCCGTCCTGCAAGGGCAGCAGCTCCAGCCCCAGCAGCTCGCTGTAGGCGCGGTCGGCGAGCACGAACTCCAGCAGGTGCAGCCGCTCCCCCGCGCCGCCCGGGGCCGGGCCCTTGCGCAGCGCCTGCCGCACGCACGCGGGCGTCACCCAGCGCACCGGCTGCTCGCGCGGGGCGGCCCGCTGCACGGCCGCGGCCACGTGCGCCGGCGCCGTCACCACGGCCCTGCCCGCGCCGTGCAGGTAGCGCAGCACCGCCCGCGTGCGCTCCAGGCTGCCGTCCAGGTCGGAGAAGCAGGCCTGCTCCGCGCGCACCCAGCGGCCGCTCAGCGAGCAGCGCAGCACCGCGCCCCGCAGCAGCTCGCGGAACAGGGGCGGCAGCGCCGGCTGCCAGTGCGCCCGGACCCGGTCCGCGTCGGGCCACAGCCGGTAGATGGCGTCCACCGACAAGGGGCCCGCGGCGCTGCCCTGCGACTCCAGCCGGCTGATGGCGGCCAAGACCAGGGCGGCGTAGGCTTTGGGGACAACGTCGGCGACCAGCAGCTCGTTCCACAGGGCGGCCGGGTCTCTCCACTGGTCCAGCTCCCTCCACTTGATGCTCCTGCGGTTGTCCGTGAGGCCGAAGAACCCGCTGATGTGCACCGGGAGGCCCGTCCTGCTCTCCTCGCCCGGCGGCAAGGGGAGGAAGCAGAACGCTTTCCCCGAGAAGTCAGAGGTCGCGCCTGCGTCCTCGTCGCCGCTTGGTAAGGGCAGGGCTATGCCAATGGTCGGGACAAACTTCAGCTCGTCAGCCAGGGAGTCAAGCTCACTACTCATCCCTCGCCCACCCACACTGTTGCACACCAGCCACGACGTCTTCTGGGCGTCCTGTGCACCCCCGCCTTCTAACACTATGTCCATGTGGTAAGTCACGCAGGTCACGCTGTCGCTGGGGACCTTTTTGCAGTAGTCACTGAGCGCCGCTCCCAGCACCTGGACCGCGGCCGGCCGCTCCGGAGCCCGCGCCGGGCCCTCGCGCGCCGTCACCCTGAACAGCAGCCTCTCCGCCCCGTCCGCCTCTCGGACGTGCAAGGACACGGCCTGCACGCTCTTCAGGAACAGCAGCACCGTGTCCGCGTCCGCGCGGAAGGACTCGAACAGCTCGAGGACCTTCTGCTTGTTGTAGAGGGTGCTGCTCAGCTGGGACGGCTGCCGGCGCAGAGGGAAACGGAACAATGTCCCCGGGAAACTGCCCTTCGTAAACGTGTCCTGGGTGCTTCCAAAAATGCCGGTAAATGGCGCAAACTGGTCCGAAAGCTCGCGGATTTCTTTGCTGTCATCTCTGAGGTTCCAACATTGACCCGACTCATGTGGACCGAAAAGTGCTTGATGAGGGTCTAGCATCCCAATCTGGTCACCGCTGAAAATACAAGGGACATCTGTAAAGAGAAATTCAACAGTCATGATCAATTCTGAAACTTAACGGACAGTTATAATTACAACTACAATTCACAATTACTATCAAATTATTACACATGCAAAAGAGGAAGCCATAAAAGGACTCCAAAACAGATTGATCTGGGAAAAAATACTCTAATCCAGCTCGGAAAATATAATTATTTGAACACGAAAGATAATGATTTCTCATTTGATTCAACAAGTACAAGGCATAGAGACTTTACATGATTATTATGAAAACCTAGGACACATCTTCAAACACTTCCTAAACAATTAAAATACGTAGAGAGGAATCGGATATTCTCACTCGTCCCCCACAGGCCCATGAACCCAATTAAACTGAACAGAAGAGTCACATCTGATGCTCAGAACTTCAGCGGCAGACGCCCTGAAGGCGGAGTGGCAGAGGTGGTGGTGCACGCAGTGGGGCCGCCCTGAGCCCCATCCTCTGTGAGCACCTGCCCTCGGGGGGTGTAGGAGGAGCTCCCGGGTGCAGTGCATCCCTGCGCCCCATCCTCTGTGAGCACCTGCCCTTGGGGGGTGGGGGGTGGAAGGAGCTCCCGGGTGCAGTGCATCCCTGCGCCCCATCCTCTGTGAGCACCTGCCCTTGGGGGGGGTGGAAGGAGCTACCGGGGTGGGGGGGTGCTTCTCCCAGTGGATGTGCCCGCAGGCCGGGAGCAGCTCATCTTGCTGAGCCCAAGGCTAGTGCTTCCAGGGACCCGTTTTTGGTACAGCATGGGCTGTAAATGGGCACCAAGGACTTCACCCGGTCTCCAGCCAAAGACAAAGTGATATTTAAACACGCACAGAGAAACTAGATGTGTCAAAGTGCTGCACTGTGAGAGATTCTTCATCATGTGCCTTTGAGGACTTCCCGGGGGTAACTGTTATTTTATGTCTAATTTTTATTCTGGAATGTAAACCTCTTTTGAATTAAAGTACAGTTGACATACAATATTGTATTAGTTCATAATGAGATTTCACATTTATATACCTTACAAAGTGATCACCACTAAAAGTCCACTATCCGTGGACTAGCCTAGGCTGCTTCAATAAGCTGCCTATTGGACATAATGCTGCAGTGAACACAGAAGGGCATATCTTTTTGAACTGTTTCATTTTCTTCAGAAAAGCCCCCAGAAGGGGAACTGCTAAGTCCTTCTTTGTCTCTTGTTATACAGCCTTTGTTTTAAAGTCTATTTTGTCTAAGTATTGCTATCCCAGCTTCTCCTTTTTTTTTAATTCCCATTTTCATGAAATATATTTTCCATCCCTTTACTTTCAGTCTTTGTTTGTCTTTCAATCTGGAGTCTCACGTAAGCAGTGTATGTAAAGGTCTTGTTTTATTTTTATCCATTCAGTCACCCTATGTTTTTTTCAATGGAGCACTTAGTCAATTTCCATTTAAAATACTTATTGAGAGGCTGTGCTTATTGCCATTTTAATTGTTTTCATATTAGATTTACAAGTGGTTGGTCTGTTATCTTTATGTTTGCCTTTACTGGTGAGACTTTTTTTCCCCATGTATTTTCTTCTTTCTAGCTTTTGCCATTTCTTTTCCACTTAAAGAATTCCCTTTCACATTCCTTATAATGCGGACTTAGTGGTGATGAACTCCTTTAACTTTTGCTTGTCTGAGAAAATCTTGATCTCTCCTTCAACTATGAATGATAACCTTGCTGGGTAGGGTATTCTTGAGCATAGGTTTTATTCTTTCTTAATGTTGAATATATCATGCCACTCCCTTCTGGCCTGCAAAGATTCTGTTGAAAAGTCAGCTGATAGTCTTATAGGTATACCCTTCTATGTAACTAGCTGTTTATCTCTCGCTGCTTTTAAAATGCTCTCTTTAACTTTTAACAATTCAATTATAATGTGTCTTGGTGTGGATCTCGCTGGATTTATCTTGTTTGGGACTCTCTCTGCTTCCTGGACATGGCTGTCTGTGTCCTTTGCCAGGTAAGGAAAGCTTTCAGCCATTATTTCTTCACATAGGTTTCCGTCCCTTTCTCTCACTCTCTTCCTTCTTGGGACCCTATGATTCTAACACCAGTACATTTGATGTTGTCCCAAAAGCCCCTGACACCAGCTTCAGTTTTTTAAATTCTTTTTTCTTTTTGATCTTTCAAATGGAAGATTTCCACTACCCTGTTTTCCTGAGTGCTGATCCAGTCTTCTGTGTCATCTGATTTGCTGTTGACTCCCTCCAGTGTATTTTTCATTTCAGCTGTTACATTCTTCAGTTCCGATGGGCCCTTTTTCATCATTTTTATCTCTTTGTTGAAGTTCTCCCTGAGTTTATCCATTTGTTTGGAGAACTGAATGAGCATCTTTATGACTTACTTTGAACTCTTCATCTAGTAGCTGACCGCAGCTTCATCTAGTTCTTTTTCTGGGGGTTTGTCCTGCTTTTGTTTGTTTGTTTGTTTTTGTTTATTTGTTTGGAACATAGTCGTTTCTATCCTCACTTTGCCTGCTTGTTTCCATGTACTGCATTAGGTGGGTCAGCTCAATCTCCTGGTCCTAAAAAAGTGGCCTTATTTAGAAATTTAGAGTGTCCTGTAGAGCTCTTCTTAAGGTGTCCCCCGTGTCGCCAGGGCCAAGTGCTCCAGACGGTTGCCTAGCGTGACACACTGGCCGGCCAGGCTGGTCTCCGGTCTGCTGGCTGAGGCCTGGCCACAGCTGCGGGGGATCACTGGTGTGCGGCGCGAGCCTTCGCTGCGGTTGGCTGCAAAGCGCACCCCCGGTGTCGCAGACACACTGCTGGGGGCTGATTAGACCGCCTACTGCGTGCGGCATGGTAGGGGGTGCTACCCTGGGTAGGTCCTCAGGGGAACACCTGGGTTGGGTCGGCAGTACCATCAAGGTTAACGGACAGTGTCAGGTGAGGCACCTGCCTGTGTCAGACCAGCTCGGTAACAGAAAGGGGGAAAATGGCGCCCACCAGCACCCGTGACACAAGAGCAAGTTCCAACGGATCTGGGTCCCTCCAGCACACACCCTAAAATTAGTCAGTGTGTCACCCTCACGTCTGACCAAACTGCTGCCTCTATGCCGGAAGTCAGGAAGAGCACAAGCCGGGTTTCCGACGGCCTTCTGGCTCCCCCTGATATAAAGCTCGCTGGTTCTCAGACCAGCTGTTATGGGGGATCCACTTCCTGGTTCAGGCCAACCCGGCTCGGGCTCGGACCCTTCGCTCTTCGGGGCAGACGCCGCGGCCGTGATGCCCCTCCCACTTGGGAGTGACCGCACGAGGAGCGGGGCGCAGGGTAGGTCCTGGCTAGGCTTGCCCTCCCCCCTTATCCGTTTCAATGTGGCTTTGTCTTCGCAGTTGTAGGAAGTCTGTTCCCCGCTCGTCAGGTGGTCCCGAGACGGCTCTCCCACGTGGAGGTGGTTTTGGTGTCCACGAGAGCAGCTGAGTGCAGGGTCTTCCCACTCCGCCACTTTGAACTTGACGCCAATTTAGCCTGTCTGTGAAAAGTCATTCCTTGTTGGCTGGCGCCAACAAGTGTCTGGGACGGATGCGAGCGTGATCGTGCCCGTTTGGGCCTCACGTGCCGACTACAGCACCTACGCTTCTGTGTACGACACCCCTCCAGGGAAGCCCCCTTTAACACTGCACAGGCATCAGCTGAGGCTCCGCTGGCCCAGCCACCAGCTCCCAGGCTCTCGGGGGTTTTAAGCAGGAAACGTTACATATGCCAACCCAGCTGCCACCCCGACCACAATGTGGCCTATGACTCCCTCGCTGTAGACTGTGTCCACCTCCCACTACTGAAACGATGCCAGGGAGACCCCAGCCCGTTGTGAAGCATGAGCCTCGACCCCCGCAAACCCTCAGGTCAGAGAACAGCACCGCCGTGAATGCCGGGGTGCACGCGTACCCGGGAGCAGACCCGCAGGGCCGATGACACCAAGCGAGCCGCTCCCTCCTGCCCGGCAGCCGTCCCACCCGTGCCGTTCAGATGGGCCCCCGCAAACTTGAAAAACTGACCTGAGGCGTAATCTGTAAAGAGCTGAGTACATGAATGTTCATGTATAATAGTTATATAATAATTTATAAATTAATATTTTATTATGTAATATTACATAATACAATATTATACTGTATACAGTAATGTAAATGCGATACAAAAGTCAGGCTAACTAAACTGGGCTACTGGGAGGGCAGCCCCATGTCCCACGCCCCCAGTGCCGTCCCAATTTAGGCCACTTCGCTGAGGGTCATACAGTCTCCTGAGTGTCCCAGTTTGGATGACACATTATATCATCACCCTAGCTATGGCTACAGCTCTGCCAGCTCTCCCTCTCCTGCAAGTGAAAAATCCAAAGCAGTTTGAAATTAAACTATAACAAGGGCTGATTTCACAAAAATTTGTTAATCACAAAATGCAGTAAATACTAAGAGCTTTGATTCTGAAAGAACAGCCGCGCATATATTGCTAGAGATGTCTACACGGAGTTCCACGTATGTCCTACTGTCCCTGAAACAGAAACCTCATGTTCCTGCTAGATCAAAACATGACTTCAAAGTAATTTTAAAATACTCATAAGCTTAAGAACAAAATTTTTATGAGAAAAACGTAGAGAAGCCAGAATCACCTCAAAAACCTTCACTCTGTCAGTTATTCGACACCCCTGCATAATATACCTTCTTCTTTAACCTCCTGGTATTTAAAAAATATGTACAAGAAAATCTGTGAGAATAAGTACACCTGACTCAAACACTTCCAGTGTAAAGAATCGCAGAGTAACAATTTTGTGTAGCCTTTCCAAGAGCTACATTTCAAACTCCACACAAAATGACTTATTATTGGAGGAGGGGGCAAAAAAAAACAGAATTTATGTATAAAAAATTGTGTACTAATTCTCATATTTGTGAACTTCAGTCACCTTCAAAATACCCTCCATTTCAGGCAATGCACCTAACGAGAAGCTTTCCCAGGGCTCCAGACAGTTACCGAGCACATAGATTCTGATGCCTTTCAGTGCTTCTGGCATGTTTTGTTTCCCCTCTTCCACATCAGCAACACACTTCCCTTTGAGGACTTTTTTCCTCTGGGAAAACAAAAAAGAAGTTGCTGGGGCGATCAGGTGAATAGGGAGGGTGAGGCATGGGGGTCTCACCATTTTTGGTCAAAAACTGCTGAACACTCAGCGTGGTGTGGGCAGGTGCGCTCATCATCGCCCACCATGAAATGGGCAAACATATTGGAAGAATCATTAAAAAAATTCACTGAAGCTGAACACAGCCTCTCACAATAATGCCAGCTGGTGCACTGATATAGATGGGTTCCCAGAACACTCACCTAGCGGGGGACGCCTAGACTACACAGGGCCTGCCCTCCAGAAGGTAATTCTGGTTTTGGGGAGTCCCCCTTCATATATTACACTGATTACAATGTATCGTGATGACATTAACTTTTAGCACCACGCGATGGAACTTCAGTACAGTTACCACAGTAACCTCTGAAAATTCAAGACACACCAGTATTTCATTGACATACTTCCTGCCACCGACAAAAAATTTGGAAAAGATGCCCTTTAAAACCATCCCATCTCTGGAGCTAACCAACAAGTGACAAACCGCAGGCTGAGATACTGCTCACCACCCAGACTGAAACCAGGTACTTCACCTGTTATGTGATAGACGGAGTTGAAGCCAATTCCGAACCTCCCGACCTTCAGAGGGTCGTCCTTCTTCCTGCTCCTGGCGATTTCCTGGATGCCGTGCCAGTCCTCCGCGGTGAAGACTGCGTTGTTGTACACGTAGAGGGCCGCGCCTGGGGGAGAGCACAGGCACGCGTGGGCACACGCACGGACGCACACAGGAGGGAGCACGCGGAGGCGCTCCGTCCTACAGGGACCTGCTCCGCACCCCATGGCTTACTGGGTGGGAAAGGTAAAGAGTGGATGGAATGACTGAGTTCTGCATGACGAGTCCCACTGTCTTCCCAATAAAAATAAAGCATGAGTTAGTGGTCAAAATCACCAGCAGAAGGAATATAGCACCTCGGCCAAAACTTCAAAAAGGAAAAGTTAAGGGTATGAGGGTATTTAAACACCCAAACACGGAGCAAGCAAGGGCATTAATCCCAGTGGCCCATTGGGTACCACTTGGTTCTGAAGAGCTGCACACGAGGTCACCTGAAAATAAACTAAGAAACCTTATTAATATATTATTTCAAAAGGTGTACAATAATCTTTTAAATACGATTAATAATCACCTCATAAGGCACTGCTTATATAATTTAATAAGATCCTGTCTCCAAAGTAGTTCCTTTAAAAAGTTATAATTCTGCACAAAATATCTCCACTTTTTGAGATACATCCTCAGAATCTCTAATATTTTTTGAATAGACTCAACTAGAGTAACTCGTCATACTTTAAGAAGCCTTCGCGTTTTTCTCTGAGCATCCCTGAAGCAGCGCCCACAGGGTGGAGCCGGAGCAGGCCTGCAGCTGTGAGCTCGTTCCTGGGCTGCTAGGACTGCATTACTGTCCCCACGGACGGCGGGAGCCCCCTGTACCACACCCTGTATGTACCACAGAGCCCAGGTTTCACGTGTGCAGCTTGAGACTTCCTACAAAACGAATACACCTGCATAACACCCACCCAAACGAATGACGGGGGACCTTCCGGCCCCCGAAGCCCCTTCTCACGCGCCTACAAACCCAAGCAGACGTGGGGAGGCGGCCTGCCCAGCCTGTGTCACAAAACTGGCAGGACACTCTTTGTAAGAGTCAAAGCGGGCTGGGAAAACAGCCGGGGGCCGAGGCTTCTCTGCGCGGGGCGCGGGGAGCACGAGCGGTCAGGGGGCCTTTGGGGCCCGCGCCGCACGGCCACCGTCTCCCCCAGGCTCGGGGTCCTCAGCTGCGACCCGAGGAGTCACCGAACGTCCCCGCGGAGAGCGCAGGGCGCAGGAGAGAACGCAGTACTGCTGACTACGCTCCCACCGGCATACGACACCCTCCTGCGGCCACAGGGCTTACGGCTCCGCAGACGCGCCCGGGACGTCTGCACCGCGGCCCCCCCCGCGCCCCGAGACCTCCCCGCGTCACGCACGGGCACCCGCACTCAGTCCGCTGACTCAGGGCCGCCCTGCCCGGCACGGACGCTCTTCTCAACGCGGCTCTCGGGAGCAGGGAGGGGGTGTCAGGAACCTCCCGGGTCCGCTTCTCGCCTTCCTTACCCCCCTCTCCCCCAGAACGTGTTCCCACCCCGCTTCCCCGCTTCCCGGGCGCCCGGCAAGCAGAAGCCTCTCACTCCTTCCTACGGCAGAGGAGGGTCACATACATAGGAAAGGCGACCTCCCGTCCTGCTAATGGTGTGAAATACGAGGGACTGAACAGAACCAGAGCCTTATGCGCAGCTGACCCTTGAACGACGCAGGGTTAGGGGCGCCGACTCCCCCAGCTGTGAATCACGCATAACTCCTGACCCCCGGCCACCTCAGCGGCCCCTCAGCGCCTGTGCTGGAGGGTCCCCGGGCCCCTGCAGGTACCAAACCTGAGACAGCACAGAGCAGTGCACGCAGCAGGTCCCCCATATTCGCAGAGTCTCGGCTGTGGATCAAAACTTCTATCTTCGATCCGCAGCTGCTTAAATCTGAGGGTGTGCAGCCCAGGGATACGGAGCGCCCACTGTACATTTATCGGAAAGAATCTGCGAATGAGGGGACCCACGCAGCTCAAACCTGTATTGTTCAGGGGTCAGCTGGATTTACGATGCTTGTTACTTTGAGCTGAGATTCTTTTCTTTGTTCTCTAAAAATACCGACTAGCACAGATACTGCCCACCAAAAGCAGAGAAAAACGTCTGAAGGAGCGGAACGAGAAATGCCGAGAAGAGACGTGTAAGTGGCAATTAGACTATCCATTGAAGAGAATGTCAGTCACTAAAAGTCGCCTGTTAGTACCTGAACCTTGTTCCTAAACATGGACTCTTACCCTGATACGGCGCCATATCTTTGGACTTCAGAGTCTCTGTCCCGTGTTGAGTTTCGTCATACACAAATTTAACTTCTGTGGCCCCAGCATCTTCTGCGTTCTGAATTAATTCCTAATCAAGGAATACACACAAAAATAACCTTTCATAATACAGTAATCTACTGCCCACCTTTATATTTACCCACAATGTGTAAAAATTACATTTAAGTAAAGGAAACCCATGACTTGCATCATTACCTTTAAGATCCGAACGTAAATGTTACGTACGCTGTGAGTACGGTTGGAAAGATAACTCCTTCTTCGATTGTACACACCTACAATGCACTTTTTAAACCTCTACTCCCAGCCTGTCATACAAACCCTCAGACTATTTACAGCCCTGCCTCTTATTTACAACCTACCCAGAGCCTCCCTACAAAAGAAATGGCTCCGGTCCCAAAAGCCGAACAGATGGTTCTGTCATCGGGGACAAGCGCCCGTTCTCACGCAGTTACTCAAATAGACCTTCATTTCTCATCTGCTTACCCTCCCTTAGAGACACAGCGCCCTGGTCTCTGTGCGCAGGAGGCTGCATTCCTGGGACCTGCGACAGGAACAAGCCTTTCTCCTGCACTAAGGTGGAAGTTTCTTCCTTCCACTAAAACGGCAGTGACAGTGTCTGGTGCAGAGGGAGTGGGTGGGCGAGTGGGCAGCCAGCGCTCTGTGATGTAGGAAGCACAAGACAAACTACAAGGTTTACGCCCATCAATAGCCTCAAAAAAAAAAAAAAAAAACCTGTCTCCACAGCCCCTGTCGCTTTGGCACTCCTACCAAAATCACATTGGGAGCCCCAAACTCTGAAATAAGAGTCCAACTCCTAGAGCCAGGCCGCTCGTCATCAGAACCTGAAACAAACTCTGGGGACATCATCCCTCGTTTACTCTGGACCTTCTCTAAAGTGAGGGAAAGTCAACACCTACACGTGGCTGGATGAGCTGTGACTCAGGTCAAACCAACCAGGTGGCTCTATTTTAAATGGATTGGTCTTTGAAAACACAATAATTCACCCTGCATTACTACACTCATGAACCTCTGACTCCGGGGGGAACAATATTTTCACTTTTCCAGCATCCTGGAATCACTAAACCTGGGCGGGGTTGGTAGGGGCAGGAGGGGGCGGTTAGGAACAGGCAAGGACGGAAGGGAGCCATGCCACCTGCAAAGCCTTCCTTCGCCAGAGCAGAAAGGTGGCCCGGCGCCCACCTGGAAGGAGATACTCTGGGACTGAGTAAGGGGTCAGCACAGAACTGCAGAGCCAGTTCTGAGACCCGCTGAGGCATTTTGCTCACCGGGTGCACACCAACAGGTTGGGAGGTGTCACCCACCTGCTGTCCCACCCCAAACATGCCCTTACCTGCCTCCTGGAACCACGAGTCCCTCCTGTTCACACAAATGCCTGCTTCTCACAGGATTCTTAAGACCTAGTTCCCACTACCCTATTAAGTCTAACAGAACGCCTAAGAACTAGCAATCCTATTTGCATTAGGATATTATAATATAAAAGATTGAAATAAGAATTAATAGGGAGCAAAATCCAATGTTAACCCACAAACTGACAGCACTTCAGACGCTGGATCTTGTTTTCACCTGAACATCTATTTTTGACTCCTGTGTATTTTAGGGGGCAGAGATGGAGAAAATTAGAGATCAAGTCCCAAGTCCCAGGCTCTAGCTATCAATCTCAAGTTGAACAAAAAACAGAATGGGACCTCTTTCAAATTGATTCTGAAAAGAGGCAATAAATGTGCCAATTTTCACATGATCTTGGGCAAGTCACCGAAGTCTCTGGACCTTCAGCAAACATCACAACAGGTGGCAGTCTTGGTCCAGGTGGTCCCTAAGAATCCTATTAAATCTAAAAGGGTCGAATTCTACTAAAACATCCCAGGAGCAAAGAGGATATTCAGCAGCTTGCACATAAATGTACGCAGTGAGAAAGAGGAAGGCTGAAGTATCAGCTGCTTGCTAACTAACTACAGGAACGTACAGACAGCTCATCGGAACCGCTGCCTGGTTCACGGACAGCATCTACCACTGGCTTTAGAATAGATAACACTGTACTCCTGTTACCAACACCAAATCTTCATTTTTAAATGTATCTATTAACCTCTCTACTTATTACAACCCAATAACCACACCCTTCCCACCTTCAGCTTCCTAACATCGCAACATAAAAATGGTTTGCAAATTAGCGCTTCCCCGGTGCCTACTCCGAAAGGACACACTGTTGTTACTAAATCCCAGGCTTGCAGGCCTCCCCCAGCCTGTCCAAGTGTGACTACTTAAGACAAGTGAAATAAACTTTGGCCCTGGCTGCTGCGGCTCAGTGGATTGAGCGTCGGCCTGCGAGCCAAGTGTCGCGGGTTCGATTCCCAGTCAGGGCACGTGACTACGTTGCACATCAGGTCCCCAGTTGGGGGCACGAGTGAGAGGCAACCACACAGTGATGTTTCTCTCCCTCTCTTTCTCCTTTCCCCTCTCTCTAAAAATAAGTAAACAAACAAACAAATTATTAAAAAATAAAAATTAAAAAAAAGAAATAAACTTCGCCCTTATTTTCTAAAAATGTTACCATCGAAACTAGAAAATTTGATGAGGACTAAGAGATTGGAGATAATAAACACCAAATAACTCAGTGAGAAGGAAAATGCAAAATAGCTGATCTGATTTCCACCTAACGAGGTTTCTTATTGAGCTCAAACACAAAATCTAATTTTTGCTGTATTTCCATAATTGCTTTCTTTTATGGTTGTTCAGTTTTTTTAAATAAGTGTATTCAAACTAAAAGAATACATCAGAAATAGCCTCAAATAACTGAAATAACTATCCTCCGCCAAAGCAACGCTCTCAATCCAGGGGTCCACTCAGCACCTGTTCACGGCCCCTGAATGTGCGTTTTGTCCCATTCTGTCCGCGTGGTCAGTCGGTAGACTGGGAATGCCGTGGCGCGAGGTTTTTCATGAAAGTACATTACAGGGCTACATAAACAATGACAAGAAGTGCTCCTAGGGGAGCCCTGCTGGCTGACGGCCGCTGGGTGGGCCCCTCGGCCCCCGAAGCCTCCCACGCACACACTGGCTGCGTCTCCGCCCACGCCACCCAGGGGCTCAACGCAGCCGTTCAAATCTGGACAACAGTTCAAAACTGTAACACAACACTTCTAAGGAATTTTCCCCCTCACCTTTATCAACGCAAATTCACACACGTACACCACGCATGCTCTACCTTAAGAATCTGTCCTCCTTCTGGGTACCTTCTTAAAATGTCCTTGAGAAAATCCACAAGCGGCGGCGTCGTCTGACCAAACCGACCTGAAATAAAAACCCCGTGGCCTGTTAGCGGGGGGTTCCTCGGCTCCCGGACGCAGTAGAAGTCCACCAGTTACAACCCCGTCTGACTGTGACTCTCGGGTATAAAACACTGCCTACTACGGTTCAGTGGGAAGTAAAGTAGATTCAGGTTGATCAAATCTCAACATTTCTCATTAAGCTACAACTTCAGTTTTAAAAATGTATTAAAAAACACGCTAAATGTCACAAAAGATCCGTAATTCAAAAATGAAGAGCGTGGTGAGGGAGGGGCTGCTCTTTTCCAAAACAACTGAAATAAAGGAATGGACTTTGCTGGTCAGGGATGAGCTGGAGACGACAGTGCTGACCGCGACAGCGCTGATCTTCCCCAACTCGGCCCACGTGCCCCCTGCTCGGACGCTCAGCGCAGTCACGGTCCCCGCAGCCGTCCGGTTCAAACCCCCCTAAGCCTTTCCAAACCGGAGATTGTTAGGCCTGACTGACCAGGTCACCTTCAGACAGGGGACACGAATGTATAGGGAGAATGGAGGAAGGGAAGTGATTTCTCAGATGCACAGAATTAAAATAAAAAATCTGGATATAAATAAAAACAAATCTGTGCTTAAAAAGCAAAATCATGAGCATCAATGGATCCGCGTCATTCTGGCACAACTGCCCGCCGAGACCAAGCCCGGCCGTCCCACAGCCTGCCGGGGCCCACGCGGGCTCACAGCTCCCTGGCTGCACCTGCCCGAGCTCTCCTCTGGCCCTGACACCGCCCACCGCATCCCAGCCACATGCACATTTGTTTCACTTTTAAAGCAGAGTCTTCATTCAACTAAAAAGGGCACCATCTGCTGGTGAGCCAACGCTATACCTCCCCCTTTTAGGCCTTTTGATTGAAGGTTTACAAACAGATGACAAGTCTTCGAAGTCAGGTCTCCAATCTTGATCCAGTCAGGTAACTGAAAATAAATAGATAAAATGTATGAAAAGCCATATAGTTCCCAATACTGTAAACTCAGAACATTACCGTAATCTTTTTCCACTTAAGATCTAGTGCTTGTTAACCTTTCTTGCCAAGAAATAAGCTGCTAGCAGTGACTGTTGCAAAGAATAGAAACTTAGCCAAGAATTTTACTTAAAAATTTAAAAGACTTTTCCTTAAGTGATTACAAATAGACATAAATTTCTGCTTTAAAATAATTTAAATTTCTTATGATGAATCAGGACCACCAACATACACAGAATCATTCTCTTGATGGGCATTTCCGAGGCGTGTTGCCCCAAAACAGCCCTGTGAGGTGTCAACAGATGGGAAGGACAAAAAAGGTTTTAAGTTAGTCGGAATAATTTGGGTTTTAGGACATTTAACATATTCATACGTATCATAACTTTCTGAGGAAGGGTTATGCTAAGCAGCATTTCACAAATTTTAGCAGTGATTTTCTTTCATTTATCTTGAAGAGCATCTGCATTTTCCAGGACATCGTCCCTAGAAACGCCGTCTGGGGGGCAGCACAGATGCTGCTGCGGAAGGAAGGGACAAGCGAGGGCCCCAGCCCGGCCGCCGCTGGGTCGGCCGCGTCCTGAAGCTGGCTTTCCCGAGCAACGCCTCGGAGTTCATTGTCCTTCTGGTGATTGCTCCGCTTCTCACAAGGGCAGGGGACAATGTGTGTGACCATGACCCCCAGGAGCTGCGGAGCTGAGTGCCTTTTGTGGTAAATAATCCAAGGCGAGATCAACCCTGCCCCAAGCGGGCTGCTCTAAGTGCTGCTCCGGAGCCCCGCCTCCCGTCAACGGCTGGTGAAGCGGGACTCAGAGGCCCCCCGAGGGGCCACCTTTGCCCCTTCCGCTGAGTCTTCAGCAAAGACCCCGCCTTTCCAGGGGCGTCCTGCTCGCATCACACGGACACCGTCTGGGTTTCCTGAAAAGCTCAACCTGTCCTAAGGTGGCGTAACCAGCTGTCCTGCCATCCCTCACCTCTCATCGTCTGCTTGGTCTCAGTGACTAGTGGCACCTTGCTGGGGGCAAGTCCTCTCTCTTTCAACCCCCCTACAGGTGAGCTCCACGTCCCAGCACCCCCTGCCCCCCGGACGTCTCTCAGAGCTCCAACGTGCTCTCTGCTTCCGACCGCTCAGACTGTGTTCACACTCGCCACAGCTCTGGGATTTCTGTAACGATCTCCATCCAGAGTCCTTACTTTCTGTATATAATCTCCATTCCAGTCCCCATTTCTGACATACAAATCTGAACGTATTACAGTTCCCGCTTTATGAAGCACTTTCTATACATATTCCCAATGAATCTTGAAGGAACCCTGTAAAAACTCTATGCACAGGAAATTTGAATAAGAAAATCATGCCCTGACCAGTGTGGCTCAGCTGGTCGGAGCATCATCCCGTACACCGAAAGGCTGTGGGTTCAATCCCTGGCTGGGGCATGTATGGGAGGCAACCAATCAATGTTTCTCTTTCTCTCTCTCTTCACCCCCTTCCTTTCCCTCTAAAATAATAAACATATATTTTTAAAATTTTTTAAAAGGACTAACATAGCAATACTGTTTTAACAACGAAAATTTAGAAATAACCCACATTCTGTGACATACTGATAGGATGGAATATTACACAGCAATAAAAACTAAATTAACTAAATAAAGTGCACATAAATTTGGGCGAATATTCATAATGTAATATTGAGTGTAAAAAGCTAGTTCCAGGTTACTACAGACAGAACAACAAGCTTCTATTATAAAGTTCGTAAGTAACTAGAGGTCAACGGTACATTGTCTAGGTTATGTACTTAAGTTACACAGGCACACACACACTTAAGTATGCATATATATACACACATACACAGGATGAAACTATTAAAACAACTACAAAAAAGACAACAGAATGAGAGGTACAGAAGGGTAAGGGAAGAGACACAGATACAGGCTGGGGAGGAGGAGCAAAGAGCTGAAGATAAACTATCCACGGGGTCCGAGTTCTCTGGTTGGATGTCATTACAGTTGTTCATTCCATTGTTAGTTAATTAACCACTAAAGGACAGCCATGTGTGAGCCGAGGACTACTAGTCCAATTCAGTGCAGCCAAGTTACATTTTAAGGAAGAAAGGCAGAAAGGGGGGAGGGAAGAAAAACTATAATGCACGAAGAAGCTTCCAGATCTCAAAGAGGACGTGAAGAGGAAGCAGCCGGAGCGGAAGCACGTGAGTGAACACGGACTAGCGAGCTCTCTGAGCCTGACCAGGAACGCTTGAGGTCAGCTGCTATCAGTGACCCACTTATGGGGACGCGATTCTCCCAGAGAGACGACAGGAGCACAGGTACCCTCAGCAGTGCGGTGTGCCAAGACCGAGGGATTCTGCTTGGGCCTCATTCTTTCCGGGACCTTAAATCACCCCAAGCAAGCAAAGTGACACTGGCCCTATTCATTGCCAGAGGCAATGAAATCGTAAACGTTGTCCATTTGGGCCTTTGCATTTTGTTTTTAAAACAGTGACTATAAAATAAGTGGAACATCTGGATTTCTGTTCACGCCAGCTGCAGACTCCCTTCAAAACCTGAGAGGTGCTCCTTTTCATTTACCATGAAACAAGAACTCCTAATTATTTAGCAAACAATACGCTATTAATTGCAATCTGGATCTCCCAACATTTCCTTTGTTCAGTCGTCAAGGAAACAAGGTTTTCAAGATTCACGAGTTGACAGGAAGGGCCTTTTTGATCAATTAAAAGACAAGGAAGTGAACTGGTACCTTCAAGCCTGGCTCACTTTGGTGTGGATCAGGAAAAAGGTTCAGAAAGACGCCCAGCTATAGTGAACAGCTTCGGTCAGGAGGTAAAGATCTTACAAATGCCACCTCTGGGCCAAGAAGAGCAAAGAGAAACAAGTCGAAAGAGGATGGTAGGTGACCCAGAGAGACTGAGGACCAAGTGCCTCATGCCAACTATATACAACACCCAACCCAAACCAGCAAGCGACAAGGAGTTGTCACCTGATCTCGTTTCCTGCCTGCCCTCCAACATGGAGAACTCTGGCCAATACTGCAAAGCCACACGGAAAAGACACCCGCCTCCGTGGGAGACTTGATTATATAAGGGAGCCCTTCAGGGCACATGGCAGCATGGCTAAGTTCGCCAGCACAGCGGAGCCACGGCCCACCCTCTCTGGATCTGGAGGCGACTGTGCATCTGCGTGTTTCCTGGGGGACCGCTATCCTGGACTTTCAAGTTCATTGGTGATGGCTTAATCTCTGCTCCTGTGTTAAAGAACTTCCCTTTTTTTCTTCTTAACTGACACCGAACGCCCTGGCTCAGTCCGCGTGCCACCACGCACCTTGGGAATCTGGTCAAGGGGACTGACCCGTGGCGGGACACAGGCACAGATTCATGGGAAATCTGGGTCTCCATGGGTAAGTGTCCAGAGAGTGGACCTAGGTACACAGAGGGTCAAGGTTACATTGAGGGATTAAAAGTCACAGGTACCAAGTCCTTCCCCAATATTTACACTGGATAGTAAGGGACTTTAACACTAACGGTGTCATTCTGTGTGGCTCAAGGATTACTTGTGCCTTGGTTCGACTCTTCTTTGCCTCTTTTAAGTCCTGGAAATGGTGCTTTTTATCACATAAAAAGCAAAGGTACTTATTAGGGTAAAAGAATAAGTTAATTTTCAGTGATACAGCTCCATGAAACTCCTCCCTTAAGTATCCTTACCAACCTTAAAGTATACATGCAACAATATGAACAACTCCTATTTTCTGAAGTTTTGATCTTTTAAGTCATTCATTTACACCTTAAAAGTTTCAATATAAATGTATTCCTCAAACTAATAGCTTCTTCACTGAATTATGCCTGAAGATGCCTTCAATCTAAATTTCTGTGATTTAAGACTGGGGGGAAACGTCTAAGACATAAAAAGGTTGACTTATTTGTCAGCATTCAATGTATAACCGTTAGAAAAGTATGAGTAAGTGATTGTCACTTTAACGATGATGTCTCTAAACAAGGAAACAAAACAAAACAAAAAACCCTCTGGTTATCATGCCCATCAAAAAAAGTATCTTAATTTCAGGAAGTGGAGGTTCAGACCAAACTGAGGGCGCGGTGGGCTGCAAAGCTGCCATGGCAAATCAGCAAAAACCACAGTGACGGGACATACCCGTGCCACTGCGCTCCCGCTGCGTACAAAGCGTGATTTCCAGGCTGAGGATTTAAGGAGACAGGAATAAACCCGGGCAGGCCCAGCCTCCCGCCGGGGCCCGGGGACGCGGCCATACCTCCCGGTCGCCGAGCCACAGCCGCTGCTCCGAGGCCGGGAAGCCCGTCTCCGCCCGGATGCGCTCCTTCACGTCGCGCACTGTCCAGGACTCCAGGACGGCCACGGTCCTGCAGCCCACGCAGCCGGGGAGGACGGTCACCCGGAGCCACCTGCGCGAAAAGCAAAGGGGACCCTCAGTGGGGGCCACGTGGGGGCCCGTGCCCCACCTCCCCGGGGGCTCGGTGGCGGGGACTCGCGCGGCGCTGGGCCCGGGCCGGGTTACCTGTCCCCCATCGCCTGCGTCCTCGCTGCGGCCGCGTCCTTCCCAGCGCGCGGGCGCCGGGTCACGGCCGGCCCTGCGGCACCGAGAGGCCCGGCGCGGGCCCGGAGGGCGGGATCCCCATGGCGCGCCCAGGCACCGCCCCGCCGCGCTCCGCCGCAGCCCCCGAGCAGCCTCCTGCGCCGCGGGGGAAACGCGAGAGGAAGCCGCGGCCGCGCGGGAGGAGCCGGCGGATGCGGCGGGCGGATGCGCGCTCCGGGCCGGCGAGGACCTCGGAGGCGCCGCCGCGGGCACGCGCCCGCCCGCCTGCAAGGACCGTTAGCGGAGCTGCCGCCCCGCCCGCCCCGCCCCGCCCCGCCCGGCCCCGCCCCCTCCTGCAGCCGCGCGGGGCCGCGCTACCTCCAACGCCGAACCTTAGGCGCGGACCGTGCGCTTAGACCCGTGTGTGTCCGCTGATGGGGTTCACAGGCCAGGACAGGCACGACCAGACGTTCCTGGGGCCCACGGCTCGTTCGGCTCGAATGGCTTTTAATCTCGGGAGAGTAAGGTTTCTGGTGCCCTCTTAGGTACAGGAGCGGAACGTGGGGATTGCAGAGCCCACGTGTCTTCCGTGGTTCCATTTCCTGCAGCTTTTAAAAGCAGGCTCAGTGATGCAGTCCGCCGGCCGAGGGCGTGCCGACAGGAACGTTACAGATGAGAACACACGTAAACATATCCTATGGCATGTGAAGCTACACACACGTGACTTATCTCAGCAATATTATCTTGTATTGTTGGTACCCTAAGTTTTCCATCACGCCTGCAAGCTCCTTGAAATCGGAAACTTGAGCCTTAGGGTTCAGGCGATCGCCCCAGAGTCACTGGAGTTGCCTTGTAATTTGCAAGTGTATGTGGTTTGATGAAGCTTCAGAGAACGTCCTCTCTTTCTTGTGGCGTATTTCTCATAGGTATGAATGAGACACGTTGCAAAAAAAAGGCAACATCTATGAAAACAATTCAAAGGTTATGCTGTGAACAAGTAAACCCGTGTGCTTCTTGTTTAAATACCCTGAATAGAATTAAACTTTAGTGTTGACCTTCCCAAAATTGCATTGATTACTGTTTCTCAATGACCTCTTCTCCCCCTCCTCCACATACACAAAACTATTACTCAGAACTCAGGATCAGTAATAAACATACAGAATGCCTTGTTCCAGCCCTTTCTTGTAACCACATTTAAAAGAGAGGAAGCTTTAAGTCATGCAGGTCTATCCTACTTGGAACAAGTAAGTAAGTTCAATCAATCAGAAGAGAATATGCCATTTAAATATAAATATCAGGCCAGAAAGCCCCCATCAGACACGATGGCGCAAGCAAATGCATTAGAATACCAACAGGAATATGAGCTGTCATCCCTTGCTGCAGCGTCATGACACACCTACCCCCGGACAAATCTTTCACTCCTAGCTCCTTTGACAATGCCCCTGTCCACCTGCTTCCTTATGCACTCTCCTGGAAGTGGCGCCCAAGGAACGTCCGTGCTGAGTGGAAGACTTGAGGGACAAATAAATGATCTTCATGGAGAGGCTTTCACAAGAACCAGATTTGGCTGGGGACAGAGGCTGCTCGCAAGAAGCTTAAACATCTGGAATTCAAAGTGCACTCGGGATGCTCTTTAAAGGGTTGGTCAACATGGGATCTACAAATCTGGAGCTTCGGAGAAATGTCAAAGCTAAAGAAGTAGATGAAGGAAACAGACCTCCAAGGAAGAAGACACAGCCCGTGCAAAATGGTGGAGTCAGAAAACTGCTGTAGAGCCGAGGAGCTCCCAGAAGTTCCATGTGATAGGACAGAACTCGTGTAAAGGCGCAGAAGCTGTGGTCCTAGAAGAGTCTGCAGGAGTATGGTCATGAGGTCTCTCCTTCATGCCACATGCAGAGTCCCCTGAAGGGGCTGGGCAGCCACTTTCCTGGGTTAATCAGGCCAGGTGACCACAATTACGTGGCGCAAGGGTTCCGCAGGCAGCCGGACTGAGGGTGCCGTGGAAGGAGACAAAGGTTAAGAGAGGGACGACACCAAGAAAAAATGGTATCTGTGAGATTAAGTAAGATGCTCCAAGAAGGAGATCAGCAGCACCAAGTGTCACACGGGTAAACTGACCACAGGACTGGACAACGAGGCCGTTGTTGAGTTAGTTCTGCGCCCCAGGACCTACAAGAACTTCCCCAAATGACTATAGGGTCAAGTCGAGTTATTCTGCATGGCATACAAGGCCCCTTGCAAGTGAGCCCCTGTCAGCCTCGTCAGATTCTGCTGAGGCCGCCCACCCTCCGTGATGCAGCCCGTGTCCACGGCCAGCTGATAATATGTAACCTGGACGGAGGCCTTCCTGGGTGTCACGCACCTGCTGAAAGCCTTCCGCGATTTTGCTCATTTTATCTTCTCAACAACCCCCAGATGTACATAAACCCTCCATTTTCGGGTGGGGAAAATGGAGCTCAACGTGTTCCTTGTACTTCCACCGCTATAGCTGGGAGAGCCTGGATCGGAACTCCGGAGCCCAAGTGCGACTAAGTATAAACGACAAGACTTACAGGATACAGCCATTTCAGATTGCCTGGCTCTGTCCATGAGCTCTACCTGCCTTGCCCCGCCTACCTGCAGGCCTCGCCTCACCGCGGTCCACCCGATTGGTCCCTAAGTCCTAGTCCCGGGTCACCATGTCCCCGTCTCCTCTTCTGTGCCAGGTGCAAGTCTGCACGTAACTCGTACGTTGCAGCTTCACATTAGTGTTGCAGAATGCATCACGATTTGTTAATCGTCGTTAGCCCGTGTCCACTGCAAGGGCAGGACTTTGCTCTCCCCTCTGTGTCCGAAGGGTAGTACTGAATCACTGTTACTAAGATGTTGGGGAGTTGGTAGACACCATCCTCACCTCTCCCATCAGCCCACAGGTCTGGTTTGGTTTTGGGTTCTGATCCCCTGACGAGCAGCCCCTAACCCCCAGGTGGTTTAGTGAACAGGTCCTGCCCCTTTGGCTTCCTTCCCAGGGCAAGGGACCACCTGCAGAGTGAGTGAATGAGGTCACCGTCACATTTTATTTCTTTAAAGAAGATTCCTGAAATCTTGACACAACTCCCCTCCTTTACGCTCATGTAGACCAAAATGACTGAACTTTTATTTTTAGTTACATTAAGCATGCTTGGGGGAATGATGTCACGTTTCTGAAATAGCACGCCTGCCTTTTCTACCAAAGAGGGCATTAACAATTCCCTCAAGAACTGTAAGAGTTAGAAGAAAATATGGTTGCACAGAATTTACATGAGGCTTTTGAACCTATTGTTAATTTTAACAAGAGCAAGTTGTTTGGTTGCCAAAAATCCCAGATTATTCAAAAACAGCTTTGCCGAGGCAAAACTACCCAGTAAGGGCTTGGGCAGCCGTGTGGTCAGACAGCAACTGAGTAATCCAAAGGGACTTCGCGTGAGGAAGGAAAAGATGTGACTCAGGCCCTCGGATATCGTAAAGGTGACGCATCTGGAGCTGTACCGGCCATTTCAGGCAATACTAAAACCACACGTGGCTTCTGAACTTTTTTCCCATTTGTAATGACCTCGGATTAAGCCTTCTCTCTTGGCACATTTTATAGAAAGTATGGAGACAGAGTGGGCGGCTATAGTGGTCTGTGCACTCAAATAAATGTATGGCACGGCAGGAACTAGAACGTCTGGATGGAGTCCCAGCCCAAGACACAAGAGCAGGACACTTAGGACAAAAACGTCTAAAACACCGGATCACAAAACTGATCACACTGAATTAAAATGGGAGTAGTATGAGCCGCAGACTCTGCAACACACGTGGTCGTTCTGTTTCTTTAGACGGTCGCTGCTGTCCCCGTCAGTTAATTGTTCCGTTTTGTCCTTTATTTTAAGGAGTTGCCCTTCACTTCCTGCCCTTCTCTGTCCCCTGTCCTTGTGTGGCAGTGAATTGAGAAGATGACCGCCTAGCTCTCCCACCTGCCAGCTGGGTGGGCTGTCACTTCTCTGAGCGCCCCTTCTCACCTGCACAACTGGACTGAAAACACCTTCCTCCTAGGTTGCTGTCAGGTGGAGCTGGGCTGTCCCTGACCAGGGAGGTGGCCATTTATTCACATGGACAAAAACGTGCAGCGCTCACTATATGCTGTCCGGGTGTGTGTGGGGGGGCACGTTACAAGGGTTCCGGGACAGCGGCCCCCCTGCTCTTCTTTTCTCACCCTCAACCCCCTCCTTCATCCTCTGTCCTGCTTTGGCATCTGGACAGTCAAGATCAATGCCAGAGAAAAAAAAGGAGAGAGAGAGAGAGAATCAGGCAAAGGGTGTGCTGGGCACCCTTAAACCGCTTCATCTCAACGTCACCCCCTCTTCCCGACGTGCCTTCCCCCTTTCTCCTCCGCGTCCCAGCTCTGCCAAGTTCAGTCACATTAACCGCATGTCGGCACGCAGGCCCTCAGCGGGGCGCTCGGAAATCAAAGGTAACGGGCACCATAACAACCCCACTGTCCATAAGGAGCTCGACGATTGGAACGGCGCACACGCAGAATTTCAACATGGAAAGGGAAGCGCTGAAATGAAGGAAACCTCCCCCAAGACACTAGTGACTACGAAGGTCGGAACACTGTCTTCCGTCCCGGGAGCTCTCCTGGGCCAGGCAGGAGAGAGCCTGCGTTCCTGCTGGACTTTAGATCCGGCATGAACTCTGGGCTTGCTTGTCTTTATTCCCAAGCATGTGCAGCCAGACCTAGCGTGTCGTTACCGATTCCACTTCCCATCGAGGCCCCGCTTCTGTTCCTCTGCGTCCGCGAACAGTAGCCCCGGACCTCTCTGCTTGTTCACTTTCGTGAGTCTCTCATGTCTGACACATGGAACTCGGTTGTCTTCTCCCATCTCCATACCTTCCTTCACCAACTACAGGGCCAATCCTTCATGTCCAGTATTATTTTTAATTCCCAGCAAAGGGGACATCGTCAGCCACGATCCTAAGTCAGGATTCCGACCAACAGAGAAAGGGAAATTGTCTGAGATTTGCTTGCATATGGAAGTGTCAAAATCGGCCCCCAGGTTTCCATTCAATTTCGCTTTGCTTGAGAGTCTTACGATCGTGCCTGGTCCGCGTGCCTGGGGACAGCAGTGTGCTACATTCTCGCTGAAGTGCCACTCACAAGCGCGTATTTTCAAGCACCTGGCAATTTCATAGTCAGGCTGGATGCAGGCAGCACGCACACCCCCTTCTCCCGCACTGGTAGATGCTTCTGAATGTATACAGTAAATATACAAGCATGCATTACAGAAGAGAGATACAGACACTCAACACGGAAGGGGAGATTTTAAAGTAACTACTTCTATTCGGTTAATTATAGCCAATTGAGTTACTTGTTTAAAAATACCTTCTCCTTTATTTAGCTTTGAAATGGTGCCTCAGATAGACTTCCTGGACCGTAATTTGATTAAACAAACATCCTCAGGTCGAAAGTATTTGTGAAATATGTGCTTATTTATAAAAAGCAAAGCAAATGGAATCTTACTTATTTTTGTCATGTTTGGCTTTAAAATCTCTTGCTTCTATTCACTAAAGATTTTTAAAAATAAAATGACATACTCTTACGTATCCCACTTCTAAATACCCGGACTTGGAGTCGTACTGTCAACGAACAGGTCAAAGGCGGGTCATTATTTTATCTCTGTGCAAAGCCAACGCCACAATGACTTGGAAATATGAATCACAGAAAGCATAGCCACAAAATTGCAGGGCTGTGAATCTGTGGGAAATAACACTTTTTACATTTCACTTTGTATTCCAGCCTTCCGTGCATGGAAGGGTTTAGGAACAGCTGCACACACTGGCTACCTTGGAGAATAAGGACTGCAGTTGGGGACACCAAGAAAATGCTAGTTAGAAATAGGTCAAGAAAGTTTTTTATGGAAAGTTGGGAATGAATCCATAAAAAAAAAAAAAAGGTGGGTTTTATCTGAGTGCTACAAGTCAAAGCAACTTCATCTGTTAAAATCTTACATTTTGCTGATTTCCTAAACCATTTCACATTTTCTCTTGATAGGAATTCATTGGATAAATTAGTGATAAAATGGAAAAAGAGGATGTCTATTTACTTGGTTTATAAAAATGAATATTTCTGAAGCTCCCAGGTTAAACTTCTTAAGTAGAGGAAGCATTTAATATTCAAATGGTTCCAGCCTGCTTCTTACGCCTCCACTGGGAACACCCAGTGACACCTAACACCTCGGTGCAGCGTGCTCTCGCTCGCAACGGTGGCTCACTTACCGGTTATCCTTGGCCTCCTCCATGATCACTTCTCCCGGAACGCCGGCCGGTGACAACCATGAGAGTCTTTTCCTGCCTTCTGTCCGTCTTCCGCGGGGGCTTCCTTTACACACGTGTGCCAGGGTCAGCTCTGCGAGGCCAGGGAAGGGCCCGTCTCTCCCCTCGGGGCCCGGTCATCATCTGATGTCCAAAAGCATCTCTGCGCTGTGTCCCGCGGGCCCTGATAAGTGTGACTCTCCGGTCTCAAAGAGGTTGCCTCCTTGAGTGACGTCCCCTGACCAGCAGGGTGCTGAAGGCCGAGGGCTTCTGGCTGTACTCGCGCACAGAAATGAGCTGTTTTCATGGGAGAAGGGGCTGCATCTCCTTGTGAAGGCGGCGGGGGAAGACGCTGCAGGTGTTCTTGGGGAAGGCGCTTTTCCCCCTCATCTCAGCGGATGTGAACTCCTCGTGGGTGGGCTCCCTTCCTGCTGGGGTGATGCTGCCTCTCGGCATCACTGAGGGTCCTTCTGAAAGAAAAATCAAGAGAGGGTCAAGGAGGGAGTTGGGAAAGTGCCATAGGGTCACACCCTGAGAGTGTAATTCCGTTGCTCCCAGACCCCGTGAGCTTCTGAGCTCCGCCGCTGTGGGCACCCAGCCGGCCGGAGCGCGCGTGGGCTCCTCCCTCACAGCCGCAGGTGCGCACGGAGCTAGATGCGGTGGCCTCCGTCCGTGAGAAACACACGTCCAGCCCGGTCTGGGTTCCTGCACTTACGCCCCCACACTGCTTCCTTCTCCCTGGCTTCTTCCAGGCAGAAATCGGTCCTTTTCTCCCTCCCCACAGGAACAATGCTCTTAAGTCTAAACCTATGACTTTACACGTAATGTAACTCGTGTTTGAAAGAAAGCGAAACACCTTAGAAAAGGAAGAGAAAACGTGTGCATGAGAAAGCCTCCACTTCTCTGGCGACAGCCTCAGGGACCACTGGTGCCTGCTACGGTCTAACATTTTAAGAAATAAACCCGAAACACGTGATAAACGGACAACGATGAAAAACCAGGGGGGTAAATGAGATTGAGTTTTCTGCCCCACCATGCAAACAGCACAATTACCAATACGCTGTAATTTCAAGGTCACCGTGTTCACCCTGATATGTCTGGGACCCTGCTGTCCCCACACAGCCCTACTGCACTGGTACTGACCGCGACGCTACGCTGCACATCCCATCCCTGGGGCTGTTCAGTGCGTCCAGTCCTGAGTGCTTCCATGTGTCACCCGGGTACTTTCCTGGGTCCTTAACAATGACATTGCATGAGAGAGAGAGAGAAGCGGACACCCTTCTTATTGCGTCCCCACCAGGGAGGGGAGGGACATAGCAAACATCCCAGGAACTAGCACACACTTGAGAGAATGTGAAAAAAGGGGTGTTTCCTGCAGCGGTGAGGTCAAAATAGAATAATGAGCTGTCCCTAGTTCTCAATCTTCTTCAAGATGCCCTTGATGTCATGTCACAAGGAAGTGAGGTCCAGCCCAGGGAGTGTAGCCAATAGTGTGGCAGTAACTACGTGTGGTGCCAGGTGGGGACCCGGCGTGGGGGGGGGGGGAACCCCGGTATAAGCTCCATAAGCGTCTCATGTCTGTATGACGCATGACGTCCTTGCTCTTTGTGGAAGGGCATCCTTTAAGTTTCAGAACCGCCTCCTTTCTGTATAGACTTAGAGCTAGAAAAGCCCCCTCCTCGTGGGGCAGGGGAGGAAGGAGCCCACATTCTGGGGGAAGCAAGGACACCTTGGGAGACGCCTCCTGCCTCCACTGCCCTTAGTGCCACACCCTTCACAGCTGTACCGGTAGCACCAGAGCTTCCACAAAACAGCCTCGTAACCCACGCACGGCAAGCCCTACAGCCAGACCCGCCGTTACCGCTCTGCTGAGGACGGGCCCCACGTTCGTCTGAATGCTGGCATTAAAAATCGGCGTCTTTTTCTCCTGTTTGACCAAAAAAGTTTCTAGATGGCGAAACCCTCTGTGCGGTGCTGAAAATCCACCCTTGAAGGTGCATCCTCTTACAAAAACAAGCAGCCGAACACAGACGCCCTTCCGGCCCACGCCAGCCCTCCCCTGGACGTACCCCCAGAACGACCGTCTTGCCCTCCAGAACACATGAGTCAGCATGGGCTCAAACGGCGTCTCTGCAAAACGGAGAAGCCAGATGCCTTCACCCTGTGAATCGACGGACCCAAAGGTAAGACCAAGCAAGAACTGCGATGCCATTAATGATGGAACCAAACGGGCACAATCTGTTGCAGAAAAGGTCACGGCCACTGCACCCCTATCCGTCCTCAGATACATATACCTGCAATTAAATATGCACACAGATGCACTTCACAGGGCACGAAGGTGGAGCTACAGGCGTGTGTGTAATTAACTCTTCCCGTGTAAAACGTACGACAGAAAACACTGTATTTCAAATTTAATTTAAAAATGTAGAGCTTACTCCCTCCACGTCTTCCTGGCCTACTCAGGTTCCTCAAGGGCGTCTTATTCATCTTTGACTCTGCGACTCGGTCAGATTCAGGGCCATGGATGGACTCAATAAAGAGTGAATAATTTAGCCCCTCTGGCCAACCTCCAAGTGACAAAAATACACAGCTGCTTTTAGAGCACATCTTGAACTGGGCTGATGCAGCTTCAGCTTTCCCTCCGTCAACCGGCGGAGCTCACTCTGGGAGGCAGGGACTTGGGGAGGCGAGCTCGGAATAGAAGCTCCTCAGTCATTGATTGGCCTTTAAAATCTCAATTTACATCCTCAAAGATAACATTTTACATAAAAATAATATACCATAAGGGCAAATTGTATGGTGCATCAATTCCATCTAAATACATCTTTGTAAAAATAATGTATTAAGAAGAGACTCTATGACTGAAATATACCTCGTTTGATTTTATCTGACTAATATGACTATCTGACTTTTTGAAGGGAAGAGGAATATTCTTCCATTCACTTAAAAACCAACATGTCTTGGGGAGCCGCCATGCCAAGCCAGGCCCGGGGCTTCCCTTCCTGTCCGCTGACCTCATCCATGGGGATTGTTAACCTGTTACCAGTCTAATTCAAGAAGGAGGAGACTGAGCTTCCAGGGGTGAAGGATATAGAGCCAGTTTCAAAACTAAGTTTATCGGACCCCCAAAACACACATTTAAAATCTTGGCTATTTTTTTCATTCAGTAGCAGGGTCTTTGGGAAATACAATGGGGAGTTGGACATCCTACTATAGTCTTCAAGACCAGAATTCCTTAGCCTTTAATATAATAAACAAAAACATTAATAAAAAAAACTAGTGGGGTATTTGGCATGCCATGGAAAATTGATAAAAGGTCGAATGTAATTCATGTTTTCAGCTTAAAAAATCCAACAGATTAATATCCTTATGCTTAATTAAGGTTCTGTTTACATTGGGTTGCCAGAATAACAAATAAAAATATACTTACTAAAGTCTGAATTTTATTTATTTTGATCATTATTTTATTATTTTATTGCATTTTTCCCATATCCATAAATAACACGTGACTTTTTTAGTATATGTATGTTTCATAATTTCCTGTGTTTTATCTGATAATCATATAGAAACGTTTTTCTGGTTCAATGCATTGTTGCGTTACAAACAAGGAGAAAGGCTAAATGTCTCCTGCGGAGAAGAGCTCCGCGGGTTTCCGAGACCTGAAAATTCAAACACATGCTCCAGCACTTAGTGCTTTAGTGAAATGCGGCCTATGAAGTTTAAATGATTACCCATCACAATATTAGGGTGGTTTGGCCTTGTCTTAAAACGTTTTCATTTCAGAGCAGATGCAAAGGCCAGGTGGCCCGCGGAGCCCGTATTTTCTGGGCTAGATAACAGACCCCTGTCTCATCCAGAGCAGAAGGCTGAAACCCACATCTGCGTGTAAAGGCACTGTAAGTGGGACCGATTTCTGCTCACAGAACGGAGGCCGTGAGAGGGGCCTCGGGCGCGGGGAGCAGAGCTCAGGGTTTGCGATCTGAAGGCTCAGCCACGGTCAGCAGAAAAAATCAAACTTCGATATCACCCAGTCAACCCTCTCTGTTTACAAATAAGGAATAGTTGGGGTTCTACAGTCTCTCAATCTGATATTTTATAATCCACTAAATGGGGCTGCCTCTTTCAGACAGCGATGGTGAGAATGTAAACAGACATGTGTGAAAGCGTATGTTTTCAGTCGTAGTAAGTGTACCCCAAAGAGAAGTATGGTATTCCCTCACTTATCGTGGGTATTACGTTCTAGACCCCCCACGATAGGTGAAAATCCGCAAAGTAGGAACCTTATATTTATTTTAAGGCTTTATAAACCCTCCCCACACACTTATAAACCATTCCCAGTCCCTTATTAACCTTTCCCAGTCCCTTATTAACCTTTCCCGCTCCCTTACTAACCTTTCCCACACTTCTATAAACACTACTTATGTTCTTAAACATATTCTACACTCTTAAACCTATGGAACTTTAACAACATATGTATACAGTGCCACAAAATCCCGCGATAGAGCGAAAAATCCGCGATAAGTAATTAAATATAATATTTAAAAAAAACCCGCGATACAGTGAGGCCGCGCTAAGTGAGCCGCGATGTAGAGAGGGGCTGCTGTATATGCAATGTGTTCCCAGGGTGGGAAGGAAATTGAAAGATTTCTACTCCATGCCGCTCAGCCTAGAGCTGAGGGTAAGTGACCTTTCCGTGAGCACAAGGAGAAGCCCAGGCAAAGCCAAGCCTCTCCCCCGGGTCCCCAGTCCAGGGTCCCTTCCGCCCTCCGGACGTCCCGTTAGGTCCTGGCGCAGCAGCTCCCTCCCAGCCGTTTGCCTCTGACCCAGTGCGCTCCGTGGAGGGCTTAAGGAGGGCGTGGAGAAAGGCAGGGGACGAGAAGCTGCCACAGTCACAGGACTGGCATCACAACAGCACAGTGCCACCCAAGCTGTCTACAGTCACCATAGCAGCAGGACTCGTCCTGACTTCCAACCTGGCACCCTCTGCACTGATCACAGTGAGCGGTCCTCACGTGGACTCGCGGCGGGATGGCCACTACGGTCGTCCCACTGCGGTTCCATGGAGGGTCTCCCAGGAGCCCTCCGAGGGGAGGTGGCCTTCCGTTTCTCGAGAGAAGGCTCTTAGGGCCATGTGAACACAGCAGCGTGGCTGTCATAGGTGAGCGACCCTCCGCAAGGACTGAATATACTCTTTGTACTTGGTCGGGGCTAATTATTTGGTCAAAAATCACTTGAAAATGCATCCTTTTAGGGAGATGGGATGAGGAACCACGTCCGCCTGCTTCCCTACGGATGCGTGAGAATAGGAAGGGAGGGGACTGAATGGGGGAATGGCAAACGCCTGCTTAACAGGTTACACTGCGCCAGGTGCGCGCTGGGGGCTTGGTCTCTCCGCGCGTCCCCTCATTCCAGCCGTGTGAACCCTTGTGGGAACGCTGACTGCCGCCAGCTGTAGCACTGGCCGGAACGGAGGCTCACAGCAGTGAAGTGACCTTTCGGCGGCTTCAGAGGTACAGGCTGTGGCAGAGACTGGACCCCGAGGCTTCTCTCTGAGGGCACACCCAGCAAAAGGCCACGCCGCGCAGGAAGCTCCCGGTGCGCGTTACCCCTGGCCTTGCCACGCTGTACCCCGGCTTCTCTTCCCATGATGTGAAGAACGGGAACAGCGTGGTCGATCATGGCCACGGTCTGACGCACCAAGTGAGCGACCAGGAGACGGTGGGGATATGGACCAGTCTAGCTAGTCTTGCTTGGAAGGGAAACTGAGGGAGTCTTGATCTAGAGAGACAAGGAGGGCTAATATCCGCCGGCCCAAACGCCAAGGAAGGTGACGGAAGGATGAAGGACGCAGCCCCAGAGGGAGAAGGGAAAGACGTGGGATGTCCTGGCTCCACGCAGTTGGTGAGACCTCCAGGCAAGACTAGGGGGGAAGGACAGATCGTCATAAGCACAACACGGGGCGTAAGGACCGTGCGTTAACCCGGTCTGCATGCGGTCCCCAGCGGGCACCCTAACAACACAAGGGGGAAACCGTACTCATCACGTGACAAATAGATGCGATTAAGTGTCAATTGCTTGTATCTGCATCGGTGGAGAAATAAGGAGCTCCCTGCCGGCATGTCTTCCGGTGCGTGGGCTGGGGCCCCTCAGGGAGGTAACCATCTCCCCCCTTTTCCTTAAAGGGAGCAGGCTTCCTTCCCCGTCATACAGAGGATGAAGTTAAAGACAAGCCAGCAACCGAGGTGTCAGAGCCAGACCCAGCCCTCTTCACCGAGGCACCCCCTTGGTTTTCAGGGGGGAAAGCAGCCAGAGAGCTTTGTGGTTACACCTGAAACACTTTCAAGGAACGTCCCGATCACGTGTTAGAATAGATTAAGTCGGCACCACGGTTTTAGCCAAAAGCAGGGTTTCCAAGGACTAGAACCCACTCTGAGACACGGAACCCTGGAAGGGTGTGCTGTTTAAAATGAGGGCGATTGCTCCCCATTAGACTAGAAACTCCTTGGAGAGCCCCCTTTTCTCGGCAGGACGCCTGACGCCACAGGCGCTGTCACAGCAGGGGACCCCCGGGGAGCGGACAGGGCCACCCAGGGCGGGTATTAAAACGACAAAGCAGGTCGCCTGGGCGTCCTGACCACGGGTCTCGCCGGTCGCCCCGCAGCCGGCGCGCGCAGACGGCAGATGGCACGAAGGGCCCATGACTCACAGGCGCACAGCGCGTTCAAGAAGGTTCTCCCTCCCGGTACAAAGGGACGCGGTCCCCCGTCTCCGCCAAGCGCTGCAGGGACCGGCGACCCGGGCAGCCCGGCCGGCCCAGGGCTGAACGCCGCTCAAGTCCCCGGGCGTCCCGGGGTCCCCCCGCGGGCGCTGTCCAGCTGCCTCACACTCACGCGCGCTGTCCCCGTCCCTGTGTGTCCCTCCGTCCCACCGGCAGCCTCCAGCTGCGCAACAGCCGAGGCACTGCACCGGGTCCAGGCTGCCGCAGTCAGCAGCGCCCTCCCCGCCCTCCCCTCCCCCCACCCCCAGCGCGGCTCAGTGGCCGCTTTTTTTTTTTTCTTTTTAAAGAGACAGGACTCCCCTCAACCTTGGGTTTCCATCACGCTGCAAAATGCACCGTGGGAGCTCCAGGCCGATGCTGCGGAGGAACTGTAAGCGCATCCTGGCCGCACGCGTCGCAGAGATTAATTTTAGGAGCCCGGCGTGGCTAACAAGAGGCTGGCTCTGTGAAACCCTGGCCGTGGGACCTTAGACAAGTCACACATGGGTCTCATTTACCTCCTGGAGAATAGAGTTGTGACCGGGCCCTGTCCAGTCTGGAAATCATGCAATGAACCAACATTAAATGCAAAAATGTCAGCTACACACCCCACTGTTGGCCTTGCAGGTTTCGGCTCACCAAGCGCTTTTTATGTTTTACTGGGATTTGGGTACGAGGTCCCAAAGGTTCACAAAAGACATTCACTCAAAATGCTTTGTGAGCTGTGACATGCTAGGCAGGTATAATAACGTGTTATTTAAGATGGTGTTGTTACGATCAGTTTTGTAATAAAAAATACTGTAACAACGAATCAAAATAGAACTCTTTCTCCTTATTTCCTACCCACGGAGGTGTGAAATGCCCAGCGAGCCTCTTCTTGTGAAGAGTCGCCCCCTGCTCCCCTTGGGGGGCATTATGTTCTGGCCTCCTGAGATTCTCCTGCACCACTGCCTTCCACCCCAGCAGAAACCGAGAAGGGAGGCTTATCTAGAACTACCCTGTGGTGAAGATCCTGGTTGCTGTACCGCTGAGAAAAACACCTGGCTCAGCGCAGGCCACTCCAGACCTGGGAAAGCTCAACTGATCTTTCCTGGGGAGGATGAAGGCGGGGTCCCAGCTGTGATCCTGCTACCGGGCGAAAGGGGGTTCTTTCACATGGCGCCTTGGTGTGAAACCCAACAACTCGTGTGGAGGAGAACAGGTCTCTATTGACAGTGTTCCAACCCGAGGAGGGCAGTGAGCACCTCAGCTTAGTGCCCTGTTCTCCCACGGGACCCAGCGCTTCCCTTGCTCCCCAAAAGGCTGGAAGCCAAAACCATGCCCGAAAGTTCCCCATCCCTTCGGGATCTGGGGTACGATGTCACCAGCCTCCATATAACAGTCTAGAAAAACATGTGCCGTGTTGCACTGGATCACGCATGGTTCTCTGTCCCTTTCAAAGCTGCATGGTATTCTCCTAGCCAAAATGCCTGCCACCTATTTTTAAATCCCTGACTGCATCCTGTGACACAGTGGGCGTGGTAACCAGTCCTGACCATTCACAGAACTTGCTCAGGCTCTGCATGCTCTTTCCACAGCATTCCATGGTCAAAATGCCTCCCATCTCCTTGGGGCCTTGGAAGAACCAAAGCCATTTACATAACCAAAACACTAGCTATTAGCTATAGTCATGCAAAGGCATCTTAAAAGTTGTTCCCTCTTCCCCATCCCCCAACCCACAGGTTCTGGGGATTTTGGGGGACCCTCACTCTGTAACAGCCCTCCCCTTCAGAAGCAGAGTCCCCTGCCTCTCTGAGGTATGGCCCCACGCAGACACCAACTCTCAGGCCGTCTCCTTCCCTTCCTTGACTCACAGATGCAGATATATTATATATTACACATTACATATTATTGAGGTAGCTATACTATATCTGAACCTGAACAGTTTTCTAGAACCGTGATGTTCCAGAACACCCGAGCCTTCCAAGGCCTACCCACAGAGCCGCAGAGGCAGAGGCCATCACTGCGCCGCTTCCTTGTAAGCAGGTTTCTGCAGGAAGCCGCCACCCTGCCCTTGCTGCCTCACAGCATAACAGCCTTGCAGTGAGGAGTTGCAGACTGTTCATCTGAAGGACGATGTTCCCAATTCTGCCACGTGGTGCAGGGTAGGCGGGATGATAATCGATTTCTAAGGTGATGCATGAAGCCACCCCATCGCCTAAAATAGCACCGTTTTACAGGATTGTCATCTCGCTGGAAAAGGGGTACTACTGTCGGTAACCCTTATACATTCTCTGAGGCCACAGGTCCACCCAGAGTTGACACAGACACGAGCTGGCCACAGGAGCCTCCCAGCTCCTGCATCTCAAAAGAAAAATTTGAAAAATAGTTTATTAAAATAAACAAATAAATAAATATCAAAAAAAGAAAAATAGTTTATTTAAAATATACAAAATGTATAAAAATCAGCCGTCATCATGCCACTCAGCCAGACTCCTGGTATTTTAGTGCACGTAACAGATTCCAGGTAATTTCCTAGCAATCAACAACTGTTTATTGAGTCCCTGCGGGGCGTCCTTGGGGGAGGCCTCGGCCCACGTGCTGCAGCACACCAGCAGGGGGCGCTCTGCCATCGCTTCTACTCCAGGGGGGGTGACCAGTGACACACCAGCCAACATGTGTGTCAAGTGGGAAAATAAACGTTTCTAAGGCAGCGAGGCAGGGTAAGAAGATAGCAATGACATTGGGGAGGTCCTATTTTAGACAGAAATTCAGTCAAAATTTATTTACTGGACACGTCATATGCCAAGCTTATCAAATAGAGAATTTTAGAACCAGAGCTACAATTCTTAAGTCAATGACCTTAAAGTCAATACAATCAAAGAAAAAAAAAATCAAATACAAAGACAGCCACTCAATATTTTCATATATGTTTTCTTTTCTTTAACACTCAAAATGTTAGTTGATGGTCGATTGCGCAAGGATCCTATAATTGCGTTCTTCTTGTAAATAATTCAAGTCCTTCAGCTAAGAGGAGCCTTCCTTTGTAACCAGCACATCCCCCCACTTCTCATCTCAGAATAAGTAGCGCTTATCCTACGCGGCTCCCTCTGGACTAAATCGGGATCTTTTCAATAATGCAAACGTAGCCCTACGTGTGGTATGGAATCTTCCAAAGATCACACATTATATTTTCCTTTCTGCAGCTTGCTTTTTCCACCTAATAGTCTCCTCATAAATATTCTCGTATTTCCATGCCAGCTCCAGGACCCTTTGGCAGGACCCAGTGCCAAGTGAAAACGTTGGGCATCATGTTCAAAATTACTAAGAACTTCAAGATGGCAACACAGAGCATTAAACCAGGTATGGGGCCCTTCTGGGCATCGGACCGGGCGGACTTTCATGAAGCTGATCCTGATAGAAACATGGAAGATGTTTACAATACGTTAAATTGGAAATAGAACATATGACGTAAATGTACTGTGATCATCAATACATAGTACCTATATGCACATGGGAAATGTCTGGGAATGAACTCCAAATAACCAAACGGGCATTAAGGTGGTTAAATCATAGAGTTTTAGCAAAACCTTCCATAATATTTTCATTATGTAATTGGGAGGACAGAAATCTACGTCTGTAGAAACAGGGTAATAATGAGTGATGAGGTAGGTACAGGATCTCTGCCAAACTGACTGTCCTCTAGGACAGCGTCCCTGCCATTCCCACCTGGGGGGACCCCAGTTGGCCAGCAGTCACGGGAAGAGACCGTGTCTCGGTGCCATCCTGCACATGGCCACCATGGTGGTGACCGCGGTCACCCTGTGCTGTTTGGTCATCAGGAGCCTGCCTGGCCCGGGTACTTCCTGCAGGGTTCATCCCACTCAGGCGCAGTAACAACAGAAAGGACTGGTCAAGAATGGTCAGGCACAAACTATGACATCGGCTAAGTTGTTTGTATCGTAAACTCACTAGTTCAAGGAAAGTGTCTTCGTCCAGACCCTGAGCCTCCCTCCCGGCTTAGCGCTGTCGAGTGACCCTCTCTGGATGTCCTGCAGCTCTGTGCCCTGTATCACCTGTACCAGGGCTTCCCTGGGCCTTTCTTGTCCCCAGAGGACACTTGCTCTTGTGGCGTGCGCAGCTGTACAAAGCTGAGAGCATGAGGGTACAGGGCTGGGTCCCAGGCTGGGAGTGCTGGGGAGGACCTGGGGGGGCTATGAACCAAGCCTGGGAGCCAGCCAGGCCTCTTACCTGGCACATGCTCTCAGAATGAGCAAAGCCAGGGAGGACAGACAGACAAACACACAGCTGTTGGCAAGTTTGCACAGTAAGACCGGAAGGTGCATGAAGCCGGGGCGCTCGGTGTTCTGCAGGTACCGAGGGAGCGCCGAGGGGTTCACTCAACAAGCTTGGGATGCCGGGTGAGCGGGGCCACCATCTCAGGGCAGACCAGCCTTCCCCAGAGCTTCTGCAGGACAGCCCTCTGCAGACCACGGCCTTCGCGCACTTTGGGAAGAGCCTGGAAACATAGCGGCTGCTAACGGCTGCCCAGTAGTGCCAACTGGGTGTTGTAGGTGATTTGGTTTTTATCACATGGCACTTCACAAGGTGAACCAAACACAACAGTGGAGACCCAGCCAGCTGCCTCCCGACAGGTGACAGTGTGCGTCCGACTCTGTTCAGTCAGAGGTAGTGACAAGCGTAGCCAAGGTCGCGCTCTGACCCTGAGCTCTGTGAACCGCCTCCCTCAAAACCTTACACTCGCCCGTTGGATGTCGGACATGGCCTCGTCTGTCAGCACGCGGCCTCGCGGCCTTCTCCGGTGACTGTTTATGGAACATTCCCATTCTCTGACCCTGCCCTGGGCGCCCCATTTCAGTGAGACGGTCAAGGTCTATTTAGGCACTTGGCCTTCCTCCTGCCAGCACACGTCCGGGGACTGAGCCACGTCCCCAGCAGCTGAGCCGGCCTCGCTCCTCCAGCGTCCTCCCAGACAGCATGTAGATGTCCCTCCCTGGTCAAACTGGCCGGCTGCCCGTGGGGACCACTTCCAGATTTCACGGCCACATCGTCAGCATTTCCCGTTTCATGCTTCGTTGGGTCTGAAGCCACCTGGATTGGGTTTTCCATCTTTCATTAAGAAACTGCTGAAGCAGAAACAAGGTAGTTTTCTATTATACATTTTTGAAAAAACTTTGTAAATCTCACGTGAGGCTTCTTCAGGAGCCCTATTGTAGAACCCCCAGAATCCCAAATCTTCTAATTTTATAGACATAAAAATGAGGCACAGAGAGGCCGAGTGACCCCCTAGTGGTAACGCAGTTAATAAATGTCAAATAATAAGTATCCACAAAGCTCTAATCAGAATCCATATGTCATGATTTCTAGTCCAGGATGTTTTCCTTTTATCACTCCCAGATGCCCGCCCCCCCAACACACACCCACCATCGTGCAGCAGAACAGGCGATGTGAAACATTCATGGTAATGTTGGGGTGAAGACAGAAGCAGACAGGAGTGCTGGTCTACCAGGAAGGCACTGCTGGAGGCCACACAAGCAGGAGAGGCAAGGAAGGATTTCCCCAGGGCCTTCCGGGGGGCAGGGGGTGCCTCTGCCAACACCTAGATATCACACGTGGGACCTCCAAGTCTGGGTGAAAATAAATGTTTGTCCTTTAAGCCATCAAGTTCTCTGTCCTTTGTAATAGTAGCCCTAGGAAGCTCACAGACTGGATGGGAAGAAAAATGGTCAGTTTGAAGATCAGGGTTTGTATAGCTCCCCAGATACCGAGTAATGCCATCACTATCCACCACGGTGCAACCAGCAGGCGAGAATGCTGGGATGTGTTGGAGGGAATGGGCTCACAGACAGCGGGGCTGGCTAAGCAGGTCTGCCAGCAGAGGGCGGGCCTAGGCTGCTGCCCGCAGGTGGGTTTGCGTCTTCCCTGGGGGCGCCTCAGCTCAGCTAGGACGGCCTTTCCGCTGTGGTCCCGCAGAGGGAACGGTCAGTAAACCTGTAGTAACTGTGTACAGTGCCGGGTGGGTCCTAGAAACACCAGGGGCTCACCTGTAACGTGTATATTTATCTAACCATTCTGCGGTGCACCAGAAACTCCAACAGCACAATATTGAAAGTAAACTGTAATTGAAAAAAAATTTAAAAATAAAAAAATGTAAAAAGTACATTTAAAAAGGGAACAAACAGCCCTGGCTGGTGTGGCTCAGTGGATTGAGCACTGGCCTGCAAACCCAAGGGTCACTGGTTCGATTCCCAGTCAGGGCACAGGCCTGGGTTGCGGGCCAGGTCCCAGTTGGGGGCACGCGAGGGGTAACCACACATTGATGTTTCTCTCCCTCTCTTTCTCCCTCCATCCCCCTCTCTTTAAAAATAAATAAATAAAATCTTTTTAAAAAGTAAACAAATAAATAAAGTTTAGAAAAGATAAGGAAAAAAAAGGCCTTCCATTGTTTGAATCAGGCCCATCCAGATTTTATCTCAGATAACCTCCCTTACTTAAAAGCAACTGACTTTGGACTTGAGTCACATCTGCAAAATACCTTCCCAGCAGCCCCTAGATTAGTGTGTGACTGAGTAACTGGGGACAGTGGTCTCATCAAGTTGACCCATGAAAACATAATCAACACCACGCCGTCCCCAAGCTACGGCTTCTGGGCTGCGGAAGGCCGCTGTGCTCCAGCATGGGCCCCCAGGCTGTGTTCCAGCTTTCTGGCCAGAGTCACTCTTTCCACCCGAAGTTCTGATTGGGACTCGTCGCTCTCTGTCCCCTTAGTTGCTGTCTATATTATAATCTTTTGAAGAATAGAGATGGTGCATCCAGAGACACCTAACAAAAAGCTGTCCTGGTAAGTGAATGTAGAAATTATCCTGTGGTTCTCCCACCCTCCCCAAGGGCAGACTCTTCAACTACAGGAGGAAAGGATGATTGATCCTCTCTCATTCCTTCCTAACGGGGCAGGATGCCTTAGGCTCACGGGCAACATCACATTTTTATTTCAGGGCTAAAAATAAGGAGTTGTTGCCCAAGAGGAAGGGGTCAAACAAGTTGATTCCTGCCAGGGTTCTTGGTGGAGGATTTAGACAAGAGGTAGCAGGTTGGTGGCAGCAAGCCTGGGGACCGCAGCCAACCCACTCAGCTGGAAAGATCCAGGTACTGAAAGATGTCACGAAGCAGCAAACTACTGCCAACCCTTCAAGCTCTGCGGATGCGGGGAAAACAACGAGGTCGTGTCTGTGAGTTTTCCATTATTTGCCAAATAAGAAGGGTGACTGGTCAGATGGAAAAGACACCTCCCACAGCTGACCTACCAGCCTCGGCAGGGTGTTATGTGAATGAACTGAACCAAGGTACCTGTAAACAAGGTACCAAAGTAAGGTGGGGTGATTCACTGCCCTGCTCGTAACAGCGCCCCAAGGAATGTGCGCTTGGTAGCATTGAATCTGACCCAACACTCGTTAAGCAGACAGTTGACTTATCAGTTGTGGTCTGTCTTTTCCTTACATCAGAGCCAATAAAAAAAGTACTTGAAATCAAAATGTTTGTATGTTTTGATTCAGGAAAACGACGATACGTTTGCTACGTTGCAAGAAAGAAGGCTATTGGTTGTGAATGTGCCATTTTCGTTTAAATACATATTCCCACTTAATGACAGGCTTTGAGAGGGGAATGAAGCAAGTTGTAGAGACCGTCATGATGCCCTGCACGTCCATCTCATCTGCAGAAGATGCAGAAGTTCCTTCCAACAGTTTATTTGGGCATTCATTTTGTGTAACCCAGGAGGGAAGGTTGGATCCATGAGCTACGGAAGCTAGAAGAATCATGGCGGCTCCTAGCAAACTCCGCAAGGTCATCCAAGACCACGTCTGCCTCAGGCCAGCCTAAATCGAACCCCTCCCCCCCATGGGAGACGAGAGCTGGCCTCGCCTGCCATGCCACCTGCTCCTCATTTGTCAGGATGACATTCAGAGCCCAGTGTGCCCTCCTGAGTTCTGGAAGGCATCCTGGTGCACGGTGACGACGTTTTTCCTTGGATCGTGAAAGTGGGATGCATTTAGTCAGGTAGCCGTAGCACGTAGGACTTCACGGGGACCTTGGGAAGTTGCTTCCCATTCTCTGTTAGGCCATTAAATAAGCTTTCCTGGTTTGTAAAGAACTGTTTGACAAGATAACTGAACTCTCTGAGGAAGATCAACGCTAACCGGGGGCCGTGCTGAAGCACAGACACTCTTCCTTGATTGAATGGCCAATGCCGTCACTTTGCTGTGTGACCCTGTGAGAGTGCATTCCTTATTCGGTGTCGGAGTTTCCTCATTTGTTGAGAGGGTGCATTCATCATGTTATTTATTTTCTATATATTACCATGTCTTGGCTTCTTGGGGGCCTCACTGGTTGGTTGGGGTGAGACTGTTCTCCCAGGGTTAGGCAATTTCTATAAATAACAAACAACTAGCCTGGGAGTGTGCCCTTCATAAGCAAACCAACCAACCAACCAAAGTCATCCCCCCAACCGCCTCCTTTAACCGACACACCGAGCCAATATGTCCCCTGCCCTCAATCACCCACGGCCCAGGTCCTGGACAGCTAGAGACCACTTTAGAGCGCAGGGCCCACCAAAATTACTCAAGTATCCAATTCTTTTTTTAATAGTTTATTTTTTCTTATATTTTTGCATCACCATTTATCCCCTTATACTCTCTCCCACCCCCACCCATCCCCAAACACCACACTGTTGTTCATGTCAATGAGGCTTTTTTTCTTTTGCTCGATCCCTCTAAAAGTAACATTTTCCCCGTGTTAATAGCCCCTTTGTCCCGCCCCTCCCCCTATAAACGTCCTCCAATGTGTGCAGCCCCTCCGAGTGGCCTTCTCATGGCTCCATTGGATGCTGCCCCATTTATGAATCAGTTAGTAAAGCCACTCAGGTCTCCAGCTTTACTGTTAGACTCTGTTTGTTAATGTAAGAAAAATAAAACTATTTCCTCCCTTTTGCAAGGCAAAGGAGAATGTGATTGTCAGGGTCTCGAGGTGGCAGCAGCTCAGGGCACCAGAAGGTCCCTGCGACCGGACCTCGGCTCAGCACTCTGGTACCTGAGTTCTGGCTGAGAGAGAGTTCAGAGCCAAGACTCAACGGCAGGCGAAAGTTGGCTTAGAACGTCACAGAGGCGGCAGACGTGCACCGTGGGAGACGCCAGCCACCTGGGCTGCCTGGGCTGAGGACAGACGCACAGAGGAAAGGGAAGGGCCCTCGCAGCTTAGGGGCGGGAAGGGCAGAGAGAACGCACTCGGGGGGGGGGGGGGGGGGGGGGGGGAGGAGAAGGGGAAACGCGGGGGCGCACTCCAGAGAGGCAGCGCTCCCCCTGTGTCCTTCCTCCTGAGGGTCTCCATCCACTCTCTAAAGGCAGGGATCTTAGGGGCGGTCCCAGGAGACCCCCCAGTCTGGTTTTGCTGCTTTTCTGGGCCCGGAGCGGAAACACAGCTGAGGCCCAGGTGTTATCTCCAGTGTGACCAAAACTCTGTCTCTGGGGCCAAGAGACCCGAGGCTTCGTTCCTGCGCGTAGCTGGTGTGAGTCAGCACCTCGCTGTGTTAAGGGCCGAACACACAAGGAAGGGGTCATGCAAGGGCTTGTACACGCCCCGTGTTCCCACCCTAAGGGGGTCTACGACCCCATGACTAGCAACAAGCCTGGAAGAAAAGGTCAGAGGAGGGTCTGAACCACGTGTGACCAGCAAATGGAAGGTCAGGGCATCCAATGCCCAGGATGTGCCAGGGGAGGGAAGGTTGCCCTGGGGACAAGGCCCTTGTTTTCCCAGTTTCGTCTGTTGCTAGGCACCTGGGGCTTCCCACCTGGTGACCTTCTGCGCCTGGCCTGGCCTTCCTGCTTGGCTCAGGCCTTTCTGAGCCCTACTACAGAGGAAGAGCTGCAACTTAACACGGAGTTTCCGTTTTTCAAGATGAAAAGTGTTCTGGACCTCGACTGTACAACCACGTGAATGTTCTTAAGGTCGAAATTACAGTGGATTAAGATGACCTGTTTTTATATTATGCGTATTTTAGCACAATTAAAAATGTTTTAAAAGATACCTTGCCTATTTCTTGTCTTTTTATAGATCTGCCTTTTCTTCCTAATGAGAATATAAATCTCTTGGGGGCAGAAAGCACGTCTTAAAACTATAGTATCTGTCAGAACCAAAAGCCAGGGCCCGGGATCTGAGCAGTACAGACGTGCTTATGGGGAACCCTGCGAGGGAAGGTCTGGACGATGGGGTTTCTTATTTCTTCTTCTTCTTCATATTCGTCAGCGTCTGTCACAGAGGCCCTACGTGGAGTACGTGATCAGTAAGTGCTCAGTTATGGTGACGATAAGGGCCCCGAGGATTCTGGAGCCCTTTCTCTTCCTCCTGGTGGGAGCCACGGGGGCACCGTGGGCCGGGCTGAGTAGCCACGCGTCACAGTCGAGGGATGTGTCTGTCGCATCCCATCGCCCAAGTTGTAGAGACTGGGGCTCGAACCCAGTTCTGCGTTCCAGGAAGGGAATCCAGCCCTACGGTCTGAACACCTCGAGCTACCCTTGCGATGAAACCAGGAGGACACCGGGCGGCCTGGAAGCTCGCGAGGTTCAGTAACTTTCCCACCTCTGCACACCCCGCGGATGGCGGACTTGGGGTCCACGCTTCCCGAGAGGCCTCTGGTGACCGGGGGGCCACTCGTCCTGACGTGGGCGCTGACTCTGGAGGTGGCCAAGCCAGGCACACTGCCAGGCGTCCTGGTGGAGGAGGCGGCGCCGCGAGTCTGGGCCCCACCTGGGTTCCAGTTCCTCTAAGAAGGGAAGGTGATGCTCACGAGTCCTCAGCAGGCTGGGATTCTGGGAAGTGACCCCAAAACTCGCAGTTTCCTCTTAGCCAAGCGAACGCGGCCTGGCGATACCTGGCTCCTCTCGGGTGTACTTCGCCGTCAGCCTGTGGGGCGGTTCAGGGCTTCTCGGAAGAACTGATTTCTGTAAGTGCAGGTTGACCTTTGGGGCTTTGGCCATTTACGCCTCTTAGACCTGCCTTCCCCGGAGCCCCACCTTCACGCCTGAACAGCGCGATGGCTTTACTTTCAGGCACCAGAGGGCGCCGTCGTATCATCGAAAAAATTGCCCCATATTTAAACCTCCTGCTGCTGCTGATGGGCGTATGGGGAGGGAGCCCCATGATGATGATGATGATGATGATGATGACGACGTTTTGGGTTTTTTGTTGGTTTTGTAACAGACTGTTCTAATATAAGCTCAGATGGGATTGTTCAATACACAAGCCTGTTTCAATCCTCTCGTTTTGTAAATGAGAAAACTAAGGCCAGAGAGCCCGAGGACTTCAGGTGCCCAAGATGCCGAGGGGTTGGTGGCCAAGGGTGTCACTCCAGGGTGCTCCAGGGAACCCGACATGATCCAGCCAGGCGCTCGGGGGCCACTTGCAGCTCAGAAAAGGGCACAAGATCAGCTCAGGAGCCCCACTGGGCTACAGAGAATTGCTGAGGTCAGCATGGCGTCTAGACTTGGGGACGTGGGACGTCACGGGAAAGAAGAATGAGCACGGAATGCGGGGAGAGCAGATCGCGGAGACCCAGGGAACCCCGAAGTGCTTCATGCATCCAAGCTGCGCTGTGCCACGCCCAAGAGCGTGCCCCAGGGGTGCGCTGAGCGTGCGCGATGTGGGGGCCCACAGAGATCACCCCAAGAGGGCTGCTTCAAGTTCACCACGCTGCCTCCATTCTCACGGGTGGCTCCTCGGCCCCCACTCATAGTTGACATAGTATGGTTCTGCTCTGGAGTGTTTGATAAAAGATCCGATTTAAGTGATGATTAAAACCAGACACGGTCATGAAACACGGTTGATGCTTTGAAATTAGAAGCCAATTGCAAAAAGGAAGTAAAGAAGCCCACAAATACATGGAGATTAAATAACATAGGACTAAAAAATGACCAGGTCAAAGAAGAAATAAAACCTGAGATAAAAAGATATATAGAGACAAAGAAGAATGAGCACACAGTACGTACAGCACCGCAAAATCCCGCGATAGAGCGGAAAATCTGTGATAAATAATTAAATATAATATTTTTAAAACCCTGCGATACAGTGTGGCCATGATAAGTGAACCACAATATAGGGAGGGACTGCTGTACATCAGAGCTTCTGGGACACAGAAAAAAGTGGAATGCCAGGGGTGTTTATATCATTACAAGCCTGTCTCGAGAAACAAGAGAAATCCAAGGTAAACAACCTAACACATCATCTTAAAGAACTAGAAGAAGAAGAACAAAAGCAATTCAAAGTCAGCAGAATAAAGGAATTTATTTTAAAAAATTAGAGCAGAATGCAATGAAATAGAGAACAAAAAGACTACAAAAAATTAATACAATGAAGAGCTGCTTCTCTGAAAAGATGAATAAAATTAACAAAACCCTGGCTAGGCTCGCTAAAGAAAAAGTGAGAAAGGATTCAGAGTTAAAAAATCAGAAATAGAAGGGAAGTGACCACAGACATCACAGATATACAGAAGATCATACTAGAATACTATGAAAGACTATATGCGACTAAATTCAATCACCTAGAAGAAATGGGTAGCTTCCTAGAAATATATAACCTTTCTAGACTGAATCATGAAAAACTGGAAAATCGAAATAGATCAATCAATAGTGAGGAAATTGAAGCAACCATCAAAAACCTCCCAAAAAATAGAAGTCCAGGACCAGATGGTTTCCCTGGTGAATTCTACCAAACGTTCAGAGAAGATTTGATTCCTATCCTTCTCAGACGGTTGCAAAAATATGGAAGAGGAGGCAGTACTTCCTCACACACTTCATGGGGCGAACAGAACCCTGACACCAAAACCTGGCGCAGCAAAAGAAACCAAGAACAAAGTGGAAAGGCAACCAATCGAATGGGGGATGATATTTGCAAAGAACAGCTCTGACAAGGTGTTAACATCCAAAAATATATAAAGAACTCATACAACTCAACACCAGCAAATAAACCGTCCAATTTTAAAAAATGGGCAGAGGACCTGAACAGATGATGCCTCTGCCAAGAAGACATACAAATGGCCAACAGAGAGATGAAAAGAGGTTCCAGTTCCCAAGCTATTAGGGAAACGCACACCAAAACTACAAGGAGGTGTGACCTCACCCCTGTGAGAGTGGCTGTTCTCAACGAGACAAGTAAGGACACGTGCTGGAGAGGATGTGAGGAAGAGAACCCCTCGTTCACTGCTGGTGGGAATGCAAACGGGTCCCGCTACTCAAAAACGTCTATTTGCCAAGCTACGTGCACCCTTATGCTCACTGCAGCACTATTCATGGAGACAACCGAACTGTCCTTTGAGAGACGTCTGGGTACAGAAGATACAATGGAGCACTACTCAGCCCTAAGAAAGGATGGAATGCTGACATTTGTGACAAGGTGGGTGGGCCCTGAGCGTATCGTGCTATGCAAAATAAGTCCGGAGACGAAGCTAAGAACCCTAGGATTTCACTCACATGTGGGACAGGAAGCTGAAACTCGTAGCCACGGATAACAGTATGGCGGATAACAGAGGGAAGGGGGTGGGGGGCTGGTTGGGGATAAAGGGGACCAAATATTTGGTGACAGAAGATGACTTGACTTTTGTTGGTGGACACACAATACAACACACAAGGTCATGTACCATAGAAATGTACACTTGAAACCTAATTGCCTTTGAACCAATATCACCCCAATAAATTTAATTTTAAAAGAGTGGAAACAAGAGAAATGGGTTCTAGCATGAGCAGACAGAAGAAAGGATGTGGATTTTTTAATAGTTTTTCCCTACGATCCAAACCTAGAAAGAATTACTAGATGCAAACACTCATAGGCATGGCTTTAAGGGAAGGAGTGACAGCCAGTCCGCTCCGTGAGAGCTCTGGCACCCCTTGAAGGAGATTGGGACGGTCATTAAAGCCCAACTCAGTAAAGTTAATTCTAGGCTAACAGGAACGAACTTCTGAAGAAAACCCTAAGCGTTCCCGCAAACGGAGCCGTGGGAGGATGAAAGATGTCTATTCGGTGACGTCTCTGCGCCTGCAGCCAGGCGTAAATGCTGAAGACAGCCTGTTCCCGTGGAAGCCAAGTGGAATCATTTAAAACAGGAGTCTGCAAGGATTCAGCATCTCTGATGTGAAATTATGAATGATTTTTATCCGCCACGAATCTGGCCTCTTGGCAGGCCCCTGGGGCGCAGACGCCAGGCCGGGGAAGCGCGTCCGCAGCCGGGCCCGGCGCTCGGCAGCAGGGCCCGTCCATGCGGAACGCGGCTTCAGTTCATAATCTCATTTCTGGATTGGATTTGGAGCAGATGTTAATTTCTCTCTCTCTCTCTCTTCTTTTTTAAGGTAAAAAGCAATGAAAAATGCTGTGGTTTTTAAAATTAAACAAGCGCTTGAAAGATATCAGCTTTGTTTGGCTGCGGGTTTTGTTTTCTCTCGTACCCGATGGTTCTCTTGGCAGCAAACTCGACAGTTGAAAACACAGCGTGCCGACTGCCTCCCCGCTTCTTAAAAAAAAGTATAAATCTGTGGAAAGTCTCCACTAACAGAAAGAGAGAAGTTCTTCACAGTTTGGTTTTATTTGTTTATCTTTTGTTTTTAAAGATTTTATTTATTTATGTATAGAGAGAGGGGAAGAAAGGGAGAAAGAGAGAGAAAGAAACATCAATGTGTGGTTGCCTCTGGCATGTCCCCAACTGGGGACCTGGCCCGCAACCCAGGCCTGTGCCCTGACTGGGAATCGAACCTGAAGGATCGCAGACCAGCACTCAATCCACTGAGCCACACCAGCCAGGGCTGGTTTTATTTTTAACGGACAGACATTTACTTATTTTTGAGCATTTATAATAAATCAATCAACACCTGTGTGTCAGTTTCTGACATGCCTAGTATTGTGTTGGATACAAAAATATGTTCTCATGAATATCACACTCTTATTGGAGGAGAAGCTGAAAAACACGTTACAATCAAAGGGCGGGTACGTACTAATGTGTCAAACCCCCAGGTGCAAATTCAAGAAGGCGGAGCTGTCACAAAAAGGAGCAATCAGAGAAAAATTCACAGTCTTCACCTGCCACAATCTATCTCCATGCCTAACAGACTGAGACACACCCACGTATCTTCCTGCGCTCAGCTCTCCTCCATCTGCCAAATAATTATCCAGACCCAAATGGACTCCCCAACTTTCTCTGTAGTTCCTTGTTTCCTGTTAAATCTTTTTATAAAAAAAAAAATCTCTGTTTAGAATGTTGAAGTCTGAACAAAGAGCAAGAAAGTCTTGCACACGAACAAGAACCTGGGAACGGCACGGAAGCAATGCCAGCTCACCCCTCGTCAGCTCACGCTTGGGTTCCTGGGCACATTCTCGCATTCTTGCTCTTAATCCGCCCTTGGCGGCCGGCGCTCAGACATCATCTTCTGTGCAGAGAACCGGGCACGTTTCTCATCAGCATTAATCCTGTTCTCAGCCAGGTGTGCAGGCACCGGGCACAGGGTACCGGGCTGAGCTGCGCGGCCCAGGGCGTGGGCGGGTGCGGGGAACCTGGCCTGGGACCCTTACACGCACGGCTGGGACACGGGCTGTGTCACACGTGCCCAACCCAATGACGCACGAGGCTGTCTTTTGAATTGAGGGTGTGTGTCCAAGGGCCCAAGTCCATATAGACTTTACCCCATATGTACCCGCCACTTACATACACACATAACACACACACGCCATGCCCTGTCAAGCTGCCGGCTGTGAAAGCGCGGTGAGAGCCGCCAGGATTCTCATCTCGTTGGAACTTCCAACTCATCAAACATCTAACAACCAACTGAAGAAGGAATCCCTACTTTCTTTTTCCCCAGTGTAGAGTATTTTTATTTTCTCGAATGTTTATGATCCCTATTGAGGAAAAGAGTGTGCTCTGAAGTTATGAAAACGATACATCGATGGCAGTGTGGCTGCCAGCTTTACTAGCCTCTCTGTTCCTCTGAGACCCTTTGACGACCCAGGGGACACAGACCAGGCAGCAGTGAAGGCTTACTTTCATAGACAGATCTCGGGTCCAAGAGACAGAGTCATTACAGTGCCTAATATCAACCCCTACTGGGAATTAAAATGGACTTTACTTTGTATGTTTTATATATTTCAAAGACTGGCAATGACAGGCCTTCACCGGTTGGACAAACACTTATTAAACACCAACTGCGGCCGGTTCTAGACCACGCGAATAGGCTGATTAACACATGATCACGGCCTTTTGAGGGGGGGTCACTGCTATATAGGGGAACTCTGGAAGCAGGAAGGAGGGAGGGAAGGTCCCGGGGGGGGGAGCCCTTGAACTGAATCAGTCTTTAAAGATCAATTGGTCCACTGAGTTGGGGAGAAAGAGGGAAAACATGGAAGATGGACCTTTCCGAAAAAGCCCAAGGCGGGAGCCAGGCGTGGGCACACACAAAGCCAGAGGGTCTGAAGACCTGTGAGACATTTTACACGACTGAGCGTATGGAACACGAGAGGCCCTTTGAGAAACTGGGCTGGAGAGGTAATGAGGGGCCCGGGCCTGGGCCCCACAAAGGACCGCTTATGCTGCACAAAGGAATTTGGACTTTTTTCCCTTTGGGCGTAAGGAATCCATTGAAGGCTTTTAAACAGGCAGCGATGTAATCAGATTTACTCTTTGGAAATAAGACCTGATTAGTTAATGAGCTCGTGTTTCTTTTCTTGTGTGTTCACTATTGTTTTCCTGTTTGGTCTTTAGACTCTATTATTGATTGAAATAATGAAGTGATGGGAGTTGAGGGTCTGTGCCACCTCACCCCCCAAAGTCTTCGTTTACTCTGCTTTTAAAAGAGTTACTGTGCTGCCTGCTCTACCTTACGAGTTTGGCGTAAGAGCAAAGTAAGAGAAAGGCAGAGAAGCTAGCTCTCGGTACTGTTATCACTGACACGCCTGCTGGACCGCACCGTCAGCTGGTGGCGAGCAGAGGACAGACGTGTCCGTATTTACCACTGGGCCACTCATGGACAAACTCCGAAAACATGAGACCTGGCACGGACTTTATAAACCTCTGAGTCTTTCACTGTGTTTTTCTTTTATCTGCGTCTGAACCCAGGGATTCTGAGTTCATTCGCTAGGAAGGTAGCCTAGGACCGGGTTCATAAGCCACTTGTTAATCATGGAATTAGACTATGGAGTGGTCTTACGAAGACATGCGTAGGCAGTGACAGCAAGTAGGTTGGTGGTTCCTAGGCCTGGGCTAGAGGGAAGGAGTGAGGAATGACTGTTAGTAGGTACAAGGTTTCTTTTTGGGGGAGAGAGAAAATGTCTAAAATCAGATCGTGTAACGGTTGCTCAACCCTGTGAATGCACCAAAGAACACTGAACTGCTTACTTTAGATCAGCAGATTATATGGCGTGTGAATTATATCTCAATACCGCACTTAAAAAGCAGCACTGTTCTAGTCATACGCGGCTTTAGAGCCAGGTTACTTTACATTCTCCAGTAATACATAGTCCGCATTCCACATAGACTGTCCTACAGCGTACAGGAAAAACGAAAGAAGCTGATAATATCTGTTAGCGGTAAAACTATACGCACCTTTGAGCATGCGATTCCACTCTTGGGAATGGATTTATTAGATACGAAAGGCCTCGTGTGGGAGAATGGACGTGCAGGGATATAACTGCAGCCTTGTCCGTAGACACACAGAGGCAAAGAGATTATTCATCCGGGGAGGAACGATTGATAAGCTGCGGCACATCCACAAGATCAAGCCTCCCTAGTTTTCCCAGGTGACTCTGGAATTGGGGGGAGAGCTTCGGCTTTCTCAAGGTTTTCTTAAGCTGCCCACAGGTCTACCTGTGCCCACACCCTCTTAGGTCCTCAGGAACGCGTCGGGGCTTTTCCAGATCCCCATGGACACTTCATTTTCCTGTTTCTCCACGTATGCTTTCGGTTAGTCAGTTGTTGGTCCCTACGGTTCTCCGCCCCAAGCAGCCTGGTAACTAAGAAACGTGCCTGAATTGGTCCCAACAAACGCCTCCTCGCTGCTGGGAGAGGCGTGAGGCACTTGGCATGAAGCAGTCGGGTCACATAAAGAGGAGCCTTTGGAGTGGAGTCTTCCCGGGAAGCACCGGACAGGTCCGATGATGTCCATGCTCAGGGACGGGGATGCTAACGAGCTCTAGCTCTGCTGTCACCTGGAATGTGGCCGTTATTTTTCTGGGCTACTGTAGCGCTGGGAGGTGGGGCCAGAGTAGATTGGAATTCCACAAAGATGACTGTTCTCACTAAGATTCAGATGTTTTTCTCAAATCAAAGCTCCCTGGGGGCTGCAAGCATGACAAGCGATCTGCTAAGGAGTCTGATGTGTTTATTTTTTTAACTTCTTTCATGGAGGGGCAATTTGGGGGGTGCCTTTGCTCTACCATTTCCACCGATATCACCTGTTTCCACATTTCATTTCGATGACCTACACAGTACAAAACCGGCCTCACAGAGTTGTGTTGGCGGAAGGGGAAGAAGAGATTTTAAAGACATTTTAGGGAGCTCAGAATATTCATTTTTAACTTTAATTCAAAAGAAAGTGATGCTGTGTTTTCAAAATTCATCTTCCGCCATTCATTAGCAGCCAGTTGCAAAATTTTATTCTTAACTTTTAGTTAAATTTAAATTGTCTTTGATGAAAGAAATGGACCCTGGATCTATGAATTTCCTCGGTATAGTCTCTTTTTTTGTGGAAAACAAAATTGATCATCTTGTATAAAATTTTGGTGTTTGATGACAAATTTTAACCACTCTGCAATATCAGTCGCTCCAATGTCACTGTCAAGAAGGTGCAGTACTTTCCACAATATTCCACACAAACTGCTCTTCCAAGCATCTCAGTACCATTTTTGTTCATTAACCTTCTGTGACATTGAGAATCATGTGAGTTTTCTGCCTTGCATAAAAGCCTGGTCATCACTTTTTAATTATCAAAGATATTGAAAAACTAGGAAGACTGACTTCCAATTCATCTCTTTTAAAAATCGAGACTACAATTGTTTCTTTTCTTGTGGAAAGACTAAGGTGAAGTCCATTATTTCAACTTCCATACGTCACTAATAAAAGTAAAATAATCTCATACTTAACACACTGCATTCATGTCATTCAAACTTTACAGCCAAGGTCCACTATTCCCTTTCCCACCAGAAAGATAAAAAATAATTTAAAGCTCTACAGGGAAAACAGACAGGCTATAAGGGAATGGCTCAAGTGTGTCATGTGTGATACTGGGGTGAGATGCGGCGCCTTTAACGAAGGCGACAGAGAAGGGGTTCCTTTGCCTCTGCCAGGAGCAGCGTCCCCGGGAGCACCCCCAGTCCCGCGTTGGACAGGAAGGGAAGGAAATGCCAGTGACCGGCTCTGATCCGCACGGAGCCACGTCCACAAACTCACGCAGGCTGCTCTCAGCGTCCTCGTTTGGGCTCCACGGCAGACGCTGAAGACTGACTTGCAGGTGCAGAATAAAAAGTAGGATATTATCAGCCCTAATAATATACAGTAAAAGCATAAATGTGAGAGGCTACGAGAAGTCCTCAGTGAGCAAGAGAAAGGGAGAGAACGGAAAAGCACGCGGCATTTATATGGAGGCGAGGAGGCCACAGACGGCCAACATCAAAGAAACCACCACAACAGAAAACCAACGTGTGGTGCTTAAAATCGCAAAACTACCCAACACAGAAATTTAAAAAACACTATGGAATTGTCAAAAATGAGGGGAAATGGGAGTGGGGAAAGGCAGTTCTATACGTGGGAAAACGTCTTTATCTTTCGCATCAGAAAGTCAATAAATATTGCCTGAAATGGATGAATCACTTCCATTTTGGTGACATGTCCAGAATAGGCCAATCTACAGAGACAGAAAACAACACAGGGATTTCCTGGGGCAGGGACTGAAAATGTGGGGTGACTGCAAATGACCAGGAGGGATGTGTTGGGAGCGATGTCAATGTCCTAAAATTAAATTGTTGTGGTTTAGACACCACTTTAAATTTACTAAATGCATTTCATTGTATACTTAAAATAACTGAATTTTATAGTATGTACATTATACATCCATAAAGCTGTGCTTAAGAAAAGAGAGCTGATAAAAACTGGCAGGTAAAATAACAAATGCAAAGGCGTGATGAAGTTATTAAGCTAACCAACAAGAATAAAAACGGGAATGTTTTCAAGAATTGAAAACAGTTGGACAGAATAAGGAAAGGGGAAGAGTCCTGTGTTTATTACTCCTGCTTTTCGGTACTATTTGGATTTCTGAGTCCCTGCATATGTTGCTACAATATGTTATCAAAGTTTCCCACTTTCAGCTTTTTAGAATTTAAATATGAGCAGTGAGGCAATCTGGGTAAATAAGCAGAATTTATTTATTTTCTCCCAGCGAAGACGGCCAGGAGGCCGACTCCTTCAGAAGCCACCATCGGTAACTGGGGGGGCCAGGGCCTCAGCTGAGCGGAGTCAAAAGTCCACAGCGCTCCCAAAATAGAAGCGTGTAACGGAGAGCGAGCAACGGGCCGCCCGGAGATGCCGTTTGCTTCAGCTGTGTGAAGCGGTTGCCATGGATTGACAGATCAAACATAAATAATTTTCGGGGAGGCAAGTGCCCTAGAAAAACGAGATGACAGGTGAAGGCACTCATGCTGTCAGCTGTCTTCCTCTGTTTAGGTAAGAACGTGGCCAGAGTGACCGTCTCCGTAACCGGGCGCTGGGCCCCACGAGACGGCCTACTTCACCTGAGCTGAAGCTGACCCGGGGCCGAGGAGGGGCTGCTGACTCTGGAAGGCAGATATTAAGACGTTTTGAGAGATGAAGTAGCGGGGCGGGGGAGGGGAGATCAGGAGGACTTAAAGCTACAAACGGAGGCAGTTGGTTTCACCACCGACAGCCTCGGGCGAAGTCACTGTGAAGCGCTTGCACAGGGTCAAACGCTCAGCCTGGTTGTCTCCATCCTGCTTGAGTCTGCTCTGTCCCCACGGCCCGCGGGCCCCTGCTTCTGCTCAGCCTGGCGTGTACAAACGCTAATCGTTAGCGGATCTCTGCTTGCGCCTTGCGTTTTATAAAAATAATCCCTGGCCAGGGAGTGCCTCCCTTGAGGAGATGAAAGAAACATGCGTTGTTTCTCCAAGATCTGCAGGAATCCCTTGACCAGACTCAGAGCAACCAGCTCAACCTAACTCCGCCCCCTGCTGGCACCTAGATTTCTGAGGGGGTCAGTCACCTCCTGCCCCTCCCATTTCCTCTTCCCTCGACATAAAAGAAGCCTGAACCCACACTTTCTTAGGGTGGATTTGAGAAACCAGCAGGTCTCCCATCTTCACAGCCAGAACCTTCTCGATTAATAAACCTTTCCTTACTCCAAACTATGACTCTGAGTTCTGACCTATGGAGGCATCAGGCACGTGGATTTGGGTAACATGTGGGTTTTTTTTTAGTCCAATTTTATTGGTTAACTAGAAACTCAAGGTATGGATTCCCTTTCAATTCAGCACTGCATGAGTGGTAGTGACAATAATAAACCAATCGGAGTGATCCCGTGCAGCCGAGCAGACACACGGCACGCGTGGTTGGTCTAAGCGGGAGAGAACGGGACGTGGGAACAGGCCTCTGCCCTTCTGCACGCGCTAGCCCCCCAGAGAGTTCTCAGGTACAAGGGCAAGCAGACCTTCGTGGGCCTGCCTGTTTCCTGAGGCTCTGAGCTTACAGGCTCAGGACTCGGCTCGTTATGGGGACGTGCAAACGGGGAGCCTTGCCGGCGCTGAGGGTCAGGTGGGCTTGCGGTTGTGGTCAGCGTGTCCCCAGGTCCCTGCTCCAGGGAGGAGGGAGCAGCAAGCAGTAGCCCGGCAAGAGTCGCGCTTGGAGACCAAACGGTACCACGCAGGTCCTTCCTTCTAATTCCTCTGCGTGCATCTCAGTCCCGGCAATGCCTACGGAGAGAGCGCATCGGGCCCAGAGGCGAAGGACGCAGCCCTGCAGGACTGACCTCCCCAACTGAGGGCGCCAATTGGAAGTCCAGTTGGTTACCTGTGCTTCTGACCACCGGGCCATAGGCTGGAGGTTCCCTTTGGGTTTGATTCATTTGCTGAAGCAGCTCACAGACCTCAACACAACATGTGCCGCACCAGACGACTGCCCTCTTATAAAGCGGTGTAACGCAGAGATGGCCGGGGGACAGAAATCACCAGGTCACGGCGCGCGGGATGGGGCACCACCCTCGGGCATCTCCACGTGTCCGGCAGCTCCGAAGCTCTTCCAGCCTCGCCCTTGCTAGGTTTGTTTTTTGTTTTGTGTTTGTGTTTTTTAGAGGCGATAGTACCGAGGTGTTGTTGATGGACTCACTGGCCATTGGTGTGATAGCAATCAATCTTCAGCCCCTCTCCCCTTCCTGGATGTTGGGGTGGAGGGGTGGGACCGAAAATTCCAACCTTCCTGTGACATGGCTCCTCTTCCTGGTCACTGGGCACCGGTCCCCAACTTCGGTGCTTTCCACAAGCCGCCCCATCAACATAAACTCAGGTGTGGCTGAAAGGGGTTTGTAACGAATATCAAGACACCTTTATGGCTCTGAGTACTTAGGAAATTCCAAGGGTGTTAGGAGTTCTGTTTCTGTGCTGGAAACAGGGACAAAGGCCGAATGATATATTTCTCATTAGGTCCCAATATCAAAACAATCCATTCAGTTACTATTTATATGAAGTTAAACCAAATCAAATCAGAAAACAGAAACGGCCAAGAGCTTACCCTCGACACCAGTGCTGTTGATTCGTGAGGCTGTAAAAACGCACTTCCCAGCGTGGACAGCCGCCATGCCGTGACGCCAGTGACAACAGCAGCCGGACATCCGTGTAAGGGTTAAATGGGCTAGTACCCGCAGGTGCATGCGGCCTGCTGGCTGCTGCCACCTGGACACTCCTCAGAGCACCATGACCGCGAGGCTACTGCATTGGAAAAGATGTGACCCCCCCGCCCCAAGGGCTACAGAGGCAAATGTGAGCCCCGGCCATGGGGCTCCGTTGTTTGGAGCACGGTCTCACCCACCAAAGGCAGTGGTGGGTTCCATCCCCGGTCAGGGTCCATCAAATCATAATCAAATAAAAAATGACTCATAAAATTGAAAGAGTAAAAACTATAAAATAAAGGGAAGGCAAACTCGAAGGGGGCCCCCGGGAACTCGGCTAATTCCAGCGCTCTGTGCTCAGCCGGCCTCAGCCGGCGCCCACGCAGGATCGGCTTACAAGGGCTGGCAGGGGAGCTGAGGCATTCCAGCCCCATTATCTCCGTTTCCTTTGAACTAAAATTTGGACCGTAATGCTATAATCTTTCTAAAACAGAGCGTTTCACATTAGAATGGTAATTGTTTTTTTAAGCTACTTTTGAAAATGCTCATTTCCTTAGGAAAAAAAAAAAGACCATGTCAGTGAGGTTCAAGTGAAATACCAGAGGTTTGTTTGATAAAGAAACCATTAGAATTAACGAATGGTGTTCAGTTATGATACACCATTTTGCCTAATAATGGTCTTCGTTTATTTTTTCAGAATCCCACTTCTGTTTAAAATGGTCCTTCAACCGATTTAAAATTGAATTATGGGAGAAAGCTGATCAGCAGCCAGAGAAGTTGGAGCCTGCCTTCCCTGGGGTCTGTTCATGAAGGCTGGGGTGCCGCCCTCCTCCCCCTCCCTGCCGGGCAGAGCTGGACGCCCAGGGCCGGTCCGGGCCTCAGATCCTGTGCTGGAATGTAGGCCGGCATCTGCCGCTGTCACTGACCTGACAGTCCCCCGCTGGCCTTTTGATGTCACACCAACCACTCCCTCAAAGGCCCCGGGTTACTTTTTATCCTTATTTAGCTTTCCAAGGGGAATGCTTTCCATAAGCAGCCTCTCATCATTGTTTACCCCGCAAAGTGACTCACTGGTGAAAGTCTAGTAGAGAATGCAGGGGGAGGGGATTTAAGAGAACGTTAGGAAGAAATGCAGGGAGAACCTCCACTCAGATTTTCGTCACAGCCTGCGCCCAGCCAGGAGCATGTCTGCACGTATCTTTGGTTCCTGCGTTCTGCTTCTCACGCCCGCCTGTGAAGACATCTGACCAGGACCCAGTCGGGCATTATTAGCCCCCTCTGCCTTGCCCTCAGACTGATGAGGACATGTGTGGTGTGATCGTGAACTACAGTGTTTACAGGCACGTAAATGGAACGGGTCGGGCCAAGCATTTCATGGGGCACAAAACAATGGCTTTCCTCTCAATGGTGTAGTTGGCAGGGCACACAAACAAAATAATAAACATCAACAAGGACTTGCGTGTAAACCATCCCATGGTGTGTAAAGGTGGAGTTTCGTTTGGCGTACCCTGCAGTTGGCTACGCGAGCCCGTCCGTGTGTGTGCAGGAGCGTTTCGGGGTGCTGGAGAGGGTGTGGATAACACTGAGCCTCTTAGCCATCGCATCAGGGAAACAAGAATAAGAAGGAATGACCAGGAGCATCCCCTTTTTCTAACCCTACCTGCTGACGTGTCTCCTCAGGTAAAGCCCCAGGTCGCGGTGATTACAGAACTCAAAGCTTTAACCAGGTCGCCCCAGAGACCTGTGGTCCCTGACAAGTCACCTGACGCAGCACCTTCCAAGTTCCCTATCGGGACACATATTCTGGCTATAGAGCCCCCCATGTAGACAAGGAGCATGGTCTTCTTTCCTTGCGCCTTTACCCCCAATAGAAAGTTACAGAAAGACACTCAACATCCCTCTTTACCTTCGCCCCAGACCAATCGCCTTATTCTTCAAGAAAGGAAGAGTTGGAAGAATTATCATGATTTTCCCTGGACTCTATCTTCTTTTGTTGACTTCCATTGGACATACGTCTTCTGTTCTATCGTTTCATTTTCTTGGGATATCTAACTGGCCAGAGTAAAGAAGACATCTAATAATCCCCTTCTTTAAAAGTTAGAAGTTCCATACAAAAGCAACAAAGAAAATGGGGAAAGGGGACTCATCAAAGAAATAATGCAAGACTTGCTCAGAACCCAGAGTCACTCACTAGTTTCCTTACTGAAAGGGTCAACCAAGCAGCCAAGCAAATAGAAGCACAGTCATCATCGGAGCACATTACCACAAATTTTCAGAATCCTGGGACAAGGAGAAGACCCTAAAAACTTCTGAGGATGCAAAAAAAAGGAAATGCCACATACCTTTCGACATCTCAATACAAGCAATGAAAGCCAGAGGGGATGAACAGTGAGTGCCTTTGAAAATGTAAAAGGAAATGTTTTCTTCTCAGAATTATATACCGAGGCCATTACAAATCAAGGGTCAGCATGTAATAATGGAATTATAAAATGTACAACTTCTCCAAAAAAGTTTTTTTGTCCCTTATAGTCTCGCACAAAAACCTACCAGAAGGTGAGGGCCACCCGTAAAGAGGAAGCTACGGAATAAAAGAAACAAGAAATCAGCACTGAAGGAGGCAAAGGAACGGCGAGGAGAGACCCAGAATGACGCTGTGGGCCAGGAACAGGGGCAAGCGGTCCGGATTGGAGGAAACCGGGCGTTCGGAAGAGATTTCTTCTGCAAAGTGAAATTAACAGGATGTCTGGTGGAGCTGAAAATCTCCAGGGAATAATACTTAGACAACTTGTGAAGAATTTGTGGTTGAATTAGCAAAAAGACGGAAAACCAAGAGAAAAAAGGCTGTCCGCTCCCGGAGAAACAGAATGCTGCACAGAAAGGAAAAAGCAGTCATTCTCTGCAGCAGGCGTTGGGAGCCATGGGGCGGGGCTCAGATCGTTTGCCAGAGCGCGTGGACCAGGCCACGTGTGACATGCGTTTTATGAGCACCGTGCCACCCTCGTGTTAAAGCAGATTGCAGGACGCAGGTGGAGCAAGGGAGTCTCCTACAGTTACCACTTCACATCGGGGTGGTACCTTGGCAAGACCTCATAAATTCGGGGTCTTTAAAAGCAAATTACAAGGCCCACACGGTGTAGAGAGAAGTAGAGATGAATCCTTTTAGTAATTAACAACTTAGTAATTTGATTGACACAATCAATCCAAAGCATGTAAGCCTCCACGATATTAGCTACCATGAGCTTGCTTGGTTATAGATCAGTGCTTCATAGATTTATGCTTTTTCTTGAACTTTATTGATTCAGGGGAAAAATGAAGATTTGCTATCTTCTGAAAGTTATTTTAGTTTTTTCACACTGTGGAGGCCATTATAAAAATATCTTGACTGATAATCAGCTTTTTCATGGTCTTTATTTTTCTGCGTTCACTTGTCCTTCTGCGGCTAACGTCTCTGGCAGGTGTCTCTCCAGGCCTGGAGAGAGTCGGCCAAGTGTCCCTTTGAGCTCTCAGACTTCCGCAGCTGGATTAACACCAGTTCTCATTAAGTTGTATGACAACTGTACCAAGAAATTACGTTGTTTAAAGTTCTGAAGCAAGTAGTCTTAAGTTTAAATAATGGCAGATGACTGGCTTTTTCCTAATGAAAACATTTTAAATACAGTTAAGTTACTCTATTATAGGGGCCGCATGCTACCATTTTTTTCTGAAGCAATTTCTTATAGTTTAAATTACAAATACCAGAAGGTGAATGGTTGTAATCAAAGCCTTAAATTCTGGTATCACAAATCCCAGGCTGCCAAACAGGGAGTGCGTACATTTTAAACTGAATATTATGGCAGGAGCCCAGGTAGGCAGAAGGCTGAGATTCATAATGGGGGGGGTGGTGCAGGAGTTCTTGGGGATGCTCCACGGGGTGGCACTGTGCCTGGCCCCCAGGTGATGGATCACCCCAAAACAGCAGTGCAGGAGTGAACATGTCAGACAGAAGAGGCACTGGCGTTGGAATTGTGACTCTGAGGTAGAGGGACAGAGAAGGTCTGTGGGCTTGCTCGTATGCCCAGCTTTGCAAGGGCTCTCGTGCAATTAAAAATGGCAGCGGGAATGCGTTTCCAGACGCCAACTCAGCCAAACCCTTCCCCAGAGAAGAGAGGAGCAGCAATCCCACTGCTAAAGTGGAAGGACCGGCCAAACACCTGTTAGACAAGAAACACACTCAGAAGGAAAAATGCTGAGTGGCTACGTACTTGAACCCAAACCAAACTAGACCTCAAAATACCACATTCAGACAAGGATGTGAGCTTCCTTTAAGCATTTCTGACAGATCATCCAATTCCATAATCTTATTTCTTAGGCTAAGTAAATCTTCATCAATTAACTGACTGCATATCTATTCTCTAACAATGAGTTATTTGGAATCTAAATATTTTTTTAAATTAAGATCTTTTTAGATGTCTTCCTTCAAACAAATAAGATTTTATTTAATCAGAAAGTTTCTAATGGATAGAAATATAAAATATATTTTAAGAGAAAATGTATTCCTTGCAATGATTTAACTTCGATGTCAGAAAACGATCGCTACTTTCCATCATCTTTCTCATGTGATTTCCAAACACCATTGCGCCCTTTGTATTAGGTCCCGTGTCTTAAAAGACACTCATCTGTCTCCGTTTCCTTCTGACAGAATTGCGATTGTTCTGTACAAGATGGGAAACTACAAACTGAGGCATCGCTTCTAAAGGAAACCACTTCTGCTTTTCACGTGGCTAGTTCGTGTCACGCCGGCAGCTCTTCAATATCCTCTGGTCACATCTGTTTCATGGATTTATTTGGAACACAAAAGGGTTAGGAGAGCCTGGAAGACATCCATGTTGCCACCAAACATGAATTCCATTCGTCCGTCTTTGAAATAGCCTCTCAAGACACGTTCTCCGCATCTGGGCTCATGTGGAACAGCTTAGACATTTTGAGAGGACTTTGCTATTAGATCAGAAGTATTTTTCCAGATGCCACTTTCAAATAAACAGAGCTTCAGAGTGTACGTCCCCATGGAAGCGACATTTGGAGCAATGCTTATCGTGAACGGCTCCAGACCCTGCCGCTTCGAAACATGAATCTGCTCTTCTTTAAAGGGCACGGAAACGGTTTGTACCTACGGAGGGAGGGGAACAGTGTTTTAAACGCCTGCCCTCCGTCGACCTTCTCCAGGGCCTGTGCTTCAGGAGAAGGAAACCAGGGCTGTGAACAGATAAGAATCTGAGTCTGGACAAGTGGCTTTCATTAGGAAAAAAACAGGGATCAAAGGAAGTCAGTTAAGAGAAAGAATGAGGATTCATGGCATGGATTTCCTTTTAAACGTTTCTGCTTGGCTCTTTTTCTAGGTGCTTCTCTAGTTCTCTCGGCCCCTGTCATCTGCCCCTCCTCAGCATTCCCATGACATTGGACTTCCGTGTCCCTCTAGAAGAATGAGACCCCTGTACTAAGGAGATCAGGGCACCCGCCTTCTCTCCCGAAGGATGCCCCCGTTCTCCGAGGGTTGGAACCACGTCTTCACATTCGTGTGCCCCTACGGTCTCCCAAATGCAGGTCCTTTCCAGGGTGATGGCTCCCAAACGCTGAGCAGTGGAATGGGTGGAACGGATTAAAGAGAGACCGAAGGATGACGATAAAAGAGATTCAAGACGCTTGGTCACAGTTAGGAAACGTTCACAGAAGTGTTCCGATGACCTAGTGCAACTGACCAGGGAACGCGCTGGCTGTTTACAGACAAGTGCTCGGGTTCCGTCACATCTGCTCAGGGCCCACTTCTCCCTGCCCTGAAAGGAGGTTTGCACGCGTGCGGAGAGGGAGACCTGCCTGTTCTGAGCTCCAGCTGTACTCGGGTCTCCATGGGGCTCCCCTTCCGCAGCCCAGGTTTCTAGCTGCAGAATGTCAAAAATCAGTGGTAGGGGTGATGGAGAAGTCTTCGGTCTCCTTGACCCCTAATATGATCATTTTAGCTCGGACTTTACATCCCTACTATCAGAAAAGAAAAGACAAGCTAAATTCCTCCCAAAGCGGCAAAAAGAACATGGTGGACGTGTCTGAGTTCAGTCTCCAGAACCTCACTCAGGAGAGCCACTTGGAACACACAAGGTGGAACGTGATACTCCCGGGTTGCTGCAGGAGTGTTGCTCAATCCCCCAAATCTAAGTGCTTTTTTGGCAATAAACAAATAGATGCATAAATAATGTTGCTTCGGCATGTTGAAATAGGGGTAGCCGGGAGATGCCTTCCAAGAAAAAAGATTAGTCTGGTTGTTAGACAGGTGTACGACATGGATGCTCTCTCTTAATCACCGAAAAGAATATCCTCTCTCCCACTGACGTAATCCAGGATAATCTTTGCGTATTATCACGACACTTCCAGAAAGAAAACACCTGTGCGTGTCACCTGGCACCATTTAAAAGTTGTCAGCAAGGTGATGACAAGGAATGACATGCTGTTTCACAGCGGTAGCGCCATGTTTCCCAGAGACAACGTTGGTATTTATCTCCCTGGTCCTTTCTTACCAGCAGTTGAAACCCGGGACTTTGCCAACGAGAGGGAGGATCACTGTTCGTTGCCGGCAGGCGGAGCAGAAACCATAGCGTAGAGAACAATCACAGAACAACAACAGACTCTCACCTGGGCATTCCTGGCCCACACGCGCACGGCTTGGGAAAGGAGCGACAGTCCAGCTTCTTATTTAATATCAATGCACGCTACTCCCACAATACATTGCTGCCGCTCTACCCCAGCCATTTGGGGTAATCTCCCACATTTGGTTGGATGGTTTAGCCATGGGGACAGATTTCATATTTGTTAGCTCTCATCTGGTTTTCTGCGCTTTCCCCGGATTCTTGAAGTTGCCTCCAGACTGACTCGGGGTCACCAGCCCTTCCCCCAAGAGAGAAGTTGGTCACGCGGTGACTCCGTGAACTCCAGTCTCTTCTTCTCACCCCACCTGGTAGATCTCAGGACCAAAGCAGGGTCCCCAGAGCTAATGGACCCTGTCTACTAAGTTTCTGTATCCTGTTTTCTGCCTCCCTCTCCGTTTCCCATCACAGATGAGATTCCGTATAACCAAGACGGATTAAAAGCAATTTACTCCTGTTGTTATTTAGTGACAGAAATAAGGATCCATGGGAGGTGTTGTGGAGAATAAGCAGAATCAGTTAAAAAGTGTCAAGCACTTTGTACATTAAAATGATCACAGAAATGTAGAGTGGTTTAAAACCTGCTTGATTATTTCCTATATGATCTCCTTCAAATTCCTCCCTCTTCTGTGCCTCCATTTAGTTCCCTAATCGCTGATCTTTGCCAGCTGACACGGGAGGGCACGGGGGGGGGGGGGGGTCTCCTGACTGGTGAGCACCAGAGGGAGAATGAACTAGAGCCAGATTGAACCCTCAGTCCCTGTGCCGCAGGCCGTCACAAACTCTGGTAAAACGGCTGCAGAGAGAGAGTTCCGGGATTCAGATTCCAGTCTCAGGTCTCCCAGAGTGTTTCTCGTCGTGTACAGATGCATAAGTGTTCATTCAGTCCTAGGCTAAAGGCTCTGCTGTTCAGATCCAAGTACAACCTTGGGTTGAGAGGGCCGTGAAAGGCTCCCTATGAGCTTCCTTAGCTACTGAGAAGGCTACCATTACAGGAGGCTCATCACAGAAGACCCCCTCCCAGACACACACACACACACACACACTCATACACACACACACTGTTTAAAATTCACTTTAACATGTATTTAAAGGCTTTTTAACTTCATTTTTAAATGCACTTTAATTTTACAAGTGATAGAATGGTCCGAGAAAGACCGGACCTTCCGTCCTATGCCCCGGAGACAGCTGGCTGCCTGATCACTGATGGATGATCTGTTTCCTTTCACCTCGTATCAACCTAGGGCTAAGCACTCCCACCCAGGCGTAGACCCATGCTCCCTCAGTCCCCGCCCGCTGTGACAGCCAGAGACGCCCGGGAGACCGGCCCAAGCCTTCCGTGGTCTCACTGCCACCTGGACCGCTGCCAAGGCCTGTCCCCCCCCTCCCCCCTGGAGCTTCAAAGCCGGAGCCGCCCCCCCCCCCCCCACTGTGGCTCACCGCCCTTATCACACCTGCATTCCAGTGCCCACGGCAGGCCGGCTCCCGGCACTCTCTGCCCAGCCTGCCCCCCTCTGCTCCTCCGCTCTCCCCACCACGCGGGCCTGCACACGGACCCCTCTGGGGACCTGAACAGCCCCCCTCCCCCAGACGCTAAGACTCCTCGGTTTGCGGACAAAGCCCCACTTCCCTTAGCTGTGCCTGTGTTTATGCGCCATGAACAAAGGACTTGGGGCAGCACAGATTCATCCCCGAAGTTGGTTTTTCCAACCCAGTTCTAACTGGGGAACTTCGCATGCTCCATAAAGGCAGGGTTTTTTCTGTACCTGCAGTGTGAATATAGATGTTTTTCATAATTCTATAAACTTGTATTAGATAGTATATTTTATACTGATTCCCATCACCCCAATGACCGTCATTTTATTTGCAGATGTCACACCTTAAGGCACATTTTGATCCCAATATATACTAATATCACACTCAAAATGTCAATGCTTGATGTATATTTTATCCTTTCCATTGCTAAGTTCACTTGTGTCTCACTTTTCGACCCCACTTTTGCATTAAGTTATTGCAGAGCTCATGAATCATTTTCTTCTTATGACCCAAATTATTCAGTAAATATTTATGAAGTGCAAAAACACACAAGGCACTGAGCCTAGCTCCAGGAAAGAAGAAAATGAAAAAGTGATGCTCTTGATCTCAGGGAGTTAGTTATCTCCAAAAGGGAGAAGATGAAGAGCGTGTGCACACGTCTGCTCCAAAGCAGGACGGTGTAAAACTGTCCCAGAGGGGACCGGAGGGCTGGTGCGGCTTCACGGGGCTGCGGGCACCGTCAGCTGGACTGACATAGTCGTGGCCTAACCCAGGAGGCTGTGGGTTCAAGATGCCGTGAAAGAGAGGATCTCAGACTCCGACCCGGGTGAGTATCAGGCAGAAGAGGCGAGGATGCCATGTCTAAGGTTAGGTTCCCAGGAACAGGGGGAAGGAAGAGCTGGAGTGGAGAGGAAGGCACGTGCGGCACGCGGTGAGGCGGACAGGAGATCAGACGCGGGCATGTTTAATTTCATTGCCAGAGGAATATCCACGCCCAGGCAGATGGCAAGCAGGTTAAAACGCTTCATCCTCTCCTAGTCTTTCCGTGGTAAACTGCCACCCAGTCTTGGCCTCCCAGAGAAACGCTGTCTCTGATCTTCCTTAGACACTGAGAAGTGCTCCCTGCGGCCTTCCTTAGCTACTCAAAGGCTGCCCCTGCATGAGACGGTCGTGTGACCGTCAGGGGAGTCAGGACAATGGCACCATGTCAGGCGGCCAGCAGGCCTCTGAGGCGGGGTGGGGAAGGTGGCGTGGTCCACCTCAATCTTCCGAGCCTTCCAGGAAAGCCAGGATGCAGCCAGACACGCAAATACGAAGCCTTAACAACCCACCGAAGTTTGAAAGACAAAGGTACGAGGGCTCACACTAGTCGGGTCACACGAGTCCTACCTGACCTGGAGGCGGCCGGCTGAGGGCGTGCGGGCAACCATGCTGAGGCTGGAGAGCAGATGTCAGACGCAGCGGTAAGTGGCTGGTGGTCATCGAGGCGAGACAGGACAGACGTGACATTGCACCTTGCTATACAGCGAGTGGGCGGGGTGGGGGGCAGTGCAGCCACGCACCTGCAAAAGCACACTCCCTGGCTGCCCTCTTGACTCCCTGGCCGTGAAGGAGGCCGCTGCGGGGAGGGCCCATCTCAAGGACGCACAACAGAAGGCACCTGCTCAGAAGCGCACAGGTAGTTCCGTTTGATCAGGGCAGAGAGGAGACCGGCTGTGGTTTCTCTAAAAGCCCTGCTACACATGACACCTGCAGGGGCCGCGGAGCGGAGAGTTCATCAGCATCCATCAATGCCTGCGCTGTGGTTTCTTTTGATGTTCTACATGGTCCAGGCAGATTTTTTGTTTTCTTTATTTTTAAAAATTGAATTTATTGGGGTGACATTGGTTTGCCAAACCATAGAGGTTGAATAGGAAGTGATCTTTTTGGCCGTTGCTGGCTGCAACGCTGAAATGAGAGCTGGGGAGACTGTGGGCACAATGTGGAGGCCGGGCCGCGGCCGTCAGTTAGCGAATATTCACGATGAGATCTGCCCAGTGAGGGCCATCCTGCCTTTTAGATCAGAGGGCCTTGTTCGTTCAGGATGCCCGGGTATCAGTTCCACTGGGACGCTGGGGGAAGCTGTTTATCCTGTTTAGAATTTGGCTATTCCATCCACAAAGTGGAAATAAAGATAACAAGGCAGGACGTTTTCTGCATTTATCACACTGCCACATGAAATTCAGTGCATAATAAATGTGTGTGTGTGTGTGTTTAATGGAGAGCTCCCATCACAGAGGAGAAAAACAAAACAAAACCCGAGATTTATTTTCTTTTCTTTTTAGTCCATTATCTCCAAATCCCAACGCAGACAGACCCCGCGAGACCCGCCTCCACCGAGGCTTTACAACGGTCTGCCTCTCGTTGGCGACATCCCTAATTGTTTCTGCTCAAAGACAGTGCTATTTAAAGATTCTGAAGTCTCTTATTGGAACACTCGAGTAAGCATATCTTATTTCAGTGAGCACTTCTGGAAAGTTACTTCAGAATTACCCAAAACGGGACAGGGCAATTCTGCTTCACTCAAAAGCAACAGAGGGTCATTTAGTAGCTGCGGGCTGGAGCCACGTAATGTTGCCAAAACAGTGTGGAGCGGGCGTGTTGCTTGGGACCTGACTGTAACCAATAAAATAATTCTCATTTTCCTGAGCATTAAATGCAACTTAGGGTTTCTTCTTTTTTTAAAAAAAGATTTTATTTATTTATTTATAGAGAGCTGGGAAGGGAGGGGAAAGAGAGGGAGAGAAACATGAATGTGTGAGAGAAATTGCTTGCCTTTTGCATGACCTGGCCCGCAACCCTGGCCTGTGCCCTGACTGGGAATTGAACCAGGGACGCTGTGGTTCACAGGCCAGTGCTCGATCCATGGAGCCACACCAGCTGGGGCCAACTTAAGGTTCCTGAAGTCCTTTCTTAATACACAGCTGGTTCATTTAATGTTTAATCTTTCCCATTGCTTTAAAGTACGGATTTGTTTATTTTGTAATCATTTCTGTTTAAAGACCCTAGGATTATTCGAGTGCTATGTCCTTTCTTGCCAGTCGTGGGATTTTAAAAACGACCTGTCCCCGGCGATCCCTACGGCCATCCCACCGGCAGAGAGTCGAGGGATTACAACCCCACACGCATGCGCGGCCCAGCTCGGACTAGGGCGGATCAAGGTAACTAGACATTAACTAGAGGGTAGATGCCCCTGGTGGGGTGCGGATGCAAGTTCATGCAAATGCCAGGCTTGCGTGTTCAAAGCACTCTGTCCTCCAGCTGCAGTGGCTGGTGGCAAACCGTGGCTATGGGGGCCCCCAGGGAGATCTGCCTCCTGTTGGATAATCCCCCCCCGAGGGCAAGGGGCTGGGTGAGCGCCAGAGGCAACAACACACCCTGTTGGCCTTCTCCCTATCAGGAAACACCGTGTTTTACCTTTGCACATACCAGTGTGTCCGTCTCAAACACAGGACAGCTCCGTGGGGGGTGCTGGGGAGAACCGCGTGGATAGCAGGTGCAGTCGGCTCCGGAGCTGTGACGTCCTTGGAGTATTTGCACATTTCTCAGGGTGCCATTTTTATGTTCAGATGCTTGCTATAGACCGAGAGTGTGTGTCCCCTAAAATTCATATGTTGAAGTCCCAACCCCCAAAATGTTAGAAAGTGGGCTTTTCAGGGGTGATTTGGTCATGAGGGGGGTGCCTGCATGACGAGGATTAGTGCCCTTTTAAAAGAAACAGCTCTGGCCATGTGACTTAAACATCAAAAGGACCACGAGAATGTGCCACGCATTTCAGTGTTTTCTTTTCTAGTCTTTTTTTTTTTTTTTTTTTTTTTTTGTAATTTAAAAAGTCTTTGTACTTCCTTATAATGATTTTTTTCAGGATAAATCCCATGAGCTGGATTACTGAATCAATGATTTTGACTATAAAAGAACCCTTGTTAAGTTCACAAGAGACTTTCTTATATGGTTTAGATTTTAATACCCCAACTTCGTAGTAAAGTTGGCAGAGCACCAATTATGTCACTCATTTTTGTGGCTGGCTTCTCCTTCTAAGCAAGAGACGTCAAGGAGATATTTTGTTTGGCTTTAATTGCGATTATAGTTTCCCGAATGTATAATATTTTTGTTCTGTTTTGTTGTAAAGTGGAAAGAAGAGCATCAAGGGAGGAGAGAGGGCAAATTTCAATGGTAATAAAATTCGGAACTCCGTCAGATGTTTGATGATCACGAACTGTAAGGACCGAGGCCTTCGCTGTCCCGGGCGTGGTGCTCAGTGAGTCACATCAGTGGGAAGCGCGGGGTGCACAGACCGCTTGGTGAGGGATTGTGTGGTTTCAACCCTAACTCCAGCTCAAAAGTTCTACCTGAAATCTCTTCAGATCCTGGAATCCTTTCATCAAACCCCACCCCAGGTTTTTCCATAAATACGTCAAAACGCTTTTTTCTCCAGACCCCGAGGATTAATTGTACGAGATGGGGCCCGGGCTCCTCACTAAGCGGCACCTTTTTAGTTTGTGGCTTCCTTTGTCAACAGGGTGAAGAACTTGGACCTTCTCTAGGTGCCACACCATGGTCCTGTCCAGCGCGGCTGCGTTTGGTGGGGAAGGCAGCTGTGGGGGCCACGGGGCCGAGAGGACAGAGACTCACTCCGGGGAGCTCTTCGGAGATGGTCGCTGCGAGCATCGCGTCTCCCCTTGCTGTTCACCTTTTATTTTATTTGAAATTGATTTTCCTTTTTATCGACTGTGTTGGGCTGGCACCGGTGAATAGAACGCCATGGGTGTCAGGTGCAAGAGCCCACAATGCATCCTCTGTGCGCTGGGTGTGTGTTCACCACCCCAAGCCAAGTCTCTGTCCATCACCCTTCCTCCCCTTCCCCGTTCCTTAAACCTACGCTCCCTTGACCTCAGATGAGCCCCCTGATGTCTGTGCGCCTTGCTCCTCCCCCTTCTTCGGCTTTTCCGCAAATGCTACCCCGTCACCCGACCGGGCCCCCACCCCACCAAGGCACCCACTCTGCTCCCCTGTCCTGCTTCATTTTCCTCCGAAGCCCGTCCTCTAGGTGACCGTGCCCTGTGCTTTCCGTCCTGTTTGCTCGTCGTCTGCCCCGGCACCTTTCCAAGGGCAGCCGCGGAGAGCGGAGTCTTGTCTGTTTCAGTCCCTGCTGCGTCCCCTCGGCGGAACACTGCCTGGTGCAGGGTGCGCCCAGCAGGAAACGTGGGGTGCGGTCGTCAGGATGCAGACACCTCTGTCAGGACCGCGATCGCCTCTGGGGCCCGAGAAATGTGGGTCTGGTGTGTGCGGATGGCTCCTAAGATGGTGTGTACTGTTTTCTATTTTAATCAACAGAAATAAAACGAAAGCAAACCTAACAAACGCTGACATTAAACAAATCTCAGTAGCATATATTGTTGTCTGTTCTCTGATTTTTCACTCTTTAAACCGATGACTAGTATCTACGTAATGAAGTACATTACTCTTTAGTGCGCAGCTGGAGGACTTTTTCTATGCCTGTCCACCCGTGGGACCACTCGCTGAACTGCCGTGACCAAACGCAGGTCCGGCCGCCGGCTGCTGCGAAAGCCAGTACTCGAGAGGCAGGTGCTGATGTGATGTCAGGTGCCAAGCCCGAGGCGGAACCCCGGGGAGTGACGAGACGTGCAGGCAGCCCCTGCTGTAGGCTCTGTACACACACGGGCTGGATGCGAATCCCGTGCCACTTTATAAAAGGGACTGCCACCCACCCTGAGGACACCGAGGGACAACTGCATTCCAGGGTGCGGATACACCACAATTACTTGTCTAACCTCCCGTTGTGGGCATTTATTCCCCACCCCCACCCCCCGTTAAGGCGTGAAGCACCTGTCAGTTCCTTGAACATATTCGTTTGTGAACATAGGCACTTAGACGTCTCTTGAGTCTCTCCTAGAACCAGAGTTTCTGAATCTGAGGGTCAGCCTATGCTGAGCTTTAGTAAAAAGGGACAAATAGTTCTCTAAAGTGGTCACGCCTTCCTTCCTTCCTTCCTGCCTTCCTTCTTCCTTGCCCCCTTCTCTTCCTTTTCTGGCCGTATATTATGTTAACCTGCATCTGCCTCCAAGGTCCGCATGGGGGTAACGTGAAATGGGCAGGATCCGCTGCCCCAGGCCTGTTCTTCCCAGCTCCTTCCTCCTTCGCGCCTGCCCTCTCCTGTACAAGCCTTCCTTCCAGACAGTGTGTCCCCTGCCGGCAGCCGCGGGCCGGTGGCAGGTGTGACGGGGCGTGGTCGGCAGCAGGTGCTGTTGGAATGGCGTGCGGAGCCGCACAAGCAGGGGGCAAAGGTTTCCGGGGCTCCTGCTTCCTCAGGCGCCCGAAAGGCCCACCTGGATCAGGTCCGGGGTGGGTGCGACACACGCTCCATGGGACGAAGAGCCCTCTTCTGTGGGAGACTCATTCAGTCCGCTCTGCTGCGTCAGCCCCCGGAGGAGCCAGGGGAGGAGAAGGAGCCGTTTGATCAGTGTGCCGAGAACCCCCCGGCCCACACCCAAGGCAAAGGCAGGAAGCGGGCGTTCTGGTGGGTGAGCTTAAAGGCTGTGCATTCAGCCAGATTTACAATCCCATTATTGCCTGGGCTGCAGGGAGGGGAGACAGAGAGTAACACTGCACCCCAGGAACACAAGGAAAATGTCTTCGGAGATGCAAGTGATATCCACGGCTACCCCAAATCTCCCCCACAGCCGCGGAGGCTGACCCTCAGCATGTCAGTGTGGGACCCGAACCCTGATGTACTTCACCGGAGCCTTCCTGGACACGCTTTCTCCCAGCGCTCCATGTTTGCTCACGTGATTAGGGGCACATCTGCCTCTGTCACCGCAGAGGAGCTTCACCAAGGTCAGGGTCATGGTTCCTGTCCTCTGTGTCAACCAAAGTATTTCGGTCACGTTGAAAAACTTATAAATACTCTGGTCACCTAGGAAACCAAGACAAAAATTTTTTCCTAAAATGTTTTGATGTGCAGGAAATTTCTTACCACTTTAAGAACAGGAGCCATTCTTGTTGCCACATGTCCCATTTTCCAGGTACAGCAGAGGACATTGCAGCATAAATATGCCGGGAAAGAGACACAGATAGCCACTTCAAAAGCCATCCGAAGCGTGAGTCTTTCGAAACTCCGACTGTGGATGCCACCACGTGGTCCGTCTCTTCGTAGTTTCCAGGAGACAAGTTCTTTTGAGAATTTCTCTGCATCTCACTTACAGCTTCGACAACTGCCTAACATAGCAGCGGCGGCTTTGGAAAGCTAGTCCTGAAGAATTCTGGATTCTCTGGCCTCTTAACAGAAGGTTTCTATTTTGCTTCCTAAGGTAACTCAGAAGGGCTGGTTTTAATCTACAAAGCTCTGTTGTCTAGGTAAAAATTCCTTAGAGATTTCTGCTTTCCCTCGCACACTTACATGGTAATTAAGATGCAGGGCTCTGCTGCCACTTATAAGACAAAGGTTTGAATTTCGGGGAATACGCAATTTTGCCTTGAAGAGACAGCATTCTCTGAGTATTCCTCATATGAAGGCACGCTAGAGTAAGCAGGCAGAATTCTGAATAGCATCCAACCTGTCCTGAATTCTCACATGAAATTGAGGAACATTCTTAAAAAATTGATTCAGAGACTCTATATCAGAAAAATAGAGATAACATGTCACAAAATAAAGCGTAGCTTAGAAAAGAGAAAACATGCTGGTGCAACCGTTGACAGAGTAACAGAACCAAGGAGATCAAGTTTGAGAACTAGGTCATTTCTAATAGAAATGAGTCACTCGTTTATTTAATCGGGCGTTATTGGTCACCTGCTGGGCCACACCCCACATGAGATGCTAAGCCAGGCTACCAACTCATTCATGTCAGGCACTGACCCCGCGCCCGAAGGAGCCCCGAGGGTGGGATGGGCCCTGCCCCAGTTCACGTATGAAACACACCACAGGACCTTCACCTTCAGTTTTCCCACCCCTCTTGGCGACCTCCTCCCAGTCCCTTCCCCTCTCTTCAGTTAATTTTCTAATTCTAAGTGCCAGGATTAAAAACTTATTCTAGGAAAGGTATACAGTGAGGGTAGTTACAACTCAGTGGAGATTTAGGTCCATGTATTTCTCCCAACAGTGTTCCGATTTTAAAGCTTCTTTATTTCCATGGAAAGGCTTGACCGGCTTTAGGAAAAACAAGTCAGAAGGAGGTGGGGACCAATTCATCAGCAGAAGATGCCAACAAAGAGCCCTTTCTCTCACCCCCAGGTAAAGCTAGCCCACATTTGATTATTGTGAAGCCCTTGAAAGGCCTGCCTATGTAGCTGTGAGCCTGAAACAACTTTAGTTACAGTCATAAAGAAAGTCTGGAGCTGGGGCAAAGACTCCAGGGGTAGACACTGTGAAACAATAAAGGAATATTCTCTCTGCAACCTGCTTCTCCAAAGACTGCGGCTGGATTGCGCAGAGCCACGTTTGTCAGCAGAAGTAAGCTGATACAGTTGAGAAGGTCCATAGCAAGGCACCGGGATGATCAAAGGAACGACCGTGCCTTAAGATCAAAAGGGCTGGCCGCGTGCCAAGTGGCCGAGGACCGGAGCAGAGGAGATACCTGGGTACTCGATAAAAGTCTACAAATATTTAAAAGGTGTTAACACCCAAGCAAGCAAGTCCTTACTGTGCTTGCTGGGATAGGACATCATGTGAAGATATAAAGGTAAAACTAAAGGAAGAACAACGTGCCCAGAGTATCAGAAGAGATTTCCGACAAATAACAGTTGTGCATTTTGCAAAATTAGACAATGAGGAACCTTCCATCTACGATGCCCGTGCTAGAAACCAACCAGGAATCACTTCTCTCTTTTGTGACTTGCCGTATCTTGCTGTCTTCCTTGCATCACCCAATACTAACCTCCCATCTCCCCTTCCCCTACCTGTTATCCAAATCCTTCCACATCCTTCTAGGCCTGATCAACGACACTGTGCCTACTTCTAGGCAGAATATGATGTATGTATCAAAGGCCTACGGATCTGTACAAATAAGAAAGCATGTGCATGTTTGTGTTGCTATGTGTGTCCCATATGTAGCATCTATGTCAATCAAGGAATGCATGGTTTAAAATCACAGACATGTACGAACCAGAAGCAAGCTGGCGGGAACCACTCTCCCAGAGAGGCCTGAGGACTGCAGGAGACAGACACCGAGGCCTGCACCCCAGTGGGGCCTGATGCCCGCCACGTGGCAAAACACGTTTTTCTTTCCCAAAATACAATGCTCTCGGGACCTGGGTGACCGTCTCGGTTTAATTTTTTCTTAAAGCTACAGTTGGCAAATTTTAGGAATTATTGTTCTACATCAGCCTCAGAAATTTTCACACTTTTACTATAACTGAGAGGCGATTTCATCAAAACCGCAAATCAGGTTCATTAGCAACTCAGCTCTTCGCCTAAGGTGAAGATGACTCTGAAGCAGGGCCTATGGGAGGTCGGTCCACCCGCACACAGTGAAGGCTGAGGAGGGGGTCTCCTCTGCACACGGGTCAGCAGCTCTGCTCAGTGCGGCTCCTCTGCCTCGACCGAGCACCCCACGGGTCACCCCTGAGTCCAGAGCAGAACGCCCTCGGTGGCAGGGAGCCGCTCCAGCGTCCTCACCATCATCTGGGACGATGTCACCCAATAAGCACCGTCCTGGTGGGACTGTGGCGATTGCTTTTTACATAAAGAGTTCCCTAGCGCACGCGGACTGCGCCGTGTGAGCATCACCCCCCGGTAATGAGCAGCCGTTCCACCCGGGGAGCTCGCTCTCCATCAGCCCCCAGAGGAGCCCTCCGCTCCGAGCCAGACTCGGAGGGAAGGGGTGAGGGACAGCTGGGCCCCCTCCTTCAAAGGGCTCAGAGCCCGAGGTGCAAACTGGAAACAGAAACCAATGTCTAGGAGTGTGGCGGGGGCCGCAGCAGAGATGGTAACTGCCATGCGGGGGGGTCCGAGAGGCCCCACTCCCTGGTGAGGTTAGGGGAGACTGCCTGAGAGAGTTTGCTGGGTGTGTGGTTCTTCTCTTTTTCTTTTTGTGGTTGTGAGACACCCTTCCTTCTCTATGTCTCTCTGTATGCACACAGCTATTCCTGTGGAGAGTTTTCAGTGGCTCGCAGCGCACAGATTGGGAGGGAACTCGTTTTTAAGAAAACTCAAGAAAGCCACAGCCGTCCTTTCATACGCATCCACCCCCTTTTGTCAGATACCTGGGAAGTCTGTGTTCCCACCATGGATTGAACTGCTGCTCCTCTTCAAGATGAGCGCGTTTCTGACTTACTAACTACTAACAGAGTCTCAGCGACAGAGGAAATCACAGCAGTGAACACACCAAAGGAGAACAAACGTGTGAAAAACTTCCCAGAGTCACTTACGGTCTAATGAGGAATGCAAATTAAAAAGATAAGGTCGCATTTTCCCCCTAATTGACAAAAAATATTGCAAATACTGATAAAATTCAGTATGAGGCGAACATGAAGGCTGGAGAAAACAGTTCCTTTTCACATCTCCCTGCCAATAATATTAATTGGCACAACCTTTTGGAGAACAATGTGGCATTATTATATAATTTTAAATGCATATTACTTGACCCAGCGATCTTCCAGTACTCTGTCCTAAAGAAACATTAGCACGCACTGGCAAAAATATCAACTATGATATTATTTACAATAACAATAATTGGAAACAATATCCACTAATAAGGGGATGTCACATGAGCATTCTGATATATTTAGTGTACAAAAGTAACTTACGAAACAATACAGCAGAGCAGAACATAGCCACCTTTTGTTTAAAAAATTACAGGTGTGTGTGTGTGTGTCCTTATGGGGGAGTGTGTGAGTGATGTGTGTACGTGGTGTGTGTCTGTGCACGTGTGGTGAGTTTGTGTGGTATGTGGCGTGTGAAGGGTGTGCGTGGGTGTGCGTGGAGGGGCAGAGGGGTAGGTGGTGTGCATGTGTGCCCGCACAAACACCCATTTGGAAGGTCTCTCATCACATGGGTTGGCAAAGCGAACCCTTTGTACTGGAATTGGAATGGAAATGACGAGGAAAGTTCATTGTCCACCACTGTGCACATTTCAGGGTCCTTTGAGTTCCCATTTCAGACTCTTGTCCTGATGTCCTCAGCCCTGAGTCCTGTTCCTCTTTTCACACTAGACCTTTAAAGAGGAAATGGTGCAATTTCTATTCGAAATCCAGCACAAGAGACCTTTTTCTCAGGGGCCGCCTTTGAGGACAGCGCCTGGTTTCGCAATCCCTCCCCCAGCGTCAGAGACAGTCCCAGTGAAGGGGTGATTGGCCGAAATGTTTGTTTCTTAAAGCTTCACACACGGATACATTGTGAGATAAAGCGGCAGCGACGCGTTTCCTGTATTAAATATCACACCGAAGTGGTGGCCAGAGGTTAAATACAGAGGGAAGGAAGAACACACTTGGCAGAAACTGGCTGTTAACCTTCTTTATTCAACACCTGCCAGTAGGGGAACGGATGGTTGCAGGCAGGTAGCAACCCGGGGGGCTGAGCTACATTCGCATCCTCAAACCAAAAGAATATCTCTCTGGAAGGATGTTCCACAAGCTGTCGGCAGGGACGACTTCCAGCGGAAGGACGAGGCTTCTGCTTTTTGCTCTAATTATTTAAAACTATATCCTTTTCAAAAGAAGAATGAAGCAGAATTACGGGTGATACGGCTGATTTCTTTTTACTGTATTTTTGGATTTACCCTATTTTCTATAATATATGGACGTTGCTTTTGTAATAAAACAAACACCCAGTAATTGAAATTTAACATTTTGAACAGCGGGACCCATAAGCCTCCTCTGCGGGGGAGGCCCGTGGCCCAAGAAGCTAATAATTCACAGAGGCTGGTAACACTTCAGCAGGCAGAGCCTCCAACTTACGAAAACTAAAACAGTATTTTAGAATGACAGTTTATTAACAGAAAACAACAGTGAAAGAGTGTGAGCCTGTCAAAGAACACAACTCTAGAGTCCTATGCTCTTGAGGTTGATTTTAGCCATGTGACCTTGGAAAGTGACGTCACTTTGTGACCCTTCCCCTCCTGGCCCGTGAACTGGGGAGGCTGATGACGAAGCCAGCAGAGTTCCAGGCGGAAGGAATGGTTAGCCAGGAGCTGTGATAATAGCCCTGCAGCAGGCACATAAAACTGAGAATTGCACTGTGTCCCTAGTCGCTTGGAGACCCCAAGGGAACTGGTAGGTCATTCAGGCAGTCGAAGGGGGGCGGGACATTGTCCTATCTCTGATCACAGAGCCTCTCCTTCCAGGGTCCCACGTGCCCTTGGCCCCAAGGCCCTTCACATCTAATCTTCTGAGTTTTGACCAGTCAAGACGCCCTCCGTCTTTTATGCACTGAGGTCTTGGCTGTTCACCCATGTCAAGCGCAGTCCTTGGGGACCACACCCTTAGTCTGAGCACAAGAAGTTCGGTTTCCTCCCAGCTCCTTCAGGTTTCTGCCTTCCCCCCAGGGAACCCACCGTGGCAGAATGGCAGAACCCCCAAATGCTTCCCCCTCCCCAGCCCCCGACATGCGGACCACCTCTGTCGTCCTCACGCTATTCCTCCCTGTCTCCATGGAGACGCCCGCTCTCCTCGATACCCTCAGCCTGTGCATTCGTGAAGGACCAAAATCCTTGTCTGTTTGGGGGCTCTGCCCCGCTGATGACAGAACACTCGCTCACTGTCTAGCTGCACCCGTATGTGAAAGACTAGTGTTGAACACTTAGAATTCAAAGGCAAGAAAACAATATAGTTCACAATGTCACCAAAAACTTAAATACCTAGATATAAACTTAGCACAGTATGTGAATAATATTTATTCTTATAAATACAAAACACCGATCAAAGAGAACCAAAACAGAGAGATCTATACTGTTATGTTCATGGATTGAAAAACTTAATATTGCTAGAACGTCAAGTCTCACAAATAAGACCTAAAGGGTCAAAATAATTAAAATCCCAGAAAGCTGTAAACATAGATTTTAACAAGCTTTTTCTAAGATTTCTATGGAAAGTCAAAACAACTAGAATAGCCAAAATAATTCTGAAAAAGAAGTTGGATGATTCATAATACCTGATTTCAAGACTTGTTATAAAGCTGCAGGAATAAATACAGCGTGGTATTGGCAAAAAGTAGAGACATGTTCCGGAGACCATAACTGAGAAGCCCACAAATAGACCTGCACAACATAGAGTCATCTGATTTTTTTCCAAAAACAGAGCTTCAAGGGCCATTCGATGGAGAAAATCTAGTCTTTTCAACAAATTGTTCTGAAATAACTAGATGAGTATAGGCAAAAAACCAAAACCAAAAAAAACAAAAAACCATGGAGGCTTAATCTGCACCTTATACTGTGTACAATATTTCACCTAAAATAGATCATAGCTTTTAACATAAAGTATAAAACTATAAAATTGCTAGGAGGAAAATCTGTGTGACCTCAGTTTTATCAAACAGTTTTAAAATAGGACATCAAAAACATGATTCATTTTAAGAACCACGACATTGAAATTTATTAAAATTTAAAGTGTTTCCCCTGTGAAAGACACTGGTAAGAGAATCAAAAAGACAAGCCACAGGCCAGAAGAATTGATTCCCAAATCATATTCCTGACAACTTCAAAAACTCAAAAGTAAGAGAACAAAACAGCAATTTAAAAATGGACAAAAGATCTCGACACGTCACCAAAAACGTATACCAGCAGGAAATAAGCAGATGGAAAGATGCTCAGCATCATTAATCATCAGGAAATTGAGAGTTCAACACAGAAGGAGAGGGGACCACGCACCTCTCGGAACAGCTGAAATTAAAACATGGCAACACCGAACGCCAGGGAGAGTACGGAGCAACTAGAACTCCCACACATTACCGGAAGGAACGAAGAATGGTAGGACCTCTTTAGAAAACTGTTTGGAGATTTCTTAGAAAGTTAAAAATAGCTATCATATGACTCAGCAATTTCACACCTAGATATCTACCCAAGAGAATAAACCAATTTGGTTCCAACAAGAACTTGTGCATTATATATTTACTGGCTTCATTGATCATCTCCAGAATCTAAAACCCCTGCGATATCCTTCAGCTTGTGAACGGATAAAGAAATAGTGGTCCATCCATTCAGTGAAATACTACTCAGCCATGAAAAGGAACAATTATCGATGCCCACAACACAGGTGAGTTTTAAATGCATTTTGGTAAGTGAAACTAGCAAGACTCAAGAAAGAGCATATTATATAATTCCATTTATATGTCTTTGTGCAAAGGCAAAAGTAAATACTGAGAGAGGAGAAGGCCGGTGGTTTCCAGGAGCTGGAGAAAGCAGCGTGGTGTTGACTCTGAAGGGTCAGCACCGGCTCTTTTAGGGGTGATAACGTACTGCACGAGGCTGGGGGGTGGTATATGCCTTTGCACTTGCTAACACTCATACCGCTGTACATTACAGAGTAAACATTCTGAGACATTTCTGTAGTTTATTTGATAGTATTGTGTCAAGATTAATATTTTCCTTTTGAAAATGGCTCTATTGTTACGTAAGATGTTTACACACGAAGAAACTGTGTGTCAGATTCACTGTGGATGGATCCCTGCGTTGAAGCCTCTTGAACTTGGCAGATTGTTTAAAGAGCTAATGGCTCTGTTGTCTTGTAATGATGGGTGAATAATTCTAATTTCCGGTCTTGCATGAAGGGCATTTTAAAATGGAAGCTAACAGTGCTATAGCACACAACGCAAAGTAAATGTAAGGTTTTAACACTTAAGTACGAAGACTATACTTTCAGGGGTCATTTCTATAGTTTGTTAAAAATTAAGTATTAATGTCAGTAAAATTAACTTCATTGCTCTGATAACAGAAAATACACACTCTTTTAATTAGACACATGGTAGAATGATATATTTTTAAAGTCACAAAGAAAATCACAATAATTAACAAACCTTGAAATAATGTAATTTACATTATTTAAACATATATTTTTAATATAAAGAGAGTAAAAATAAATATTAACTACTTGGAAATAGTGAAATTCCTTCTTAAACTACATGTGGTTCAAAAAAAAAATCAGAAGCAAATATTTAGGTAATAATGATGATTACTGAAACATTATACAATTCAAAGAACTTATGGTGTTAGCTCCTTCATGCAGCAGCTTAGAAGTCTCACTCCTCACAATAAGAAAAAAAGCCGAAAAAACAGAAAACTAATGACTTTTCTAGATCCATCAGAAAACTGAAGCCACACGACCAGCTGCCACCCCAACATCTGGAGAGACGGGCAAATACAAAACAGAGATCTGATGACGTGAAGCAGAAGCCACAGGGGGCGGTGCCGTTAGGAGCCCTGAAATGACCATTTCGATGAATCTCTGGGGGCTGAGTGTAGTTAAGACTCCTGGGAGCCGCGTTCTAGTGGGACCACCTCCCTTATGTTCTACCTCCAGGAGTTCCACCTGGTGCTCACAATGGTGATCAGAGAAAGTAATCCATGTGCTTTGGGGAGAGGGAGGAGAAAAGGAACCATTGAAAAATATGCCCAGAACAGTCCCCATGACAACAGGATGCCCTCCAAAGGGAACCAACCGCTTTATCAGAGACGTATCTGACCTTGGGGACGAGCAACATGGAACCACGGGCTCCTCCAGAATTCCTGCCTTCCGAGCCGAAGAAATGCTTCCCAGCCCTTTGACTCGGGCCCAACACAGAACTGAGGTTCAATCAGAAGTTCATAGACAGCGTGCCCTCCCCCAGACGGTGCCTCCACATCCGAAGGGCTTCAGCCCAACCACAATGGGTTAGGTGGAGAGAAGGACAAGACACAGACTCCATTGAAGAAGAGGTTCTTAGGGGAGTCCAGGAAAAGCAGGGGAGAAACACTGTGGAAGGAAATGGCAGGGCACGGACACTCCCGGCACCTGTGACTACAGCGCACATTAAACACAGCCGAGGTCCTAGCCAGCCGAGCACAGCCCCCGCTAACGTCGCCTGAGAGATCAGCTTCCCAGGAGACGTCTGGCTGCCTCATACACTGCGCCCCGCTTGCAACCGAAACTGACAAGGCATGGAAAGGATGAGGCAAAACACAGTCTGGGAAGACAAAGCAGGCGTCAGAACCGGACTCACACAGGGTGCAGATCTTAGAGTTATCATGCAGGGAATTTAAAATAACTGTGATTAATATAGGCGTAAGGGCTCTGATGGGAAGAGTAGACAGTGTGATAGAACAGGTGGGTAAAAGCAGAGGGAATAAAAACATTGTCATAAGCCACACATACTGCAACAGAAATGAAGAACGTCTTTGACGGGCTCAACAGCAAGCAGGACATAGCGAAAGAAAGAATGAGTGAACTTGAAGAAAGATCAAGAGAAACTTCCCCAACTAACATGCGAAAGAAAAAAAAAAAGGAATGAAAAAAACCCGTGGGACAGTTACCAAAGCTGTGATACACAAGTAGTCAGAACGCTCATGGGAGAAAAGGAGCAGGAGGAGAGGGAACTGCTGAAATAATAATGGCTGAGAACATCCCCAAATTAATGACAGATACTAACTCACAGGTCCAGGAAGCTCAGAGCATGCCAACCAAAATGAGGGTCACAACATTTACAGCCAGGCATAGCATATTTAAGCCACGCATTTAAGCGAAAAGTAAAGTCTAAATTAAAAAGAAATTACCTATTGAAAAATGAAAATAAGAATATCAGACTTCTTACAAGAAACGAGGAAGGCAAAGAGAGTCTGGGCTTACATATTTAACGTTTTGAAAAAACACTCCACCAATCTAGAATTTTGTATCTGGCAAAATTATCCTCCCAAGAAGAAAAAGAAATAAATACTTTCTCAGGCAAATGAAAACAAGGAATCTGCTGTCAGTAGCGCTGCTTCGCAAGAAATGCTGAAAGAACGTCTTCAAAGAAAAGGAAAATAATAGAGGTCAGAAACTCAGATCTCCATAGATGAAGAGTAAATAAAGGTAAGATAAAATCTTTAATTTTTCTCATTCTTAACTGATCTGATAGATACCTGTTTGAAGTAATAACGGCAACAACGAGCTGGGTGATTACAGCGTATGGATACACGGAAAAAATGACAGCAATGTCATAAGGGACGGGCGAGAGCAACGGGGACTGCTGTTACGAGGTACCCGTCCTGCCCACCGGTCAGTGTCATGTTACCTGAAAGTGAAGTTAATAGTTTTTACTGGTTGCCCTAGAGTTTTCAATGTGCACTTACGGTTAATGAACAGACTGGGAAGGAAGAAACTGAAGTTGTTTTGTTCACGGATGACATGACTGTGAACAATCCCTCAGAGCCGACTCTCAAAATGTGACCGCACTGACCCACAGAACGGACCAAGACGCTCCTGGGACCAGTCGGTGACGGCAGTACGATCGCAGGACATAACGTTAATGCGCGACAGCCAGCTGTCGTCCTACAGGTGAGCGCTGGACGACGGAAACTGGACCTTGTAACACAGGTGATCTATGTTGACACCTCTCAGAAAAACCGAGAATAATTAAGTATAACAGTGCTTACTGTATCAGATTTACATGAGGAACACTATAAAATGCCGATGAAAGAACCCAAACCAGACCTGAACAGACGGAGAGCTGCTCCGTGCCCTTGGGTAGGAAGAGTCGCTCTGGCTAAGAGGTCAGTTTTCCCCAGTGTGATCCATAGGTGTAATGCGGTCTCAGTCAAAAATGTAAGATACGTGACGTTAGGCATTTGTCAGTATCTACTGAAGGGTACAACACAAAGGGTGAACTTTAGTGTGAACTAAAGACTTCAATGAATAATCATAATTAATATTGGCTCCTTAATGATTACAAACATACCGCACTAATGTAAGATGCTAATAATAAGGTAAATTGTGTGTGGGGTACAGGCAATATATGGAAAATATCTCTATTAGCTTCCCAATTTGTCTGTAAAGCTAAAACTATTCTTAAAAATAAAAGTTATGTGTATAAAAATTCAAAAACAGCACGAGGCACTATTAAACTCTGTTTGAATGGCTAAAATGATGACTCACAATACCAAGTGTTGTCAAGGACACGGAGCAAATGGAAGTCTCACACCGTTGACAGGAATGTAAAATAGTACAACCACTTTGGAAAACCATTGGCAAGTTTGTGTGTCTACCTTGCGTCACTTAGCACATGTCCTCCAGGTCCATATATGTTGTCGCTAATGTCAGGATTTCCTCCATCCACTCGTCCATCTGGGGACACTGAGGTTGTTGTGTGTCTTGGCCGTTGTGAGTAACGTTGCAGTGAACATGGAGGTGCCGCTGTCTCTTAAAGAGAGAGGGATTTCACTTCTTTTGAATAAGGACCCGGGAGCTTCCTGCTTGAAGCTCTCTATGTACATCGGTCATTCCACTGACATTAACAGGGTAGATGTTGTTGCCTTGTTATAGTTTAGGGAAGTAAAGCTCCATGAGGTTAAGTAGCTTGTCCCAGTTGTTGAAGTTGTTATTACTTTGCAGATAATAAGAGACATGGAAACCCAGGCCTTTCTGACCCCAGTGCCCATGCCTCTTCCTTAACATTGAGCTGCCTCTCTCTCTCTCTCTCTCACACACACACACATGTGTGTCAATGGAAAACATTCCAAAATTATTCCCCCAACGTATGTATAAAGCTGTGCTTACTTGATATAATCCAGGAGGTATTCTCTGAATAGAAACTTTTAGAAAGATGATATAACCAAAGAGTTCTATGTAGCTCCCAAAACTTTGCAATATAATGGAAAACAATATGATGAATTACCGAAATCTATTTCTCACAATCATAGTCGTTTATGTCAGTTGCCTGTCAAGGAAGCATGTTTCAGGTGTGGTAAAGAAATTGCACTCAGTTGCAATTGGGAGTACACGAGGTGTCCCCTAGAATCTCAGTTAGACCCCCTCCATTCTTTGACAGGAACAAGCGATGTTTCCTTGGTCTTAGTGCCATGAAATGTAGCCCTGAGGCCCATTACACACCACGTGGCTGAAAGGCAACCCGGGGGAAAGAGTTGAAAAGGCACGTGTTCCGCACCTCGGCACCAGCAATCGTGAGTAAAACGCCGTAACTTCATGCTGTTAAAACTGTTACGCAGAGCGTCGTGGCATACTCCTCCTGACCACAGCATCAGAGGGCGGTCACCAATCTCGGCTTCTGGGAGGACAGGAGAGACCTCGCGGCAGCCTCCCTCCCGCTGCTGGCCAGCAGTCCCAACGGTCCAGGCCAATGGCCACAGCGAACGAATGGACCCCGGTGGGCTGGGGCGCAGCACTGGGGAGCCCGGGGTCAAGGTCGCTGCTCACTCTAGCAGGCCTTTAGCCTCGCTGCTCCTGGAGAAAGATGGGACCTCACCTGAATCCCTTTTCATTTCACACACGGGGGTGCTTGGCCACAGGGGACCAACTCAGGATCATTTCCAGCACCTCGTGAGAAACCTCCTCCATTGGAGATACTATTGCATTGACGGACATATTTTTAACCACAAATCTTCCTTGGTGAGGTTTGTGTAAACTGAGGGTCATTGGAATTGTTCTCATAGATGTCCCTGCTTCCAAATGCGTCCGGTAAGCCGCCAGGGAGACACTGAGAGTCCTAAGTCGGTCCCTCACCTGCGTCTATGGCTATTAAACTCTATCAAGACAGAAGAATTTCCTTGCTTATCCGAAGACCCTCACAGACCATGTAGGTGTTATGATTTCATATGTCAGTGTATCAGGAAATTTGATTGCTGGGTGCAGTGTGAAGGAATATGGGTTTCATGTGGGATGACCTCAGGGAAGAAATGGGCAAATGCCCACTTGGAAATGTTTTGTCCTTTTAAATAATTTCTTTGTGTTCAGAGGTGTCCAGGAAACATTGTGTCTAGGCCGGGTGTCGCAGAGAAGCCAGTCTGCACCTCTGCGCTGAGCTCTTGCATCTTAAGGAAATGGTATATAAGGTAGAAAAAAAATACAAAAGAAATGTTGGAAAATAAAGGTGACTCTTTAAATGTTATATGGAATGCATGAACTGTTCAAAGCAAATATTTTGCTATTAAAATGTGTTCAAGAATCGTTAAGAGCCTGGAAAAAAACACATCATAAACTACATTTTCAAACATCATATCTGAAAAAATAGGTGAAACCAATGAGAGAGAAGTGTTATATAAAAAAGATTAAATTCCACTGTTCTGTTTTGAAAAAAAAAAGTTACTTTTTTTATCCTCACCTGAGGACATTAAAAAAAAAAGATTTTACTTATTTATTCTAGAGAAAAGGGAAGGAAGGGGAAACTTTTGATTTGCGGGACGCTGCCCAACCAATTGGGCCACACCAGCCGGGCCCAAGGACATTTTAGAGAGAGAAACATCATGTGAGAGAGAAGCATCAATTGGTCACACGTGCTTGTGCTGGACTGAGGATCGAACCCGCAACCTGGATATGCGCCCTGACTAGGAACTGAACCCACAGCCTTCTGTTTATGGGATGATGCTCCAACCAACTGAGCCACCACCGGCCAGGACTCACTGAACTTCTAAAAGTTGGCAAGGATCCGTTATAAAACAGAAAGTGTTCTGTCATTCCATGCAAGAGTGGCCTGGAATTCAGAAATGCACTGTATCCTGGGTTGCAGTGAATATGAAGTGTCTTATTTTCTATTTTGGTAAATACAAAAATCAAAATAATTTTATTTTATCGAACCTGCCACTGTTAAGAAACAACAGGATGAAGATTCTAAATAATGTGCACTAGGTTTAATGTTAAATTATGGAGAGTCAGACTAAGGTGGTGATTTTTAGTGAGTTATGAGCTCAAGCAGTGGTGTTAGAAGGAGCAGCCCCCTATAAGGCAAGGAGCACAGCTCTGGGGCACGCGTGGGGGGCTACGGCCGGCCTGAATGTAATGCTTTTCTTCCGTAAACTTCGAAGTGCTCAGCAGGTGCTCACGAATCATACCTAAGCACCACATATTTTAAATATAATTTTCAGCATCCCAAACTAAGACCTAGACTAGGAGTAAGTCTCTGCCCAAGGGTTTACGTGAGAAAGTGGCAGGTAGCAAGCAGTAGCCCACTAACCGCTGCTGATCTGCCCAGGACTTGCTTGAAAGGAAACAGAATTGGCAGTGAATTCTCATAATTTACATTTCAAGGGAAAAGACAGTTTCCTTAAAATCCTTAAAGACTTGTCCCATGTAAAACAAAAGCACATTAAAAAAAAAAAAAGTCATCCTTTCTAACTGGCAGCGTCCCTGGGCGTTTTCTGGAAGGGTCCCAGGGTGATCATTCACTGCTCCGAGTATTGGTAAGAAGCCTGTGATTTTTATCAGCCAAGAATCCATTAAATGCTGTCCCTGGGAACCTGGCCGACCGACCGCGGCTCTTATCACCCCGGAATCGCGCCGACCTTTCCAACGGGGAGGCAGATAACAGGCACGTCCAGCCGCGGGCGCAGTCGTCCAACGGGATTGGGCATCAGGAAGAAGCCGGCTGCTGCGGAGCTCACCCCCGCCCCTCCCGCGGGCGGGACAAGGCTCTCCGGCCAGTCCCCGGGCGCCGCATGATGTCATGGGATCTGCAGCGGAGGGAGATGAAAGGGACCCGGCCGCGCCCGCTGGCACCCGGCAGCGCCCCGCGCACAGTCCCCGGCACAGCTCGGGAGCCGAGCGGGCTGCGGGCTGCGCCCGGCCCCTCCGCGCGCGCTGGGGGGAACCACCGGCCTCGCCTCCTCGCACGGGGGGGAAAAAGGGGGGTGGTGGTGGCGGTGGTGGGGGTGGGGGGGAACAACGTGATCCGCGTTAGACAAAAGAACCCGGGGGCCGGCGTGGGCTCCGCGGCGGGAGGCGGGGCGCCTACCTGCTGCAGGCGAACTTTCTGGCTCCCCCGGCTTCTGTATAAGCCGAGCCCGGCCTTTGATGTTCTGCAACCTGATCGGCGATCGGATTACGGGCATTTCATCTCCCTGCTCCCCCGCCTTTGATCTGCGCGGTGCATTTTCTTTTCCTGGATCTGGAGCTTCGTCTGGGCTTGTGCAGACGCGCGGCTCGGGGAGGGCGGCCGCGTCGGGCACCGCGGCGCTGCCAAGGGGAGACGGGGCCGCCGGAGCGGTCGGAAGGGTGCGCGCTGGAGGGAGCTCGGCACGTTGCAGGTACAGCCCTGGCCCGGCCCTGGTCGCTTTCCCTTCCCTTGCCCCAGAAAAAGATGGTTGGACGAGCGCATTGTGCTGGGCGTCTGTGTCCGCGTCAGTGCGACCCTGGACGCCCTGTTAGTCGTTTGGACAAAGCGTTTGCAATCTGTCACGCAAATTTTACTTGGAAAAGAGTAGTTCAAACAGGACAGGAAAAAAAAAAAATAAGAGTGCTAACTTTAGCTCACAGCCCAGGCTGCGCAGCCCCGGCTCTGGGCGCTGTAGCCGCGGGAGGCATTCGCAGGTTGCTTTATTTAGTAAACTAGGCGGTGGGACCTGCTTGGATGCCAGTGTTTTCTTCTGTGAAAGAGCGCAGGGCCTCCCTGCCAACACTGTTTCCGTGGTTCAGTTATTCTCTCGCCTCCAGGATGTGAACCTACCCAGTGCGTCCCTCTGCAGTCTGTGTACTCAAGGGAATCACTGGGAAGTCCTTCAGGGACCATTAGAGCTTTTTGTGTGTAAAACTGAAGAATATTTACACCGTGAGGGGACGGTGGGGGGCTAAGTTTGGCTGAACAGTCCTCTAGTGCTATTCTGTAACCTTTGAAATCAGCACAAGCCTTATTTACACAAATATTTACAAGGCTGATATTCCTAAATTAACATTGACTTTAAATGCATAGTGACAGCTGTCGTAAGTTACAGTTGGCCAACTGTTTATGAAAATTGTTTGCGTAATCAACAGTTATTATGTGACATCAAGTTTTCACTTTGGCTTATGCTCAAATTGGTAAAACCAAAATATATTGGTGTGCTAAATTTGAAAGTTAACTTTTTTTATTTTTTGGTCAATTCACTACACACACACACACACACACTCATACACACAGAGTACAATTTTTACATTGAGATGCAAGGAATTAATAGAAAAGTTAGAGTTCCATGTTCAGGTCCATTCATTTGAATGTTCTCGTCCTGAATTTATTTGGGTAAGGCATTTAATTATCATCCCAACCAGTAGTCTGTTTTACGCTCTGTGAACCACAGAGAAATTGTAAGTAAAAAGACCAGTCATCCTTCATCCTGAAATTCTGATGGAACAAGAAAGATCTAATGAGGCTCATTTCAGATGTAATTAATTTTTCAGAGCCAATTAATTAAGTTACTTTCTCAACTTTCCTCCTGATATTAGGAGGAGGGTAATTAGCACTGTTTGCTTAATTTTAAGACTTTGATAGCTGTGAAGTGGAGATTATTTTAAACCATACTAAGATGACTCTATTTTTTTCAATGAGTTGGTAAGAACTGAACCCAAAAGACTGTAAGCTGTTTGTATGTAGTTATTCCAGGAGAGACATTTACGTTTTTGTTTTACTGACCACATAACAAAGCATGTTCATAAAAATCCTAGATTATCAGTTTAGGGTGATTTTTTCCCCCATGGGTTTACTTAAAAAGTTCTCTTTAAATTGGAAAAGCAGTATTGATGTTCACAGTCAGGCTAAGAAAATTAGACTTTTAAAGTAATGTCTGGAGAAGATGCCTAAAGAAATACTGTGCTTAGGGACTTGATAATTTAGTTCAGATTTGGGATTTTAAATTTTTTCTAAATGACTCTTTATTCTGTTACTAGGTTCATATCAACAAATGCAGACTACTCAGCACAAAACAAAAGGGAGAATTGGCAATTATCTGATTAATTTAGCCTTTGTAGAAGACTAGCTTGGGCAAGTCAAGTCCTTGAATATCCACTTCAGTGCCTGAATTAATTTAGTTAATTGTTTACTTCTTGCTTGTGTCTTCTTGGAGCAATGAAACAGGTTCTATTTGATTTTCAAAGAAAGATGGCTATTGCTGAAGGTACAGTACTATTTCAGAAGACATTTCTTAACTGCCACACGATGATCTTGATTACGGGTTGAGGAGATATACCCCATAATACTTCTACTGAACGAAACCTTTATATTACATTTTCCAAAGCACTTTCCTATCTGTTGCTTCAATGGCAGCGTTGTTACCACAGAAAGTCCAACTCTTCAAAAGACTTTCATTTCTCGTCGTGATTCTGTCACTGATTAGCTATATGACCTTAAGAGAGTCACTTCATGCCAGTTTTCTCATGTGCAAAGCGAGGGCATCGATCAGATCATCCTCGTGAAATAAACAGGGTGGCATTTTTATAGCCATGTTACAGATGAGGAAGCCTAGACTAGAGAAGAGGAACTTGGTTATCGTAACGCAGGTCACGTGGCTAGTTTTGCACGTCCAGTGTTCTTTCTAGTTCACCACGCACAGTCCATTGTCCGATAATGCCCGGGGTAGTGGGTCAGAGAACAGTGTTAGTTTAAGTCATATGGAGACCCACGTCCTATTGTCAGTCAACTGGATTGGCCTGGTTATTTCCCAACTGTTCCCTTTGCTGCTGTGTCTCCTAGCAGTCTAAACACAAAGACTGCTACACGCAAGGTGCCATAACACATACAACAATATACCCCCCCAATTTAGTATGTCATGCACTGTGGAATTATATACATTTGTGTGCCTGTGTGTGTGTGTGTATGCAAGTTTGGCATTATATAAGCACATCTTTGTGTGTTTCCAAGAAATGGAAGATGTCAGTGGGATCCCTGAGAAGTTTAATTGCTAGTTAAAGGTTGTTGCTCCGCATGGGAGATTCACAGTGAGATCATGTGTGAGATTTCTATTTGCAGATTCAGTGTGGGCTTGTACATGATACGTGTTCCACACTATGTTTGTTTAAATGTACAATTACGCTTGTCATGCCCATTACACAGATGAGGAAATTGAGTCTCAAAGGGGCCAAATGACATGTTCAAGGTCACAGGGCTATTTAAATGGCAGCACTTTTTTTGTTCTAGGGCTATGCTGTTACTTCTTTTTAAAATTAAAAAAATACATATATTTTATTGATTATGCTATTACAGTTGTCCCAGTTTCCTCCCCTTTACCCACCTCCGCCTGGTACCTGCCATCCCTCCAGCAACTCCCTCCCTAGTTCATGTCCGTGGGTCATGCATATAAGTTCTTTGGCTTCTCCATTTCCTGTATTATTCTTAACACCCCCCTGTCTATTTTGTACCAACCAATTATGCTTCGTAGTCCCTGCACCTCTTCCTCCATTTTCCCACTTCTCCCTCCCAGCTGAGAACCCTCCAAATGATCCCCATACCTATGATTCTGTTTCTGTTCTGGTTTTTTGCTTAGTTTGTTTTTTTAGATTCAGTTTTTGATAGTTGTAAACTTGTTGCCATTTTAATGTTCATAGTTTTGATCTTCTTTTTCTTAAATAAGTCCCTTTAACATTTCATGTAATAATGGCTTGGTGATGATGAACATTAGCTTAACCTTGTCTGGGAAGCGCTTCATCTGCCCCTCCATTCTAAATAATAGCTTTGCTGGTTAGAGTAATCCTGGTTGTAAGTCCTTGTTTTTCATCACTTTGAATACTTCTTGCCAGTCCCTTCTTTCTTTTGAGAAATCAGCTGACAGTCTTATGGGAACTCCTTTGTAGGGAACTCTCTGCTTTTCCCTTGCTGTTTTTAAGAGTCTCTCTTTATCTTGAACCTTTGACATTTTAATTATAGTATGTCTTGGTGTGGTCCTCCTTGGGCCCAACTTTTTTGGGACTCTCTGCGCTTCCTGGAATTGTATGTCTACTGCCTTCAACAAATTAGGGAAGTTTCCTTTCATTATTTTTTAAACTAAGTTTTCCATCTCTTGCTCTTCCTCTTGTCTTCTGGCACCCCTATGATTCGGATGTTGGTGCATTTGGAGATGTCCCAGAGGGTCCTTATACTGTCTTCATTTTTTTGAATTCTTGTTTCTTCTTGCTCTTTGGTTGAATGCTTATTTCTCCCTTATGTTCCAAATTGTTGATTTGAATCCCAGCTTCCTCCTCTCCGCTGTTGGTACTCTGTATATATTTATTTATTTCACTTTGTGTAACCTTCACTTATTCCTTGATTTTGTGGCTGTACTCAATCATTTCTCTGAGCATCCTTATCACTAGTGTTTTGAACTCTGCATCTGATAGGTTGGTTATCTTCGTTTCATTTAGTTGTTTTTCTGGGATTTTGTTCCGTTCCTTCATTTGGGCCATATTTTTTTGTCTCCTCAGTTTGGCAGCCTCCCTGTGTTTGTTTCTGTGTATGAGGGAGAGCTGCTTTGACTCCCTGTCTTAGTAGGTTGGCCTATCCCAGAAAAGGCACCTGTAAGTTGTGTGTGACGGAGACTGACGTAACCCCCAGAGTGGGGCCGCCCACTTCACGGCTTTGTGGCTCTGTGTGGGGGGAGGGCTTGGAGAGGGGACAGTGCCACTGCCTGGCTTCCGGAGGTCTGCCTGACACTTGCCCCATTTCCAGTCACTTCTTCCACTTCCCTATGTGACTGGTGCCCTTCCAGCTGTTGCCTTGGAGGTGAATCCCAGAGTAGGTGGGTTTAGATATATTTTAAGTCCAGGCAAGCCCTTTAAATGGAGTTTTTGAAAATCCAGCAGTTTCTTGGCCACCCCAACCCCCAGTGGTTTTTACAGTCAGAAGTTACAGGGATTTGTCTTCCCGGCACTGGAACCCTGGGCTGTGCAGTCTGGCCTGGGGCTGGGATCGCTCATTCCCACAGTGTCCCACCTGGTTTTTGTCCACCACACATGAATGTGGGACTGTCCTTTCCACCGCCGCCCATCCATGCCACACCACGTCCACACGCCTCTTTGCCTGTCTCTGCGACGCTGCCCCTCCTACCCGTCTGGATGAACGTGGCTTCTTTAAATCCTTGGTTGTTGGATTTCCATACAGTTTGATTTTCTGATGGTTCTGGGTGTTATTTATTTTATTTTATTTTTTTGAGGTCTAGTTGTAATTCTTTCTATGGTTGCACGAGGAGGAGAAGCATGACTACCCATGCCTCCATCTTGACAGGAAGCCTGCTAATTCTTTCTGTTATAATAATTATACAGAGCTGAACTTAACTTTCAGCAAACATTGTAGCCAAGATTTTGGCTAAAAATGGGTTCTCCCCCCCCCCTTTTTTTGATCTATTTTATGAGAGCTATTAGAAGTTTTGGATAGAGTTTTCCATCAGTTGACCTAGACCCTTCCGCTATAAAGGGTCTCCAGACATACTCCTTTCCTGCTCTGCGTCAGGACTGGGCCACACTCAAGCATCCTTTGATGGCAGTCAGTCCGGGAAACCCTGGAAAAATTAATAATGTAGTGTCCCTTTAAAGAGTGATCCTTTTTAAACTTTGGTCAGCCCGGTATTAGAAGAATGGGCAGCGAAAGGCGGGCAGCAGTCTCCCTGGTGGCTGTGCCTCATGTCCCCTCTACTGTCACATGTCATTCAGGCTTGGCTCCACATCCACCTGCTCTCTGAGCTCACTCCTCAGGGGTCCCCACGTCTCACACCTTTAGACGGAGAAGTACTTTAACGCCCTTCACTGTGACTTAGCTTTGCTCTGTAGCGAGAAGGGCAAGGTGGGGGGTGTCCAGCCACGTCATCAAACCGGTGCTTCCAACACAAAGCGCGCCCTCTCCGAGGCACGTCCTGACAAGCGCGGCTTTCTCCACTCCATTACGTGTCTCCAGTACTTTGGCGGCCCCGTGGCCCAGCGTCACACGCTGCTGCCCCGCAGGCCCGCTCCTTAACTCAGCCACGTGCGGAGGAGCCCCCCATACTCACCCGGAAGGAGAGGAGGAGAGTCAGTGGCTCGTGTCTTCTTCCAGGAAACACGGAAAGAGTCTGGCCAGCAGTGGGGTCGTAAACTCCCAAAGATCAGTGCAACTGCTGCGATTTACAACACCTTGGCTCTAGGATTATGTCATGGGTTTGACATTCTATGAACGAAATCAATAACCTCCTAGGCCTTTTCATGTATATTGGTTTGTGCCCCAGCAGTATGGTGAAGATTGCATTAGGAATCAGGGAGCCTGGATTTTGATTCTAGCTCCATGGTTAACTTGGTGTGTGACCTTGGGCAAGTCACTCAACATCTGGCCCCAACCCTACACTGATAGCCTATAATCGGCAGCAATGGGTGTTGGCAATTCCTTGAATTGCTAGGTCCTGGTAAATTTTTTCTCTTATTTTCTTAACTATATTATGCACACTTTACTATCCTTGGAGACTCCTATCCCGTTCACTAATTCATTCAGCAAATTTTTGAGTACCTACTATGTACCGGAACTGTAAACTAAAAGACAAAGTTCAGGATTTTCATGTAGTTTGCATGCTACTCCATTTTCCCAGGGAATAGTGATTTACACTAGGAACTACTAGGACGTCAAATAGTTTTCCATTAACTTTTCTTCCAGTGAGCGAGCTTATCACTCAAACTATTTTTTCAGGAAGTTTACTACTTCATGAGTTCAACATTCCTGGAATAATATTTTAAACAAATACACCTGGTATCAGCTAAAACTAGCTTCAGAAAAACCAACACTTAACCAACAACACCTCTACCAAGATCCTTCTAACAATTTGGCTTTTATAGCAAAAATGTCGACCCATTAGTCATAGGCAGTGTCTCAGGGGAGAAAAGTCTTGCAGCCCTTATTCCACCATCGGCTTCCTTTGGAATGAGCTTAGGGATTATGCAGTTCTTGTACCGCCTCTGGTGCTCGATTGCGGGCCTGGGTTCTCCTTCAGATACTGTCTCCAGAGCATATATGCATTCAAAGCGAGGTGAAGTGGGGAGCACTTCTTAATTCGACCTGCCTCTTCTTTAGAGAATAAGATTTCCTTAGTAGCTAGAGCACAGAGGTTCGATGCTCTTTGCTCTCACTGTCAGATAGAGTTTCGATGATCATTTATACATGGAGGCTGGGCACCCCCTGTGCTGCAGAAGGGCTGCTGCTACTGCTGCTATTGGCTGCCCTTGAGTGAGCTCTCCCTGTGTGCCAGACATCGGGCTAAGTGACCTGAACACCTTATCTTTTTTTAATAACCACCAACAGAACAACTCACGTTACAGTTACGGAAATGGAGATTTAGGGAGGTTAAGTCACTTTTTCAAGGGCAGGCAACAAGAGTATGGCCAACTGGCACCTAAGACCAGATTATCTGATGTCAAAGCCTGTGCGTGTCCACAATAGGGTCTCCCTCCACAGGGAGCTAACAGGCTCACTGGGAAGATCAATCACACACACGGGAAATGACGCAAGGACGAATCAGCTACATCGTGTGTCACTGTCTCTCAGGACAAAAGGCAGCCAGAGGAAAAAGAACACTTGGCTGGAGTCAAAGATGGAGTTCCTGAGCTGGCAGGATAAACGCCACTCAGAAAGCATTTATTGGACACGTCTGTGAACGTTTGATGTTACCAGATACAAGTTAGGGCCCATGAAGGATGTGGCAAATGCTGTCAGATACCAGTTAGGGCCCATGAAGGATGCGGCAAATGCTGTCATTCTAACGTGAAGGCTGCAAACCTTGGAGAGGTTCATGGGAGCTGTGGCTTTTACGTTGGTCCTGACATAGGAGTCAGGTGAGCAAAGCGGGCATCAGAGAGGTGAGGGAGGCAGGTGTGAAGAGGGCCAAAGGAAGGGCAAGTTCAGGGCACTTCAGGCAAGACGCACAGGCCACTTTGGCAAGAATACGGAGTGTCTGGTCTAGAGGAGAGGACAGTAAGGCCGAAAATGCAGGTGGAGTCCAGGCCGGAAACCTCTGAATGCTGCTTCAAGGAGCATGACTCGTTCTTCCTACAGTGGAGAACGTTAATCGTTCCATTGCACAGTGACAGAGGTGATAGGCAGGAGGACACTGGCCCACTAGACAGAGCAGCAGGGGGAAAGGCTTGGCAGCGGGGGGCAATATTCCAGTACAAGGTGGTGGTGGGGTGCTGTAGTGAGCCCAAGGGAAGGAGGGGGGAAAGGGTGCGTGCGGGAGCCCTTACAAAGGAAGTGCGGCCGTTGAGCTGGACAAACCTCTAAGCACCCCATGGGCTAGCTAGGCCTGGGGATGGTGAGAAAATCAGATGTGCCCTTGGGAGATTGAAACCTAGTTGGGGAAAGGAACACAGACAAACAGAGAACTTCAGTATAGTAATGACTCCGCGTCTGGGGCAGTCCTAGGTAACAGCTGCCAGGCCAGCGGCAAGTATACTTGCTTTGAGGTTCAGATAAGCTAGTGATCACTCGTAAACCGCTTACAAATAAGTCATTATTGTGACTTCCATTCTGCCCACGGAAGACGGGAAGCAGACAACCTGGATGATAATATTTCAACATGCTTCTCACACGTAACAAGTACCACACTACCGTGTTCCCGTGAGTCAGGAGGTGTGTTTATCAGTAATTACGCTCAGTACCCTATTCCTTCACCGAACAAATATTTATGGAGAGGCCAGTGTGGGCCTCGGGGAGTATAAGACGGGGTTTGGTTCCATCCAAAGAAACTGCACAGTTGTCTGGGGGAGACAGAACCGACACGTAAGATACAGTGGAGGCTTCTTTGTACCCAAGTCTTGCCCATATCTTGGGTTTGAAGGTATTTGTCCAATTATTTCACGCACTGGACAGATAAAACAATACAGGATTCCCTCACTTATCGCGGGTATTACGTTCTAGACCCCCCCACAAAGTAGGAACCTTAGATTTATTCTACACTCCTAAACTTACATAACTTTAACAACATATGCATACAGTACCACAAACTCCCGCGACATAGCGGAACATCCACGATAAATAATTAAATATAATATTTAAAAAAATCCCGCGATACAGCGAGGCCGCGATAAGTGAGCCGCGATACAGAGAGGGGCTCCTGTAATTGCTTGCATATCTATACCATTCTACTGCCGCAGAAATACTTTTATTACATAATTCTTTCCCTCCTTCCAACAAATCAGCCGGGTGGGCACGGGTAGCTCTGCTTCATAAATCAACGAACTTAAATTCAGAAGTGTCAACACTTCCACGACGTACTAATGAAGTCCTGGAGGCCACAGCCCCAGTGGCTCTGAGTTTGTGGAGTGACCCCAGGAGCTGGACGGGGCTGGTCTGGGCGTGGAGGAGGTGGGTGGGCAGGTCACTAGCGCAGGCTCCCTGAAGGGCGGTGGCTGAGGGTCTGCTGGAAAACTCCATCCGTGAATGAATGAGGCCGCTGTGGCGGGGTTTGGTCAGTGAGCTCTCCATAGACCAGAGCAAATCGGCCACCGCGTCTTCTCGGGGCCTTGTCGCTGTGCTGAAGCGTGTGCTGGGTGGCATGGGACCCGCAAGGCAAAGGCAAAAAGATCCTGGGAAAACACGTGCAGGGGGAGAACGAAGGCTCCCTTCCTTCACCAACACAGGCCCCGTGACACAGTCAAGCTCCTGGTGGTCCCGGGGTCCCTTCTAACCCCAACACTCTGAACCCGGCCCCAGGTCGTGGTCACCAGCGCGGACAGCAGCGGAGGGCGGGATCGGGGCGCGGGCGAGCAGGCAGGCTGGGAAAGCGGATGAGCGGATTGGAGGCAGCGTTGGGGCGCCCCCGAGAGGGGGGGGTGGCGCGGTGGGCGGGGATCCTGGGTGGGCGGGGATCCCGGGTGGGCGGGCCCCAAGAGGCGGTGGCCGTTGCCGGGCTACCGGGAGCGCGGAACGAGTGGTGGGGTAAGCGATCCGCGTGCGCGTGAGGAGAGAACCCCCAGCCCAGCTGCGCACCCCGAACCCTGCACGCAGCCCGGCCCGTGCGCCCCTGTGCCTCCGACTCCGGCCGGGACCTGCAGGGCATGACGCGCAGCTCGGCGGGCGGAGCCTCTCAGGTGACAGAGGAGGTAGGTGTCGCGCTCCCCAGTGGCTGCGCCGGGGTCCCCAGCCCTCGCTCCCAGTGGATCCCCGAGGGACGGCGGCACAGAGAGAGGGCAGCTGCCCGATGGAGGGAGGGGAGCGAGCAAGGGCTGCCCCTGCGCAGAGCAGGGGGTAGGCGCACTGAGCTGGGCGAGGGCGACCCCGGGAAGGAGTGACGACCTGGGGCTGCTGGGGAGGGGGGCTCCCGAGACGCTGGAGCTTCTGTCGCAGCTCCTCGAGGGACGAGAGGGTGTGAATGTATCCCGGTACCCGCTGGCGTCCGGAATGGCCTCTGCCGGGACCTTGTAAATAGAAAATCTGCTCGCCAGGCGGACATGTGTGAGTGGATAGATCTTTCTGCGCGCGGCTCCAGCCCGGACTGGGACCCGCTGCGCTCGGCCCTGCCCGAGGCGCGCTCTGGAGGGAGCAGCTGCAGGCCGGGGCCGCCCGGTTAGGGCTCAGGAGGTGGACAGAACGTGGGCAGGTCTTGTACGTGGTCCGTAGACATGGTCCTTGTGCAGAAGAAGAACGTTTTGCCAGCGTGAGCCTCTTTCCCAGCACGTAATACAATAAATGGAGAGAAAGGTCCTCTTTCGCAGCCCTGGTCAAGGTTCTGATGTCATTTCATGGAGTCGAAGTTTAGCCTGTAGACTCTTCAGTGGTCTGTTGATGGCAGGGAACTATGCATCGGACCTTACAGCTGCCATTGTGAGAAATCCACATCCCTTCCTTTTCTTCATTTCAGTAAAAGGACTCAATTTGCCAACGAAACCATAAGCAGCGTTCGATATTTCTTTAACTGAAACAATTTAACTCAGAGGATTTGGGAAGTTGTGGTTTTGACTCCCGGGATGGGTTTCCTTTACGAGAAGATGATTTTTTTTTTTTTTAACAGGAAACATTTGTTGTTAAACGTGTTTTATGCAAACAGATTTCATTTTAATATGTTGTCTTTTCATGGTCTTTATGCAAAAGGGAGGATTATAAGGCGTTAGCTTAGGATGGACTCTGTCTTCTGTTGTGCAGTCTCTCTTAGGCGTGTGTGCGCGTGTTACTTTGAGTGTGGTTTAAAAATGTATTTCATTTCAAGCGCCGTTTACTGTGTGATTTAAAGAAATGTAACTAGAGAGGGTGAGCATGGAGTCCTACTGTGGAAGACCGCTTTTGACATTATTATTCACAGAGACATGGGTACTTAAAATGTCTTTGCGTCATATCTATCCAGGTGTTCTGAAAATAATACAAAACCTAGAGGTGCCATTTTATTTTCTAAATACTGCCTGAACATCGGTGCACGGTGCGTTATCATGAGCACTGTGAGTTCTTTCCTTTTTAACCCATGAGACTGTCTTAAGACGTGGACTTTATTACTGAGGCCACATCATGGCTTTATTGACTTTAGAATTTTTTTCTCTTAGTAAGTGCTGACTCTGGGATGCTGTTGTTCATATTTTCTGGGACATCCGTGGAGGTTATTTGTTTCTTGGATGGGAGTGTCTTTTGACTCTGAGTTCAAGTTTGATCTTGAATGTGAAGTTAAGGACACATGGAGGCTTTTTATGCACGTGAAACTGCGTATAAAGAAGGCTGGATGGGGAAGAATTGAGGTATGTAGTGGTCAGGTGCTTAATGCGTTCCTTTAATGCACAGTTATAGCTCTAATACATGAATCTACTGAGGCATCTTGCAACCAAAGTGAGGAATCCTGCTGACGCTCATTCGGTTCCCCTTTTTCACCTCATTCAACCTCTGAACACAATCTCTTGTGACCAGAGAGTCCTCCCATTCAAACATAAACCCGGCCAACAACTCTGTGTTGACTCCAGGTTCAATCAGAATCCCACCTTGAATACATGGCCACCCGATAAGAGACTGCCGCTTGTGTGGCAGGAGGACCATGAATAGCTAAACAGTTAAATATGTTTGTCTCACGGCGGCTCCTTAGGAAACGGCCACAGCCTTCCAAAAGGCACCTTGTAGCGGAAGAAAAAGAACGTTCAGGCAGTATGAACACACGTCCTTTTCATGATGCACTGGTTGGGCAGTGAGTTTCTTCATCGTATTTGACCTAAAATGTTTGCGCTTAAAAGTAAGATGTTTAAACAGTATGGGGTTATCTTCTAGTTCATATGTCACAGAATATGGACCTTTTAAACCACAGGTTCAAAACCTGGGTTTTAAAAAGAGAGCAGCCACCTATCAGCAATTACAGAAGACAAAGGGACTTGTATCCGTGAAGATGAAATGTTATTAAGCCAGTCTTGAGCCGGCTTGGCTGGGTCTAATGTGAGGAAATTCTAAAAGAATGGGGGCTACTTATACTGGAGAACGCTACAAATGTTACAGAAAGTGGTTTTGGAGTCTATCCAGACTCACTTCTAAAATAAAAATTTAAACAGCTGTGTTTTAGACATGGTTATGCGTAATTCTCTTAGAATAGACCTGGTCGATGTTTGAGGTCCCCTCGGTCCTTAATGCTACAATTGTTCTATTTGTATTTTAGGGTAAACATTTATGGATTTGGGGTAAAGTACCTTAGTTACAGTATGCTTGTTCACTGAACAATTTGACAGTTATTTTCCTAAAGTAAAAATGTTAAGAGTTTACAACTCAGACAAGTAAAAGGAATTAGTCTTGAAAACCCTACCCTAGTTTAAATTCTGTTAAAAGAATTATCAGAGCCTGACAGTGAGTGGTCCCTCGTGTTTTTGAACTTTGGGGAAATTGAAGATATTGTGTTTGGCAACAGAACATTTTAGAGCTTATAATGTTTTTAGTAGAAAATACTTCATGATTTGAAAACAGAAAAATCATTCCCTAGCCAACCACAGTATGGATATTTTTATTACAGCCTACCTTTGTGAGCTTCCGAAGCTACAGAAAGAGCTGCCAACTCATGATGTTAGGAAGAACAGTTTTCAGAATATAGTGAAATTGAAGGCTAAGGTGCAGAATAGCTAGAGGCTCCTGTCCTGTTTGGAAATAGCAGTACCTTGAATGTCTAATTAATTTTTATTCTCTTAGCATATAGGACTGACATTATTTTTACACTATTTATTATTATGCTCCACCATTAAAGTGTAAAATTCTGAGTGTATAGCACAGGCTTTATTTCAATGCTGATTTTATAAATTGTAAGCCTGCCAGTTTATTTTAATGTTGATTTTTAAAAAATATATTTCAGCTTATTGCATATTGGAAAAATGTATGAGTTGAATATATTTCATTACATAATGCTAATATACTTTTACTAGGAAAACTATTACTAAAATAAAAACATGCATGTACTGCATGCTCGATAATAAATCAAATCGCTTTTAAAGGATGGGAAATTAAAGAAAATTAATTTATTCTGAAAAAATTATCCAGGTTACTGGGATTACTCTGAATCATATATTTGGGCCATTTAGAAGATCAAAAATCAATATCCTTTCTCAGAAAGGTTACTGATTTGTTAAAATCAGGAAGATAAATACCAGATGGCCCTCCTTTGTGATTGTTGTCAGTATAATAGCACTGTATTCAAGAAACGAGGTCCCGGCCTAAGTTGTAGTCTATCATATTAACTTATATTTTAGTCTCAAGTTATAGGTGCACATATTTCCCAAATATATTGTTAGTCTGTACAACTACCTTAAGAGGTGAAATATTATCCCTAGTTAATGAATGTTTTCCATTCATTCAACATGTATTGGGCACATTTTGGGGTGAATTACAGTTCTAGAGCAAGGTTACATTTCTTGTCATTAAGTTCTCAAACCCTTATAGTTGGTGGCCTCCGATGGCTCGGTTACTGATGGCACGAAGGAAGAGAGCCTCGTGGGACAATCGGGGAGGGCGGAAAAGGAGCCGAGAAAGAGCGATGTGGCCTGGAGCTGCTCTGTCCCAGCCGGGCTCCTGGAAACTGCCACCCGAGGCCCCGCCTCTCTGCCAGGTGACACAGGGTTTCACGGATGGGACGAGGAAGTAGGAAAGGCGTGCACTTCAGCATCTGTTGGGTTGATGTCGCTGAGAGGCTGGCCAATCAGGGCACATTTGTGTTGGGTCCCATTCTTTCAGATGGTCCGGCTGAGCGGCTTGGTTTGCTAAGCCGCTGGCGTCTGTGCAGCTCCGCCCTGTTTGCCAGCTCTGGGCTGTAGGCGCCTCTCTCCTCCCTTCTGCCTGCCTGGTTCCCCTGACAGTGTCATCTAGCTGGGGGCTGGGGAATAGCAGAGAGGGAGGCAGAAATCCAGTGCTCCGGGAACACAGTGAGCCGGACACTGTTACTCTTCTCGTTGCGTAGCTGGGGCAAGCGCTCTGCCCGGTATTTGGGAGATGCTATCTATTCTAGTCTGTGTATCTTGGCAAACTGTGACAACCCCAGTGGACCCATTGTACACAACATCAATAATTTGTATGTCTCACGTTTGATAAGTATCCCCAAATAAATAGAATACCGAAGTATATAAAAGTATTTTTCTATTTGGTCCAGACCCAAAATTCCAGAAATTAAAACCAATTTCAATAAATACTTTTGTTTGCCCTTACTGTCATTTTAAACACTAGCCTTAAACACGTGCCGTTTCATTAAGTTTTCCTCCCTCTTAGGAATGCCGAAGCATTTCTCAAGGCAGTTCATTTTATTTCCAGGAGTTCAAGGTCACACTCACAACACCCCGCTAGCGAAACGGTGTATTTCTATATAAACAAACACGACATAAGCCAGGCTGCATTGAAAGGTGCATGGGAGCGCTCACCACCTTGGCTGACCGGTGAGCACCCCGAGCCCACCTTTGACCCTGTCCTCCCCCACCTGACGCTGCCCCCTTTCAGGCGCCCAGGAACTCTGTGGTCATGGTGGACCGAGTCCCTGGGCAAATCCTGGAAGGGTAATATTCTGTTCCGTAGCTTTGTTTCTGTTGCTCAGTTTTGCTGACGTAGTCCTGCTACGCCACATGGAAGGGGTCCTTGGCTGCTGTGACTTAGGACGTGACCGGAAGCCAACCTGGCAGAATGGCCCCAACCCTGTTTTGCTTGGAGTCCACCGGTATGAATCGGATTCATTCCCACCCTTGGGGACACGTGTCCCGTGACCCACAGTTTTCTCTCCCATTGTATAGGGATAAATGTCTACTATAGAGTGTGGTCGGGAGGGCAAAAGTTGTGTGTTTATGAAGCCTTAACGCAATACTTGACATTAGACATGCTTGGTTCAAACTTTGGGTTGGTTCTTGGTCTTCACAGGTTTTCTGCAGGCCGGTGTGTCTACAGGTGTCAAACCCTCTGAATGGTGTCTCACATTTGTCAGACAGGTTACAATCTCAAAGGACTGTCAATACGTGGGATCCTGTGATCCTCAGTGGAAGTAGCATTAGTAATGACAGCCATCGTTGCGAAGACTGACTGAGCACTTCTCGTGCGCCTGACGCTGTTTGTATCAGTGAGCGCTCCTGAGTGCGTGACGGCTGTTAAACTGTCGCACTTACTCATCCCTCCCGGCCATCTCCGGACATAGGTACTGTCACTACGCCCAGTTAGAGATGGGGACACCGAGGCTCGGCGTAAGTAACGTGTCCAGGCTCACACAGCCAGGAAGCGGCATTCTCAAGAACAGCGGCCACAATAGCAACGTCAGGGGCCGCCACCAATTATGCTTTCGTTCTGTTCTAGCCACTTCTCGTATACGCATGATCTCAGCTCGGCCCCACCACGCCCCCTGGGACACAGGGTCTCTTTTCTCTGTAGCTGGGTAGTCTCAAAGTGACACGGCTAAGACATGGGACTGAAAACCCGGCTGCTGTAGTTGCCACTCCCCCCTGACGTTTCCGGGTAAAGCTCAGGCTGCTCTCCCCACACTGGGCACACCGGGCTTGGGGAGCCCGTCCGGGCCACTTCCAGGATGGTCTCGTCCGTCTACACGATTCACAGCGTCGGGTGTAAAAACCCGGGACGGAAGGGAGGTCACAGAAAAGAGAAGCGCTACCTCTCGGTTGCCAGCTCCCCATGTAAGAAATCCTGCATTTTTAAAAGTGAGTTGGATTTAAAAAAGTACATCACTGTGTCATTTAGTGCTTTGAAGATGTAATAAGATCATATATATACACACATATATGTATTAGAATGTTTATTCCGTTCCCCACAGTATAATTACATCTGTTATGTGCAGCCCGCTCTCCCTTGTTCCCACAGCACATTCTTCCTGGTTCTGTGCTTCTTCACTGACCTAAGTCCCGAACATTCGTGGGGCATCTCCACGCGCCCGGCACTGTGCGGGGCAGTGAGAATACAGAGAGCAGTGAGGTGTGGTCCCTGTTTTAAGCAGCATAAAACGTGGAGAATAAACTAAACTAAGACACAGCGAAGCATGATCGCTGTGTGTGAGGGCAGAGGGGCGACAGGCCAGAGGGAGCGCCTCTCTCCCCATAGTCCCGTAGGGGTTCCGTGGGAGGAAGGATGCCCAGGTCACGGTGACCACCCGTGCCGGAGGGCGAGGTCCTGGCCTGCAGGGTGGGGCTGGGGTGAGCTGCCTGGGCGAGGAGAGGAGGGCCCAGTGGTGTGGCTGGCAGGCCAGCAGGTGACGTGAGGGAGGACAGGGGGCCAAGCTCAGGAGTTCGGAAGATCATCTGTGGGCAAACCCACCTGTACCCCTGGAAACTTAGGCGGGGCAATGCTGCTTGTATATTTTCCATTCAAACCGTTCCATTTGGCACGTGTGTTGGGAGAACGGTGCAAGTCAGCATGTAGGGTATATATAGTTCCATTACTATTTTCTGTCCAATCATCTACAAAACATCTCTGCGCTACAGAATTCATAGTGGTTTATTTAATTTTCTCCTTTCTTTGAGAGTGTTTATACGGTTTTTATCTCGTCCCCTCTTTTAGAAACTTTTCAAGAAGGACCATGTCACTTAACCTTTTTGCCCTAAGAGAGCTACACGTAATCTTTTCATTGTGAATGAAACATTTTAGAAAAAGAGGGGGGAGAATTCACCCAGAAAGCCACAAGAGGATCTTAACCATTTATAACGTTTTGACATAAAATAGGTGTGTCTATGAAGTCAGTATCATACTACTAGGACTCCTGACTTCTCACGTGGGTGCGCCGGGGATCGCCTTTGCAAGAACACGCTGCTTTGGTCCAGGGTCCCAGGAGCGTGTCCTGCCCACACTAGCTGCTCCATCACCGTGTGTTCTGACCCTGGCCGGCTCTTTTTCTCCTCGTCTGTGCAAATGCTTTGGTGTTTAGACCCTCTTTTTCAGAGCAGTTTAATTCTACATAGATTTTATGTTGTTGGGGTTTTTTTACTTTTAATAATTAGTACATTTCAAAGATTTTAGGAGCACGTGGAGAAAGATAGCCTGAAGCGTACCTTTCATGGAATGTGATTTTATCTTCTGACCCCAGTACTGAGTCTACACGGGCAGTGAGCGGCGCGGTAGGGAAATGGCTGGGTGAGTCTGAGATACGCAAGGAGCAAAGGCGGCTGTGACTGAGAAGCTGGACACGCCACAGAGGCTGCTGCACTTCTCAGGCAATGGGTCATTCAGTCCACAGCCTTAAAGATGATGTTGTCATGGCCCTGATCGTGGGGCCGCTCAGGCAGCAGAAATGACCGTCGGGGCTGTACACATCCATCCGGGAGTGTGCAGGCGCCTCTGGGGTGGCCGCGTGGCCTGCAGTTGACATGCAGCCGGTCCAGCTCTGCTTCCTTTATTATTATTGTTAGGGTTTTTCTCGAGCCGTTTGGCCCGTGGTCCTGGTTCTCTGCTCTGGCTTCTTTTTACGTCGTCAGGTTATTTGCTCCAGGTCTCCTGTTAGTTCTGGAGGATTCAACGCTAAAGGGAAATTGAACCCTTGTTTCCCTACCTGGTATGGAACCACCAGATAAGTCTTCACTTAAAAAAAAAGTGTCTCTCCTCATGCCATTGTCTGGAGCTGTGAAAACAACCACCAGACTTGTTTCCACATTTTAAATCACTTCTGGTGAAGATAAAGAGGCTTGGATGATCTTCTACTGAAATGTCAGGCTAGCGCTTCCAATGTCATCACTTGTGAATGATTTTTAGATGGTTTTAAATGAGCGCATATGTTTTCTGCTAATATATCATCTACACCGAAGTGGTTCGGGGAACAAGTGCCAAGTGTCAGCTGTGCCTGCTTCTTCGTGGAGCTGAAGGCCCCTGGTCCACACGGATTGTTTCGCAGGGTTGCGTGTCCCAGGGACACTGAGGCCAGCTCCCCAGGGTAAGCATCCAGCTCTGCCTCTTACTAGCCATGTGACCTTGGGCAGGTGACGCAGCTCTCTCTGAGCCTCAGTTCTCCCCTCTCTCTGAGATGGGGGTAATGATGGTATCTACCTTCTAGGGCACATGTGAAGATCAAGTGAGTTGACATGCTGAGGACAGGACCTGGTGCAGAGTCCTTAGCAGGTGTTGGTTTGTTTGTTTGTTCACAGCCATTATCATCCGATTGGCACAGATTGAATCCATAGAACGGAAGGGTTACACAGTCACTGTTTGAATGTAATTTCGAATGTCCTTCTCTACTGGGTGAAGCAGAGGGGCACTCGAGAGTCTTGGGTAGGCAGTGAAGGCCTGGGACTTCCAAGCCAGTAGGAGTCTTCTGTATGCTGTGTAAGCAGACAAGGCTTTAACTGTCATAACTTAAGTTTTTAAAGATGACATATTATATGCCTATTGCATCTTTTTAAAGGTGATTGCTTCTAAAACATAAAAGGTATTATCTAGTCTTCCTAAGCCAATAATAAACATTATACAGTACATACAAAGCACAGTCACTCATTGTTATTGATGGGAGCTGTATCTTCTTATCTTTTAGAACTCTTCAGCAATAAATACAGAATGAGAACCATGGGTTTCAAAGTGCTGCCGGAACAAGAGAAACCATCTTTCACCGCTGTGGTCTTACTAGCCTATTTGGTAAGTCAACTCTACTCTCCCGCGAATGTGGCGGAAGAATTCATACACGTTGTACCCAAACTCTTTGCTCTGTCTGACCCCATGTTTTAAATTTTTCTTTCAAATTGCATTTTATAATGATCACATTTAATGAATAGATAAGTCAAAGATTGCCCCTGAGTCTGAACATTTGTGACGGTTGTTGAAATTATTCTATTTAAATCTAGATGAAGTCATAATCACAGTGTTATTTGTAGCTCAGTGACAAGGACCACCTTGGGTTCGTTTACAGGAATTCCCACAGCGCATCTTAGATGCTAACAAGACCACAGAGTCTGATTGGGAGCCCATGACTCACAGTTTGTGAAGTATTCAGAACTGATTTTTTTCAAGTTTTATTTTTTTATAGTTACTTATATCTTTGGTTCCAGAACACATTAAGGACAGATGGAGAATTTTCATGTTTGAAAGCTTGACGCTAAAAATCTATGAAGACATTGAAAAGAATTGAAACTTGTTTAGTTTGAAGATAGAATCATGATCTACAACCGTGAGAAGAACTATTTACACTGAAGGCAGTACCCGGAGCCTTCTTGGAAGACAAAATACGAGGAAATGGTGTCCATTTGGAGTCAGATTCAGGCAGATGTCAGGGAAGCTGCCTTCCTTTGACTTGAGGTTGTTAAACACCAGAATGAAAGTCAAAGTCTTTACAGCCTCTTTGAGGTGGGAGAGAATTTCCTGTGTTTCTTGGATAAAATCAGACTCCTCTACGATGGGTAGGCAAGGGCTGTTAAGAGAGGCAGGAGGAGATTCTTAGACCTTTAGCCCCAAATTATGTTCTAGTCCTAAATCTCACCTTGAACTCTCCCTCCTGCCTGCTCTGAAGGGTCAGGCTTTGATTTTCTGTAAGGAGGCCGGCACATCATTACAGAACTTCCTGCTTCAGGATGGAGGCAGTTTGTACTGCACACCTGCTCGTGACTGTAACCATCCAAGGTCCTGGGCACCTGCGCTGTGATAGGTGTGACAGGCTTTATCCCTAGCGATGTCTCTGTTCTCCCGGCACTTCCGAAGGTTTTTAGCTTTTACTTCAGAAAACAAAATTGTCATCAGAAAGGCCATCGAGAGTGTTTCTACTAATGATAAAGGGTTGAAATGAATGTTGTCCCTCACCTAAAATTCTATTATTGATGACTTTTTTTTACAAAATACTGTTAAAAAGCAGATGAATATATTTCTGTAGGATCATAGTATATGAAGTGAATGTGTTGTTTTTAAATAAAATGAGAATAAAAAGGCTATGTTTGGGGAAATGACTTACAGCCTTTCTTTTTGCCAAAATAGATAACCTTTCCATTTAAGTCCTATGCTGTGAACCAAGTACAGCGTTACACCCATGTTAGTGGTGAAATGGTCGTCAGTAAGGCCCTGGCTGGTTTAGCTCAGTGGATTGAGCGTCGGCCTGCGAGCTAAGTGTCGCTGGTTCGATCTTCCAGTCAGGGCACATCAGAGAAGGAAAACTCTGACTCCAAAAAACCTCCGCTGCCTTGCGGCATACCTCTTCAGGGGAAAGGCTAAGGGAGTAAACCCCGACAGAAAATCCGGAGCCGGAGTCCCTAAGGCGGTTTGACGTTGTAGTCAACACCGGCAACTCCTGCGGCGCACCTGAAGCCAAGCTGTATTGACTCCGTCTTTCCCTTGGACCCTTCAGCTGCGAAGAGAGGGGGGGTCTGCTGCATGGGCAACAGCAGACCCTCCATATCACCCTGCCCAGGCTCTGTAGCTTCAGCGTCATCACAAGATGTCGATTCAACACGGGAGGAGACAGATACCATGTCACTCCCGAGTCGGACTGCACAGCCATTCTCGGCGGTGCAGATAGGCTCTTAAGAAGCTACACCATCGTCTCTCGAGACGGACGGCTGCCGACGACGACGGCTGCCGACGGTCGTCAGTAAGAACGTAAGTTCATATTTGCAAAGCACTTTTACTTTGAATTGTCCAGAGAGTTTAGCTACTACTGTCATCGTCATCATTGTCAAGAAGTTTACTGACCTCACGATTGTCAGAAGTTTTTGAAAGACAATCTCTAAGTAAATACGGTTCACTTGAAAAAGGCTGAAACAGCTACATCAAAACGGGGTGGCAACTTCTCCAAGATGGAGGCCTAGACAGATGCGTTGCATCTCCCTCCACAACTAAGAAGGAACACAACTACCTCAAAACTAGAGACAACCAGAAGTTCCAGAAAATAGAGCTGCATGCAAGTCCAACAAACAAAGAAATAAAGAAGAAATACTCACCCAGACAGGCAGGAGGGGTGGAGCCAGGGCAGAGAGGACTCAGTGTGGTGGTGGCAGCGGCGGCAGAGGCAGGCTGGTGGTGTGGTTACACATTTTAAAAAGTCAGGAGGGACACCTGGGGAGCGTTCCCAGCACCAGACCAGACCACACAGCTCACGGTCCCAGCGCCGGGGAAAATCAAGCCTCATTGCTTCTGACTGTGCAGATCAGTGGGGGTTGGGGCGGAGGCAGAAACTGCCGGTCTCTCAGCAGAGTCCGCTTGTTTAAGGGGCCCCCACGGTCCTTGAACGTCAACAAACTCACCCACTCTGGGAACGACAGCCAGGGCAACAGTTAGAGGGGCGCCAGTCCCATATAGGAAGTAGGAGAATTGCCTGGAAAAGGGGCGAGTGCTGAGCAAGTGGCATTGTTCCCTCTCAGACCCCTCCCCCACATACAGCGCCACAATGTGTGAAACACGTCGCCCTGTACTGACAAATACCTAAGGCTCCGCCCCTTACAACGTAACAGGTGCAACAGCTCTACCTGAGTAAGACACAGAGGCAAGCACACAGAGGAGCCTGTCAGAATGAGGAGACAGAGAAGTATGGCCCAGAAGAGGGAACAGATCAAGGTTCCAGTGGGAAAACTAAGTGATGAGGAGACAGCCAACCTAACAAATGAGGAGACAGTCAACCTAACAGATGCAGAGTTCAAAACTCTGGTGACAGAGATGCTCACAGGCTTGACAGATATGCTTCAGCATGGCACACACATAAGGGAAGAGGTGAAGGCTATGCTAAGTAAAATGAAGGACAATCCACACAAAACCAATGGCGAAGAGAAGGAAACCAGGGTTCAAATCAATGATTTGGAACATAAGGAAGAAAAAAACAGTCAACCAGTGCAGGAGGAGGGAATCAAGAATTGAAAACAGTGAGGAGAGGCTTAGGAACCTCTGGGACAGCTTTAAAGGTGCCAACATCTGAATCATAGGGGTGCCAGAAGGAGAAGAGGAAGAGCAAGAAATGGAAAGTTTATGTGAAAAAATGATGAAGGAAAACTTCCCAAATTTGGCAAAGAAAATAGATATACAAGTCTAGGAAGCACAGAGAGTCCCAAACAAGCAAGACCCAAGGAGGACCACACCAAGACACATCATAATTAAAATGCTAAAGATTCAAGATAAAGAGAGAATCTTAAAAGCAGCAAGAGAAAAGCAGTGAATTACCTACAAATGGGTGCCTATAAGATTAGCAGCTGATTTCTCAAAAGAAACTTTGCAGGCAAGAAGGGACTGGCAAGCAGTATTTCATGTGATGAAAAGCAAGGACCTACAACCAAGATTCCTCTATCTAGCAAAGCTATCATTTAGAATGGAAGGGCAGATGAAGTGCTTCCCAGACAAGGTAAAGCTAAAGGAGTTCATCATCACCAAGCCATTATTACATGAAATGTCAAAGAGACTTACTTAAGAAGAAGAAGATTGAAATTTTGAACATTAAAATGACAACAAACTCACAATTATGAAAAACTGAATCTAAAAAATAAAAACAAAATCCAACTAAGCAAACCAGAAGAGGAACAGAATCACAGGTGTGGGGATCATTTTGACAGTTAACAGCTAGGAGCGGGAAGGGGGAGAAATGGGGAAATGGTGCAGGGACTAAGAAGCATAATCGGCTGGTACAAAATAGACAGGGGGGAGTTAAGAATAATATAGGAAAGGGTGAAGCCAAAGAACTTACATGCACGACCCATGGACATGAACTAAGGTGGATGGGATTGCCGGAGGAAGGGGAGTACTGGGCAGAGGGGAGAAAAGGGAAAAAAATGGGACTACTGTAATAACGTAATCAATAAAATATACTTAAAAAAAACTGGGTGGCAGATATGAGGTCTGTCCGGAAAAAGTCCAGCCATTGTTAATATAACGAGAACAGTTTATGCAACATCGATGTGATCTGGCAGCCAAGGAGAGGGGACTAGAATGAGCATGCATGAACAATGATGACTTCACTGTACTAGTTAGTGGGGGCGGTAGACACCATCGAGTGAGCATGTGCATGTGTGGCCGTCACATTCAAAAGGACTCTGTGGTAGAGCAACGAATTTGCATTAGATTTTACATTAAGCTTGAACATTCCTCCACAGAAACTATTCGGATGATTCAGAACCCACAGCTGTGGGCAACTGGCGATTGGCAGCTTCATCACAACATGTCTGCTCATGCATCACATCTTGTGCAGAGTTTTGGCAAATTATCAAATCACCCAGGTGACTCAGCCCCCCTACAGCCCAGATTTGGCGCCCTGTGACTTCTGGCTGTTTCCAAAAACTAAAATCGCCTTTGAAAGGGAAGAGATTTCAGACTGTTGATGAGATTCAGGAAAATGCGACGGGGCAGCTGATGGCATTTGGGAGACCTGTGTGAGGTCCCAAGGTGCCTCCTTTGAAGGGAACTGAGGTGTCATTGTCCTGTGTACAATGTCTCTTGCATCTTGTATCTTCTCTGTTTTTCATATTACATGGCTGGATACCTCTGGAGAGACCTTGTATGTCTAAAGGATAATAGCAAAGCTACTATAGCTATACAAATTTATTTCACTTACTTATTCAATTCATTATTCTTGAATATCCTTATATTTTTTCTTTTATTTTTGCTTATATATTTTTTAAGTATATTTTATCGATTAGGCCGTTACAGTTGTCCCAATTTTTCTCCCTTTGCCCCCCTCCTCCCGATTCTGCCCTTCCCTCCGGCAATCCCCCCCTTAGTTCATGGCCATGGGTCATGTGTGTAAGTTCTTTGGCTTCTCCTTTTCCTATCACTTATATTTATTTCTTGGTGATCAAAAATATAGTTTTGGAAATCAGAATTTTTTAGATTGTAAAAGGACCTTGGGTATCTGCATGACTGTTCTTTTAAGCATTCTCTTCGAAAACAGAGCACCTTCTGAGTCACTTTCTACTGGGGTCCTCAGAAATGTATCAAAGGAAGGAAGCAGTTGATTCTGAGAAAAAGGGAGACCTCACTCAGGGTACACGGAGAAGAATCAGGCACATTGATTTATTTGTTCCTCCGACTTATTCAGTAACGTGGTATTTTCTTCCTAAGATGAAAATTAAATGGGCCTCACTCTGACTTAATGTTGACATTCAGTGGTTGTGGGAATTATTCTGATGATACTGTTTATTTGTTTGTTTTCAAAAAATGCGATTAACTTCGTCCGAGGTAATGTTCGCGACACCGTTCTTTTCAGGTACGCGAAGCGATCTGTGAGGCAGGGGACTGCAGACAGCAAGAATTCAGGGACCGGTCTGGAGGCTGCGTTCTCTGCAGGCAATGTGGGCCAGGCATGGAGTTGTCAAAGGTACGGGACGCACGGGGAGGCTGGAGACTGGCCTTTTTAAATCCACTCTTTTTAGCTAATGTGTCCGGTAGTGAATTCCTAGTGAAGATTCGGACACCGTGACAGAATTCTTGGCTCACTGTGTCACCTCAGCCAAACAGAACACAATTCCCTTTTCACTACTTTCATCTACATGTGTCTCCCTGAGAGGAAAGAACTAGGTTCTAATAACCAGAATTCAATAAATGTTATTGTTCTATGTAACTTAATGTTTCTCATAGTTTATTGAAAGAATAAATTAGGATGTGTTATTCACATGAATTAAAAAGAACCAATAGCCTACTAATGATTGAAAAATCAAGCATTGGTAACAGAAAGTGGGGATGCTACCGTTTACGGAGACTTCTTTTTCTTAAAATGAATGTTATGATTGCTCGTCCAGAAGCAGAGATCAACACAATAGTGCCAGAGAGCGGCTCTTTTCCAAACCAGGGGTTTAAACGCTCCTCTGACAATGCAAGGATGATCGGTCTCCCCAGGTTGAGCGTAGGTTCCTCCCAGGATCATTTTAAAATATATTCATTTTAATCCCGATTGGTAAGACGCCGTGTTCTAGCATTTTTCTGAGTTTGGATATTCTTGGGTCCCTTTTTTCTTGGGAGCATGCTCAGAGCTATACATCTCTTTGCTTTCTTTTCTGACCTTTTGAAGCTGTTACTAGTTGTGGAGAACTGAGGTGCCATTTTTGTTCTAAATAAAGCATCAAAGTCTTTAAAGTGAGACAAGGAACAAAGGCTTCTTCCTTCTATTTAAAGTGACTTTTGAAAGAGAAGTCCTTTGCCCCCGCAGACGGCCATCATTTAGAGTTGAGGCTCGTCATTCTTGTCACAGGTTTTTGATCGGTGATCTACACACAGCAGGAAACTAAGATTTCTGCATTCCTCAGGTGATTCCTGCCTTGGACCGCTCCCTGGCCGTTGGACCATATCCGTGGTGGCTTTCAGCGCCCTGGGCGGTCCCTTGGCGTGGACACTGGCTGGCCTCAGAACCCTGTGTGATGTGTAGTTAACGGTAGCCTCTCCGCTGGGTGTGTGGCTCTGTGGATGGCAGGGACCTGCGTTTCTAGACTAGGGTTTGGCTGTGTAAGAGGATCTGCATATCTAGGATCAGTGAGCGCAGTAGTTAGGAATGCGGTCATGCCCAGGAGGAAAACAGACCGTGATGTTTCTAGCCCTCCAAAGTCCCTTTCCCCAATCTCTGTGAAAATCTAAACGAAACTTTCCAGAGGCCATGATGAGTAAATCATTTCTAAGAAGTTGCTCCCAACCTTCATCCTTTGAACCCAGAGACTATAACCTTCAAATAATTTCTGGGGAATCAAACCAGAGGATGAAGGTACTATCAGCTCTAATATGTATTTTTTAATTTAAAAAAATCTGGCTTCTGAAATTATCTGATAGCAGTTTCCGTATTTCACAGTGTTCCTCGGACATCCGGAAGGAATATTTCTCTCTAGGTAGCCGCTTTCCCTGAGCATCGAACTAGCTGTCCAACCTCATTCCACTGGGAGCAGTCAGAGGGAAGCAGTTCAGAGAATTCTTCTTTATGTACTTATTTTATTTATGAATTTTCATTTTTATATTTATTATCACTTTCTTCATGTAAAGAAGAGACCAGGACACACTGAGTGAGAAAGAATAAAAGTAAAGGTCATGTTGTCATGGAAATAATGGAGTGTCAAGGTCAAGGTTGGGTGCACACTGCTGCAATGTCCACTGTGTCCCCGTGGGCTCCGAGGTGACGTGTGGAGCACGGGTGACCTGCTCACTCAGCTGGCATCCTTGCCCTCTGCACAGAGTCCCCAGCTGCCAGCAGACACAGAGCGTCGCTTTGCTAAAGAAGTGAGAGAATCGGTCAACCCCAGAGAGTTTTGGCAGGGGGGCTGGGGGGCTTGACAAGTCAACCTCGTCATAGGAGAGTTAACACATCTGTGTGCTCTAGATAACGTATTCCACCAAGTCTTTTATCCTGGTCTTAGCCCTTAGCAAATACAAGCAAGTACTGAGCCTTGCCCATGGTCTAAGACGCAAACCGTAAGAGAGGAAAAGGGACCCGCCCGTGGAAGTATAAATATATTTTTATTTCCCAGTTAACTAATCAAGGCAGAGAGCTGGAGTATTTATGAGCAATGACTTTGAGGCCTAAAATTTCTAAACTGTCTGCTCATAAATTTTCAGCTGCTTCTTTTCGGGCTGCCTTTATTAAGTTTTTAGCAATAACATATATCTTTCATAGGAAAGAAAAGTAAGTTTTGAATATATTACAATCAGATACATTAATAAACATATTTAAGTGGTTAATTATCACTTCCTGCTGTACAAGTCAAGAGAAAATGTAGCCTTTTGACGAAGACTCAATTTTTTATTAGTGGTCAGATGACTACATTGATAAATAATTCCTTTTTATTTGGAACACTAAATATAATAATATATATTATTGTTCCAGTCCCTGTTCAAGGTAGATTGAAATGGCCGGTGTCATCGAGGAACTGGGCTGGTCACTTCGTTTCCTTTTAATTCCTTGAGCTTAAGCCCCGCCCCCTGAAGCGAGGGCTGTTGTGCTTCTGGGAAGGGCAGCTTGGGAGCGGGGGACACCCCCCCGGCATCTGGGCCGAGGACCAGCTTCAGAACCGGACAGCTGTCCACGTCGTGTTGGCCCAGCGCACGTGGGGTGCTGGGCCCCCGTCCTCGGTCCGCCCTCGTCCTGGACGCCGGCTCCCCGACGCCCACCTGGGTCTCTTCGCCCGCAGCTCCTGTCTGGTCTCGCCCAGTGGGAGCGCACCCCGGGGCCCCTCTACCAGGTGCCACCCCGAGCAGGGTCCCCTCATTCGCTCTCCCGGTTCCCAGCTTCCTCCCCGAAAGCCCCAAGCTCCGTTTCCTCCCCTGCAGGTTGCTGTCAGGAACTCAGCCTCATGAGCAGTTTTCTGGCATCTTTGGGAAAACCCGCGACCGGCCGTGGAGCCCCCTGGAGTCTATTTTGAGGATTTTACCCACGGGGCCCTAGTCAGTTTCTCCCTTTCCACCTCGGGGCCTCGCGTTTGAAAGCTTACGAGGAAGAGAACTGATAACGTCCTTTTCCCACTCCTGAGACGAACGCTACAGAATGTGGTTTGCGTGGCTCCATCGGAAGCGCATGCTGGGTGCGGAGCCCCGCGCGTGGGGGCGCGTGGCGGCCCGGGGTGACGCGGCCAGCCCCCGGCTCAGAGGATAAAGCCCGCGGGGCCCGGGAGAGAGGAAGAGCTCTGTTTTCCCCGAGTGACCACGTTAGGTCTTACTTCTCACCATCTGAACTTGGCCCAGCGGCCCCCCACCCCACGCAGCGCGCGTGCCAAGAATGTGCTTTTCAGATGAGTGCCTCCCAGCAGTGAATCAGGAAACGCGTTTTTGCATGAACCACTTGAAACAGACTTCAAGTCTCTGGCATGAGTTTCAAAGTCAGCTTTTCTAACCAATTATTGGGGTGACTTTAGTTAATGTGAGAAAATTAATTCTTGTACACAGCGGCATACTTCCCTCCACACGCAGGCCTGTCTGGCTTCATATCGTTAAAGACACCCACTCTTTGGAAAACTGTTTTCGTCCCTCTGAAGAAAGTCCCACACGAAAATTAACGCGATTTGCAAGCATTAAAAAAAAAAAAAAAGCTTCATTTTTTGCCACTTAATTACAGTGCTGCTCGCTTTATTTATGTTTAATTATACCTAATCGAGCCCTGTGAAGTTTGGCAGATATTAACACGCTCTAGCTTGTAGTTTTTTTTCTTTAAAAAACCCAGCTGAAGATTTTTCATAAACTGAAAGTTGGGGGAAATATGTCTTTGGTGTTGTTTTACGGAAGGGCATTGAAAAAGCTGATTTCTAAACACCAGCCATGTAAGTCTTAATTTGTCACTTCCATGCGTGTGTGCCCTGGATTTTCTCCACAAGTAACTTCTCCTCTGTCCAGACTTGAACTTTGCAAATTCAAAGAACCCAAGTTAGTGACTTACGGGCTGTACAAGGAGCGAGGGCTTCCGCACCCCCCGCGGCCCCAGCCCGTGTTTCCTGGACGATTGACCATCTGCGAGGGGCCTGCAGCCGCAGGACTGACCGCCCCTCGGACGTGTAGGTGTGGGTGTGGGATCCATGCACGTTTCTCTTCCATGCTGGGTTCGCAGAGGGAAAGGGTGATTTGAGGACTGTTTACTTAGTTGCTTTGCTGCTGCAAAGCCACCCAATGTCGCTTAAAATATGGGGCCGGGTGACAAGAGCCACCGCTGCCACCAATCGGGGGCAGGGGGGAAGCGGCCCTCTCTTGCCTTGAACCGCCCTGAGGAAAGCTGCTCACCCCCACCCCACACAGACCCCTCCAGCCCAGGAGGACCTGACCAAGCGGGAGACATCGCCGTGGACCTCCCAGGGCTTTGCTCCCTGGAATAAAATAAAAATAGCGACTTCGGGAAATACTGCCGTGAACAAGGTCCACGCAGTCAGTCCTTCGGGCACATTCCCACCAGCCTGTTGTGTGCGACCAGGGAAGACCAGTTCAATGACACCTGGTGGACGTGGTTGGGGGGCTTGTTTCAGGCCCGTTGCAGTGGGTATGAGCACCGGCGCGGGGGGGGGGGGGGTCACAGGAGGGACAGAGAATTGGTGCCAGTGCGAGGACGGCGGGGACAAGGGGGATTTCCAGCCAAGAAACGTGGGCGGGAGTGGGGGGCAGAAAATACTGCGAGGGGACCTCAGAGTCAGGGGGCTTTTGGCTAAAGGCGAGCCCACACGGGGATCAGACATCCCCTGGGGGCGGTGGGGGACGAGGCACCCCACCCTGTGCTGAGGGTGAGGCTTCTGGTTAACTGACTCAGTGAGGTATTTGCCAAAACTGGATTTTCCCAGGGAGCGCCCAGAGGGGCCCCGGGAAGGCTCCGGGCCTGACTCAGCCCCATCCAGCCGAGGCTCCTTGGCCGCGGCAGGGGCCGGGGGGGCTGCGGGGAAAGGGGGTGCCCAGGGCGAAGGGCCGTTCGCTACGGCGTGATTTCCAGAAGTGGAAACCCTACCGCAAAGATTTTTTCGAAATTGCATTTTAGAAAAATGTATGTATCTATTTTCTCACTTTGAAGTTTATTCGTAAGAAGGTTTCCTCAGGGTCTCAGGAAGGCAGTTCCCGCCAGCGCTCCAGGCACTGGGTGCTGGTTTGAGGACTCAAGATTGTGGGCTCCTTCACAGCCTGGCTGCGTGCCTACCCCGGGTAGGAAGGGCAGCCCGCGCCCCCAGACAACAAAACACGCGCCTCTTTCTCTGAAGCCCAGACCAACGATGACTTCCTCTTCCCTTCCCTCCTCATCCTCCCCGCCCAAACACCGCCCCACCCCCCAGAGCCCCTCTCTAATGAAACAATGGGAGGGGGAACCCTAGGGCCACCGGGAAAGTGTCAAAAAGCAGGACAGAGGTTAAAGCAATAAAAGCCCGTTTTATTCAGAGACCATTGCCACGGGCGAAGGAGAGCTCATACAGAACCGAACACGGACACGGGGGGGCTGTAACCAAGGAGCGGGGTCAGGGTCAGGGTCAGGGGACGGAACGTTCCCGAGAAGCGGCCTCAGAGTGAGGGGCACTCGGGCTGAACAGACCTAGCAGGACTACCGCTGAAGGCAAGCCGGGGGATCAGGCAGCACTTGGGGGGAAAGTGAGGAAAGTGGGTCAGACATTGAGGGTAAGCAGGAGGGGGTGGGGAGTAGATTCTAAATAGCCAAACCGCTCTGACAGGCTTGCTAGAGAGCTGGGCCCCGAAGGACTGAGCCCAAGAACAGGGCCTGGAGGAAGGTGGCCCAGAGGCGCCTGCCCAGCGTCAGAACGCACGTGGCTGGCATACTCCCCCGTCCCTTCAGTAGCTGCTTAATCTCACCAGAAGCCCCCCGCGCCTCCCCTTCCGTTCCCAAGGGCGCTGTGACAGCTGGCCACAGAGAGTAATAGGCCGACGGAAATGACCCCTTTCTGTTCAAAGGTAATGGCAGAGAAAACCCCAAAGATTCGATACCCCTTCATCGAACGCACAGTCGGGCCAGCGAGCCCTGCTGGCGCGATTCGCCAGACCTGTTGCCCTGGGCAACCCGCAGAGCCAGGGAAGCGGCCGCCACCCCACGGGTGTTCTCTCCACGGGGGGTCTGGGGACCCTCCCGGAGGCACTGAGCGCGGATAACGCGAGCTGTGACTGTAGAGCCGGTGCCCACGCAGGCTGCTTCCGGCAGGGGAGCCCCAGCCGCTGGGCACAGTGTCTGCCCGTGTCGAGGGAGTGGGAAGTCAGACCAGGGATGGGAAGGAGGGTGTATTGTTTTATTTAAAAAAAAAAAAAAATCTTGTGTGTTACAGTGGTTTTATGATATAAAAGGTGAAAAAGAGAAGGGGAGAGCCATGGTCTCTAGCCTCCTTCCTTTTCCTCTTCATAGTGAGGTACTGAACTTGATGGGGAAGGTTTCAGCGCATTTTAGCCACTGGATTTTACTGAATGAAGAACGAACATCAAAGGAGATGTTTCTATTGGAGGGTAATTTAAAATTCGCCATTGACCCTTGAACCCCTGCACAGCCTTCTAAATTCATGGATTCCTGACCTCGGATTGGAAGTACATACAAAAGCCTGTTTAATGGACAGCCTGAGTTTCAAATAATGACAGTGTCTCTGTGTCTCTAGTGCTGTAGACACCAGACGGTTGGTTCTAACGTGGGTTGCTGCCTTGCATGCTAGACTGTAATTTAATTTATCAGAAACAGCTCCTCTGAATTTTCAATTAATTTAAAGTTTCTGGTTAATTTAACATGTAGAACAGTCACTTCATCACTTTCTCAGACCCTCCTAGACTGCAAGCTATATTATTTTTAAAAGCTTAAGAATAATTGGGTTTTCTCATATCTTTTTTAAATTGGAAAATCCTTTAGAGAAAATGTATTTAAATAACATTTCCCCAAACAATGTCTGTAAAAGTTCCCAGGAGACTACAGAGTTCATAGGACATGCTCAGTACGTTGTGGCCTTATCTGTGGTAGTAATGGGTCCAAAGCCTTATTCAACCCAACCCCTCAGCTAAATGTCCCACAAAGATCACCCCTGTTGTCACTAAAACAGAAACTCTACGCAGGAGCAGTGAGCTGACACCCAGGCAGGGAAGGCCAACTATGATACACAGGGAGCCTTCCTTTCTGTACATGATGGTGGGCCGGTGTAGAATAGGCCCCCAGTTTTTTTCATGACATCCTCCTTCTACAAAATATGGTGACTTGTCAATGACACTAAATGATCTATGGCAAATATGTCTGGGTGAGAACAGTCCTTGTCTTCTGTGCCAGCTCTAGAATGAAGTCAGCAGTCCAAATAGAACTACAAAGATCTCCCCAGTGCTAGAGCCTGTGATCCTTTTCAAAAGAGACGAGAGCATCAAAACACCCATTTCTATTTTTTCAAGTTCATTTCTGTTTGGGTCATTTAATCTAGTTTCTGAAGAATGGCGAGAGAGGCAGGAGTCCCTCGGAGACAAAAAAGAACTGACCGTTGGCTCTCTGGCGTGGGTGTTAAACAGTGCAGCCCCCCACACACACACACACATGGGGGAGCCCCTGGTTTGTTGTATTGGAACGCAATGCAATATCGGCTCAACCAGGCAAGAGTAGATTCTATTTCAGGTCCCCTTCTTTAAAAGGCAGGTAATTGCGATTCGTTCTACAAAGATATTTTTCTGTAAGAATGTTTTAGTTAGAAAGTAATGTTGTAAGTAACCTAGAAAAAAAAAAAAAGGGTTCCGAAGAGTCCCTGTTCATCAGTGATCATACCTGAATAGGGAAAGTTGGTTTATTAGGTTGTAGAAAACCCAAGATGATTATAGCCACAGGGATCATTTATTTGACAAAAGTGCCCTCCCTCTGTGTTCATTTACAATTTGGAGGCTAAATAGACTTTCCTGCTCATTCCCCCAAACAGCTCTGCAGGGCAGGCATTCTCCCCTTTCCACGACAAAGAGACTGAGGACCAGAGGTTTCCCAGAATAACGTAGCTGACCAGTGGCCGGATTGGCAGCCAAACACAAGTGTCTTTGGCTCCAGGGTAGGAAAATACACACTCCTCTTCCTCTGCCAACCTGGCCGGAAGAACCAAATGCCAGCCGCGTGCTGCCAGCTGATGCCCCTCCTCTCTTCTGCCTCTTTCTCCTTCCACTCCGTCTTCCCTCTACTCTTCCTTCCCTTCTTGGGTGAGTTTTAGCTTGTCTGGGAGACCCTTCCAGTCCAAGCTTCCCTACGTGGACGTGCTATCATTAATGTTCTTTATTGGGTAGTTTATTGAGTACAGGAAATACGTCGTGTTAGTTTCTATTTAATTTTTGGCCAACAAGTATTGCTTAGTTGACTGTGTATACAGATATGGATGAAGAAATTAAAACAGGCACCTTTTATTAACAACGGGGGTGTTGAGCCAGCTAGGGCTGCACCCCAGCACCTGTAGCTTACAGATGGGGGCTGCTGAGCCCCTGGGGGGCTTATTCTGTCAGAGCCTCTCCCTCCCTCCAGCCTTGCTGGTGGATTCGCTCGGCTTGCCCTCTGCATACACATTCTTCTTGTCGCTCCTAAGCTGCCTATTTTTTAATGGCCCCCGTTCCATAGACACCATCACAGAGTATGACAGCCAGTGTTGACGCTTGGAGTGTGATCCTTCAGACACCTTCCTATTCATATGTCAGTGGGGTGCCCGACAGACCCTCCGGTGTGGGGGTATAAAGTCTGACTCGGGAATTCAACTGTGTAGCTTCATTTCCTGGTTTGAACACGGGCTATTCAGTATGTCACCTTGGGTAAGGTACATACCTTCTGGGAAGCTCCATACGTCCGTCCATGAAATGGGAATGATGATAGTGTTTAGCTCATTGGGAAGAGTAAGAATTAATGAGATAATACGTATGAAGTTTCTGGCATGGCCCTCTCCAGGTGGCTCAGTTGGTTGGAGCATCGTCCTGTGCACCAAAAGGTTGTGGCTTTGATCCCCCGTCAGGGTGGGTACCAGAGGAAGCCGATTGATACTTCTCTCTCTCTCCCTTCCTCTCTCTCTGAAGTCAATGAACATATCCTCGGGTGAGGATTAAAAAATAAAGAAGTAAAAATAAAGTTCCTGGCATAGAGTATGCACCAAATAAGTATTAGTACTCATTATCAGTGTTTTGTAAGAAATGAGGTCATACTTCCAATTCGATATGACGGTTTACTTTTTGAATAATCATGAACACACATCTGCCTCGTTCTTTTCATGGTGGCATTATAATCACATTATATGATCTGCCATAGTTTGTTCTGAACTCGTGGGAAGGAACATAACGTGGGTCCAAGTCCCATTTGTTGTGTCCATCCTTGGAAAACAGTGCTGTGTTCTGACACCCACATCCGGAGGCGCTGAAGACCTTTGGTACCGCAGTTGTATCCAAACAAGGATGTAGCGTGTGTGTGTGTTTGAAGAAATATGTAAGAACCTCCGTACGATCGGAGTCTGTGAAGCTGCCAAACATTTCAGCGCGCTCTCTCCTGGGGAGACCTCTAGGCCTCTACGCTTCTGAAGTTTCTTATGAGTTATCCTCCTTTTCTAAAATACCACTGTCGATATCAAAGCACTTACTTTCTGCCTTGGTAACTGAATAATGAACATGCCCTGACGTTCGTCCGAATAGTTCCCCGGCTTCAGTTTCTGAACATTCACAAGACTGGCTTAATTAGAAAGGAGGACAGAGCCATGGTTCTGCCTTAAGCTGCCGTAATGCCGCGGTGGGGACCCTTTGTTATTCAGACGCTCCCGGCTTCTTGAATAAAGTGGATGACTAAGTACACTTGCCACAGGGAGAGAGATGGCAGGCAGCTGCGGAGAGGGAGGCCTCTGTCGCGGGAGGTGGGCCCTCCGTGGCCGTTAGGGCAGGTCTTCGTCTCACCCGGCCCCTGCCTTCTTCACGTGTGCCGTGTCTGAACCGCTGTCTGTGGCCTGTTACTCCCCGCAGGAATGTGGCTTCGGCTACGGGGAGGACGCTCAGTGTGTGACCTGCCGGCCGCACAGGTTCAAGGACGTCTGGGGCTTTCAGAAGTGCAAGCCGTGCCTGGACTGCGCGGCGGTGAACCGCTTCCAGAAGGCCAACTGCTCCGCCACCAGCGACGCCGTCTGCGGGGACTGCTTGCCGGGGTAGGTCGGAGGGTTTCTGTCCCTCGTCATTGCTCCATCATTCTGGGACACGCACGTTTCTTGTCCCGCCCCAGATGTGGGCGCGCGCTGCGGTTAACCTGAGTGCCCGGAGCCTCGGCAGCCCCCACGAGGCTCCCGGGGCCCGTGCCCTGGGCCGTGCCAGGCGCTGGCTGGACACTCGATGAATAAGCTTCCCAACAAAGGGTTGGCGTCCCAGAATTCTAAAGCGTTCCTATAAATCTAAAAATACATGGGCGCACGGATAAAAGAGGGAACACGTGTGGCCTGTGAGCCTATGATTCATCCTCATTGGGGGTCAGAGAAAAGCAAATCGTGACTCTTCAGCTGTTTCAGCAGATGTGTGTCCAGCAGCCACAAGGCGCTGCTTTAGGTAAAGCCAGGCATTGCTCAGGTTGGGAGCCAGATCCCTCCTCACGCGGGGCTTATACCCTAATGAGGTTTTTAGAAATATCTAAACAGTAAATAGCAAAGAAGTAAACTGCGCAGAAAGGTAGAAGGTGATGATTCTCGTGGGAACAGGAAGCCCTAGAGCCGCGGAGGCGCGCCCGAGGGAGTGGATAGACAAGCTTCTGTACCGGAGAGCAGGTGTTTCTGGAAGCAGCGATCTGAGCAAAGACGGGCGGACAGGAGGCAGTCACCCGAGCCCCGCGTGGGGAAGAGCACGGTAGACACGGGCAACGGCTGGACACAGGCTCCAAGGTGGCATGAACCTGGCGTTTTTCAAGAAGCTGTCAGGAGCCCAGGGTGTCTGTGGGAGGAGGGAAGAGCGGACTAGAGACCGAGAGGGTGGAAGGGCACGAGTGCGCGTGAGGAGTGAGAACCTCCGCTGTGGCATTGAAAACGACCCTGGGCCTCGGAAAGGAAGGGGCTGCACCTGGGCCAGGTGGAGAGGCAAAGCCCGGGCGGGGGAACTTGAAAGCCTGAAGGGTTCCTGGGTCAGCGGGCATTGGATGGACAGGCCGGCTGAGGCAGGCTGTCGGGGGCCGGACCCTGTAGGAAGAGTGGGACTCCGGGAGGCTGGGGCGGCGGTGTGTCCCCCGTGAGAGGCCTTACTGCCCGCGGCCAAAGGAAGAGAGATGGAGCAGAGCATCAGGGTGCTTTCTGGGCACACGGCGCAGCCTGAGTGAGCAGCCAAACACAGAAGAGAGAAGCCAGGGCTCCTGGAGTGGTGGAAAGCAGGCTTTGTTGCAGAAACAAAACAGCCACAAACAGCGGCCAGGAGCAGCAAACACTTATTATTCATAATGCGCCAGGCACTTGGCTGAGTGCTTTGCATGAGTTCTATTCTGCAATGTTCACAGTGCCTTAAAAATGAAGAAAGAGAGTCTTATCCAGGTTGAAGGTTTTTCAGGCGAGATCACTTAGCCAGAAGGCGGGGAGTGTGGAGGCCCAGTCTGGAGTCTACTGCCACGATCCGTTCTGTGCCCAGGGTCACTGCAGAGGAGGGACGCTCACTGGACTTGGCCAGAACAGCCCACAAGACCAGGGCGCTTTTGACCAAATGGCTCAGTGATCCTTCCCGCGCTCTTGTTGAGGTCAGAGGGGGAGCGAAAGCCTGGATGCGAAAGCGGGTAGTAAAGAGCCCCAGGGTCACGCATGGCCTTAGGCAATGACAACCCTGGAACAGGTGCACAAAGGAGTCCTCTAACGCCCAAAGCCAAGCAGCCAAATAGGAAACAGCTGCACTGGATGTAATAAAATTAAAATCTTTTGTGCTTTAAAGGATACCACTAAGAAAACAAAAAGACAACCCACAGAATTAGAGAACTTATTTGTACATCGTGTACATGATAAGGGACTGTCTTACCTAGAATATATAAAGCACTCTTACAACTCAGTAATAAAAAGGCAAGTAACCCAATTAAAATATGGCTAAAGGATTTGATTCAACATTTCTCCAGAGAAAACATACAAACACTCCATAAACACGTGAAAAAAACGCTCAACGTTATTAGCCATCAGGGAAATGCAAATTAAAACTGCGTACCCTTCATGAAGGTTGCCCTTCATGTTGATTGTATCTTCTATTTTTAATCCGGAAGAAATCATTACTTTATTATAATTTCAAACTATTTTTAGCAGGGCTTAGTTTTCTTTTAGCCCCTTTAGTAAGGTAAGACTGACATGTGAAAACTGTACATATTTAACGTACACAACTCCGAGAGTTTGGGCGTGAGCAGACACGGATGGTGCCCTTGGATTAAGTCTGATGGACCCCAGCTTGTCTTCCTTTCTTCTTCTCTTTTCTTTTTTGCTGCCTGTTCCATAGATGTCTTTTGATTGCCCTTTGGTGTCATGTCCAATAAGTTATTGCCAAATTCAATGTCATTAAGCTCTTCTATGTTTTCTTCCAGGAATTTTATAGTTTTGGGTCTTTCACTGAAGTGGTTTTGAATTAACCCTAGCATACGGTGTAAGCTAAGGAGCCAAAGTCATTCTTTGGCATTGGGCTGTCTGGTTTCTCAGCACGATGTGATGACGAGGCTGTCCTGGCCCCATGAAGTGGTCTCTGCTTCCTGGTCAAAGGTCACTTGACCGTATCCACAAGGGTTTATTTCTGGGCTCTCTGTCCTGTTCACTGGTTTCCACGTGTCTTTTTATGCCAGGACCACATAGCATTGATTAATAGAGCTTTGTAATATTTTGATATCATGAAGCGTGAATACTCCAACTTTGTTCTTTGATTTTGACTTTATAAATTCCAAAATAAATATCTTTAATTAAAATTTGGTGGAAACTCATTGTATTACAATCATGTGAACATTTTCATAGTCTAATGAAAATCGAGCGTTGAACAAATAAGGAAGGTATTGGTCGTTTGAGGTAACTTACCTAGTTTCAAATGCAAATTTTGCTTCAATCGTAAATTATACAGAGTTGTTACTACCTTATCCAATTTCACAAAATAATTGCATCTACCTGTCCTCTACAGACCCAATCTGTAAATTTATTCTCCATATCACTATTTTTGTCATAGAAAAGAAGCTGGAAGTTTTCTATATGAAAGAAAATTGTTTGAATTCTCACCATCGAGAAATAATCACTTTAATATTCGATATATAACATTTTTCTATTTTTCTAAGTGCAGATATATACATATAAATGTCTTGAGCTGCACTGGTAAATAATCTGGAAGAATCTATACCAAAGAATCTAAACCAAAGGGTATTTGTACAAAATGGAATTATGTCATTCACACTTCTTTTATTTTTTCTTCACTTAATGATATTTTATGAGTTAAAAAAATTAGGTGCGCTAGCTCTGCATCACCATTTCTGAAGACCACCTTGTGTTCTTCGCCTCGGCTCTGCTGTCGTTGATCATGTCTACTGTTGCGTGTTGGGGTGGTGCCTAATTTGTTTTCTTTTACAAACAATACTGTGATTGCATTCTTATACATACATTTTCACCCACCTGATTACTTTTTTAGGATACATTTCAAAAAATGAAACTATTGGGTCAAAGGTGCAAACAAACTATTTTAGTGAGTTCTGATGACATATTGCTAAATCGTCCTCTTTCAGGGGGCAATTTATATTCCCACTGACAATACAGATGGCTCATGTATACGTTCTCTCCATTTTCTAAGTAAAAATGGCATATCTTCATTGCAATTTAGATTTGCTTGATCAGTAAGAAAGTTAAACATTTAAGGTTAAATTAAAAAAATCGAATGGCATCATTCTGTTTTGTTTTAATTATGAAATGTTATTCTTTGGGGAATTAATGTTTTCTGCCTGTTTTTTTCCTTTCGCCATAATGATTTTTAAGTTTAATGCTGTGGACTTACGTTACGGAAAATGCTGTGATCAGAACTATCTTTCTGTTTTCTTTTGCCCATTAACTAGGTTGGCGAGGCTTTGTTTTTGCTCTTCAGTTGTCTTTAATATTCTCTGCGTGTGTGTGTGTGTGTGTTTTCAAAGCTGTTCCTCTCTTCCATTCCGGCTCCTGGGTCTCTTGTCCTGACTAGACAGATGTCCCCGTATCAAAATTATATGAGCACCTCCCCACATCTTTCCATCACTTTTATGGTTTGCTTGACTATTTTGGTTTCTGAATGTCAAATGTTAAAAACTAGCACTGTATTTATAGGGCGTTTATCATTTAAATTGATTTCATATTCCCTCACCAGCACTGCCACCCCCATATAAAAAAAAGTGAGGCTGAATAAAACCTACAAAGTTAGGGTTAATGAAATCGGTATTTCTTAAGTACGCACTGCACGCCGGGGCTTTCCAAGGCCGGCTTCTAAGATGCTACCCAAGCTAAGACTTTGATAACCTTTCTGTTTCAACATTAGAACTGGTAAAGGAGACTGCCGGTCATTTCTGCAATCTGCTCACTGCCCCTGTGAGTTTAGGTGAAAGAGCTAACAAGAATTTTTTTCCCTCTTCTCCTAGGTTTTATAGGAAGACAAAACTTGTTGGTTTTCAAGACATGGAGTGTGTACCCTGCGGAGACCCTCCTCCCCCCTACGAGCCACACTGTGAGTGAACCCCGCACAAGCACCGCAGAAGGGCTCTGGGCCCTTTAATTTTGTTAGAGCCTTTGTCCAGCTGGCAAATGGAGTGAAATCTCTCTCCCTGTGGGGCTTCTAGCAGGCCTCTTTCATCAGGCTTCCCGCCGGACACAAAGCCCTTTTGTTCTGCGCCTCAGTCAGCAAACGGGGCCCATTGATTTGAACCTCAAAGTGAAATACAGACATTCCGCGGGGCCACCTTACTGCATTTAAACTCTTAGCTTTCATTCTAGATACAGCTCAGGCAACTCCGATGGACCAGGTGGTCCAAACCCTAGTGCGTGCGTCCTGTCTCGGTGCCAGGCCCCACGCACTGCTGGGCTTCCTGTCTTAGTCCCCAGACACTGTCCTGTGGTGTCTTTTCTGCTGTTCCGGAGACATTCCTCTCTGTGAATTGCCTGCCCCAATGAAGGTATTCTTAAACGGATTCTCAGCTCACTTCATGCATTCCTTTATTTTCCTCACTTAGCAAATAAATAAGAAGAGACGCCCATTGTGTACTAGGAATATAACTGTAAAGGAGAAAACCGTGCCTTTTCTGTTTATAGTAACATCACTCTTTTTGAGTATACCTTTCCCTTCGATTCAAAAGGTATTTGTTACAAGTTTTATGAACCTGCATGGCTTTTGAGTGGGAATCGTAAGTACAGACCTGGCCAATGAACACCCAGAGGTATTGGGCCAGGACAGAAATCAGCAGGTGGCCGCCTCGGGCGCTCAACTCCTGCTTGTCTTCACTGAGCAGGGCGTCCGTGAACCGTGCCTCGCTGCACGCAGGCGGAGGAGGGGGGAAGGCCTTGGTCCCATGCGCGGGTCGTGCGCACCTTTCGGGGAGCATTGGCAATAGCAATGTGGATAGCGAGGGGTTGTTCTGATATAATTTTCAGTGCTTTGGATATGTCCTGTTGTTTCTCTTGGTGACAAAAGCCTCCTCTGAACTAATGGGGAGTCATTGCGTTATGGGATGAGGTCCCAGAGTACCCGTGTCTCCCAGAATGTCACGGAGTTTTGCAGTCCATATTATTATGTCCTTCACCAAAATGAATTCCTTTTTATTCTTCATTCGAACTGATAGGAAAGCCAAAAAATAAAAAAGCGGACTCCGACTTTTATAGAAATGCATTTTGACCCTCGTTTTATAATACCCAAACATTCCCCGAATACTTCACTGCAATTAACGATTGCAGTATTGAACGCCTGTTATGGGTCCGTCACCACCGGGAAGCAGTTTCTTTTACTTAATTCTCTCCATACCACGTCATCCGTCCTTGCTCCGTCCACCGTGCCATGCTTCTTGGATGTGGAGGTCTTACCTCCTAGCATCTGGGGGGACTTGCTGTCTTGAGAAAGAGCCAAGTAACTGCCCAGAGGGTTGGCAGGCAGCAGAGGCAGAGGTTCAAAGGAGCCAGTGAGCCAGCGCGGGCTGTGTGAGTGCCAGGAACTGGTATAATGAGACCGGGAAACTCCGGCCAGCTGGTAACAAATAGGTGCCCTACAGCTTAAATGAGGGATCAGGTATCTACATGTAAGTGTCTCTCTCTGTAGTGCATCCTGTAGGCCAGGTAGAGTGATTTCGGAAACAAGAAAGAAGTTTCTGTCTCTTCTGATAGTTTATACTGACCCAGTGGGAGGACGTCCTCAGCAATGTGGCACCTGCCAGAGATGGGAGCGTGGAGCGGAACACGGCGTGAGACCCGTGGCTGGACGTCTTGGGTCCACACCCAGGCTCTGCTTTGGACTGATGGCATCGGGCTGGGCAGATTCCTTCCCCACTTTGAACTTCCATTTACTGCCTGGAAGATGGGCAGAGTCGTGCCAGGCTGGCAGACCTTGGAAAGAACTGAGCGAGCACCCAGAGGCGCACCTGCCACAGCGGGAGCTCAGCCGTGACCAGCCGCCCCTGCCCGTGCCCAGCGGCCCCACCCTGGCCAGGTGTGCTCTGTGGAGGGTGTGGTGGTTGGGAGTGGTGCCATACGGGGAGGAGCGCACTGTGCACGGCCCCCAGGGGTGCATGGGTCATGGAAGACACCCGGAACCGGGCTGCCGTGGAGGAGTGTTTGTCCCTTGAATGGCTAGACTAGCAGGCTGGAGGGACCCTACTTAGGCTGAAGTCTTTTCTCCCTGTCCCGTGGGTGGCCCAAGGCCGCCTGCCCTATGCCCACCAGCCTGAGGTTTAAGCTGCCCACCCCTCCAGAGGATGACGGACGACTCGCCTCTTTGTCAGTCAGTAGCGGCATTAACTTGTGAGGGTGGCTGGGGAGTGGCATCGCTGCAAGTGCAGGTGAATGACAGGGTCCCAGCTGGTGCCTTCTCCTCCTAATGACAGGCCCCGTTGCGAGCAGGGAAGAGAAAGCAGACAAAAGCACACAGACATTTGAAAAGAATGGCATCTGCCCCGTCTGATAAGAACTGCCGATTTTGTCTGATTTTGTTTAGCGGTGTTTACTTAATGCGGTCCCCAGCCCAGCTTCCTTTAAGTGAGTTTAACGGAGCTGTTTGCTTTGTTCTCGGGGGCTTTGTAACACAAGCCCTGTAATTCCAGAGAGATAAGGATCTGGTAGGTCTGCTGCCCGGGAGAAAGAAAGGCCGCTCTGTGGGCCTGAAACTATGTAGGAATGTTACGGGCTTACAACCCAGAAAATAGCGGGTCTCTGGACCAATAAGTATTCTACTACATCACATTATTAAAAAATGACTATTTTCCAGAGGAAACATAAAGCATCTTCTAAATGATGAATCCAAATAACTGCAAAATAGATTTTTAAAGGAAGTATGTGCTCACGCAAGATCACTTTTAAAGTTTGGTAGGAGAAAGAAGGGGCGACCCTGGTGTTCCAAGCAGTTCCAACATCAGCGCACACAAAGCAACATGAAGCCTTTCCAGGCTTTTCTTCTGTCTTTTTTCTGTCCATGCTGCTGATTTTTAAAAACGGATGGAATCATGCTGTACGTGTTCCTGTGTATCCTCTTCCCACCCGAGACAGAAACTTTTGTCCGCCTCTTCTGAGCATTGCTTGCGTGGTTCTGAGACTTGTTGGGCTGAGGACCAGACAGGCGTGTGCCACGGGGTGGGGAGCCCTGCTGTGCCCCGGGTTGCCGCTGTCCCGCCTCTTTGCAGGCCGATGATGAACTGATGCCCGCCGCGTGCTTATGGGTCCAGAGGTATTAATATTTTTGTCTCTTGACACGCAGTGGTAAATGATTTCAAAATAAGGGTCCCTGGTAAATGCCTCTTTTAAAGAAAACAAACACACATTTAAAAGGAAATAAATTGGGAGTGTTTCGAAATCAATACTGATATAAGCCGTCTGGTTTTCTTCAAAGGAGGAGGTAGAGAAGGTGAGGCAGAGGAGGGGGAAGAGGACGCGAGGTGAATTACTGGTTGACTTAAGCTTTCCCTGAATGGTCTGGAGGGCTGGGCTCCTGAACTAAGGCAGTTCCTGCATCCCGGGGTGGTCCTTCCACCCGCACTGAATCTGATGGCGGGCGATGCTTACGTCATGGGACGCAGAAGGAATGCTTGAGATCCCAGCCTCCTCGATGTTTGCTTTGGGAGACTTATTTTATTTTTCTTGTATCCGTGTATCTTCTGATGATGACCTGGCCAATGTCTTAGGGGTCTGGCCTTCCAGGGGACGTACCAGGCCCTCTGCAGGATTGGGCCACAAAGCCAAAGGTTTCCAAGTCGTCTGTGGTCCTCAGGCCGACTCTTAGGTGTCGGGCCGGGGGATGACTGCCATGTCTCGTGCTGATGGAGCCCGCTTTGGGGACGGTCTCAGGAATGGGACGAGTGCTGCAGTGTGCCCAGCAAATGGCCGAGGTGGTTAGAGATAGGAAGCTTCATGAAGAAAAGTAGCTCTTCCTTTTCAGACTTTCAGGGTGGGGACAGGAGGACAACGGGGTCAGAGCGAGGCCCTCCTTTCCCAAGGGTCGGGAAAGATGGCAGGGCAGGTTCAGTGCCTTGGCCCCATTAGAGCAAGTGAGCCGTAAATGCTGCTGCTCTGGAGGGTTATTCAGTGAGTTCAAATATTTATCTTTACTCAGCTCTAGTTGCATGCAAGCTATAGAAGTAAAAATACTGTTAAAAGAGTCTCTTAGACGCTTGAGCTCTACAGTCATTCTTGTCTCCCAGCCGACAGTTGCTAAGTATCTGTAAGCCGCCCACTCTGCCAAGTGAAGCAAGGACACGTGCAAATGCCTGACCCAGTCAGGTGACCAGGGGGCCGTGTGTCTGGGACCCGGACACACGCTGGGGAGCCCTTGCTCACCCGGCCTGCCCGGGAGGCAGGAGCGTCCGGAGCCGCGGGCCGGCAGGCCAGAGGCTTTGATCGGCCCTTGGGAACAGGAGCGGTTCGCTGCTGCCTGGTCAGCCTAAACCCTAACTCCTCCGCCTTTATCTTCGGTCTCTTTCCCACATTTAAAGTCAAGGCGCTGGTTTAAATATTTACTCCCAAAGAAACGGGCTGTGGTTTGTTAAAGGCCATCACTCACTGAAGTAAAGGAATGTTAGATTAAGCGCAGTTTATTTTTAAAATATGTAATCCAGCAGGGCTATTTTGTTAAGTTGTGGCCTTTAACAGATGGAACAGTGATTTGTGTGTGTACCTATTAAATGCTTAAAAAATATATGTGGAGAAAAGCAATCTAACAATTTATGCCAAGCCTGTAGTGGAAATACTCAGTTTAAGCTTAGAGAGCACTTCTTTTATTTTTTTAAAAGTATTTTTTTATCCTCACCCGAGGATATTTTTTTTCCATTGCTTTTAGAGGGAGGGGAAGGGAGGGAGGAAGAGAGAGAGAGGAACATCGATGTGAGAGAGACGCATGGATCAGTTGCCTACGCACCTGGACCAGAGATCGAGCCAGCAGCCTAGGTCTATGCCCTAACCTGGAATCGAAGCATGACCTTTCGGTTCTGGGGATAATGCTCCAACCAACTGAGCCACCCGGCCAGGGCAAGATCACTCCTTTTTATACACAGAGCATTGATTCTCACTGGTTTGTGTTCAGGGCTCGCACTTTGCCAGGGGTCCAGCTCTTGTCCCCCATGTGCCCGCATTCTGGAGGGGACCGGAATCCGGAGCTGTGGCCAGTGACATAGGATCCTTTCACCTTTAAACATGGGTGAGTGCCTGACCACTTCCCACATCAACTACTTGGGAAGGAGACTGGGTTTGAGAAACATGACTTTGAGAAGGGAAGAGAGAACCATCAAGAGAGTTTAAAACAACACACGTTGATTTCTCTGTGGTGGGCAATCTTCCCTCCTCACTGTTCAGCCAGAGAGCAGTTCCGTGGAAGAGGAGACAGGATCAGACCCCACGTCAGCCTGGATCCGGATCTGAACCCAACTCCATACGTCCTCTCCAGGTGACCTCGGACGGACCAGGCGTAGGACGGTGTAAAAATAATCCTTATGAAACGAAGTGAAACTACAGATGGAAGGTGGTTGAGTCATCTTACTAGAAAAAATAGTGTAAAATAACAAAAAGTCTGGGAAAGGTAGTAGAAAGTACAAACCAAATGCTTCCAGTCAAATATCAAACAAATCAATTTTTTAAAGATAACACCCCAGGCTCTTTGAACCGCTTCATGTGCTGTTTTGACCGTCTCAGAGAGATTAGGCTCAGTATTCATGAGAGTTTTGTCTACATTTTCAATCATGTAGCCATTTTCTTAATTAAATAGGCAAAAACACCTTTGCCATATATATATATACACAGTTATAATTAAAGGGAGAAAGTGCCTCTTTTTCTTAACTGTTGCAAAATAATTTCTCACTGTTATTGAAATGTAATTGACATACAAGACGATGGACCATTTTAAGTGTGCGACTCAGTGAGTTTTGACAGGTGTCATGCACCTGTGAGCTCATCTCCCCAGTGATGATGGCACGTCTTCTGTCATCAGCCCCAAAAGGCAAGTCATGTTAAGCGGTGACTTGCGAGTGGACTCAGAACACTCTCTTTATCTTATACCAATTGTCTTAAGGATGTAGTTTGGACATCTTTCCATTGTCTTATCTACTTTTAAATTTATGTATATGTATTGTAGTGTTTTCTGTCCATGTTTTATTTTCTTTCTTAGAGACCAAAGGATTATGGTATTAAGTGAATTGTATCTTTAAATGATTTTCTACAAGGTCTTCAGTATCAAAAAGAAAAACAAGTCCTTGAAAAATCAGTCATTTCTGGGAAACTTTTTAGGGGTCATAGGAGGCATGCTTTTCTTCAAAATGAGAAAAATTACTCTTTAGAAGCCATGGGATTGGGCTATTGAATGTAGGAGGCACGCCAGGGAGTGTGTTCCGGGTGCCTCACGCTAGTCTAGGCCTCAGCAAGACGCGCCCCGAAGTCATTGCTCCCGCGTCCTGCGTGACCTGCACACGCGTTCGGCCTCTCGGCCGCTGCCCCGTGTCTTCAGTGCCTACCGTGAGCACCGATGTGGGCACTGGGGACCCGCAGGGAAAAACCTGGACTAAATCCCCAGGGGTTTCTATAAAATCAGGGGGTCAGGTCGGGCCTAAATCAGGTGAGGCCAGGACAGGGTCCTGAAGGAGGGACAGGAGGCGGGAGCCAGCCGCCGGACAGAGGAGCGGGACAGTTTGCAGAGGCTGGGGCGCCGTTCCCGGGGGATGATGGCCCTGGGGGGGACCGAAGGGGGCTGGTGGGACTGAAAGCCACTGCAAGGGCCGGTCTTCGCCCTAGGGAGATGGGAAATATGGACTCCGGGAATGACAAGATCGGAGGGAAGCTTCCCAGCGACCCTCAGGCTGCCGGGAGCGAGGGAGGAAACAGGCTGCAAGTTACGCGCCATGTTTTTAGCTGGTAGAATACACGTGCGCCCTTGGAAGAGCAGGCTTTTCTCCGGGGTTAAGTGTTAGTCTCATTAGTTTCAGGTAATTGAAATGCATTTAACTTATTTATTAGTCGCAGTAACACAGTATCTGTTGTGCTTTGCCTGCTCTCTGCAATGTCAAAGAAAAGAAAAGTACAGAAACATCGCATCTGGCTGATCTCTTTTTATAAACGCGGGTAAAACATAAATCTGGAAGAGGTTCACTTAAGATCTTACATCGGACTGTAATTTTACTTCATCATAAATGGTTTCTGCTATTACTGGGCCGTGGGGACACAGATAAAGATCTGAGAAATAAAATCCAGGGGAGTTTCTAACTTCTAATACAAACTCTCCCTGAGAGGTCAGTTTCTCATAACCGCCTCCACGGCTCATCCCCGACGTCAGCGTGAGGTTTATTAGCTTACGTGATCTTCTCCAGGGAGAGGATCTGACTTTGAATCCTGGTCCTGACCCCCAACTTTTCAGACAAGTTATTTAACTTTTGCCCCAGTTTCGTCATGTACCAAATAAAGAGTCTAATAATTTAAAAGGGCAAATAGCCCTGGCCCGGTGGCTTGGCTGGTTGGGTTCCATCCCTGGCTGGGGTGCATGCAGGAGGCAACCGATCAATGTTTCTCTCCCTCGCCCCTCCCCCCCTTTCCTCTCTCTCTGATATCAATGAGCATATTTTGGGGTGAAGATGGAAAAAAAAAAAAAGAAAGAGGAATGAAACTTTGGTTGGATTCCTGCATCTGCTTCATCTTTCAAACCTCCAGAAAAGTGTGTTCTTTCCAACCGAACTCAGAGTTTTGTTCTTCACCATCAATTCTGTCGACTGTAAAATCATAAGTAATAATAGCAGTAGAAAGTCTTGTGGAATAGGAGAGAGCAAGAACCACTATCTAAATCCAGATTTTCTTTTCAGTTTGGACCCAGCCATACGAAACCTTTTTTTTCTCCTCCTCCTCCAGAGACAAGATCAAAGGAACCAGGCGCTGCCTCGCCTGGGAGCCAGAGCCCAGGGCTCTCCGCGCAGCCTGGCGCGCGCAGGGTTAAGCAGAGTCTGCAGGAACCCTGAGGGCAGCCGCCCAAGTTCCATATCTTTGTTCCAATTCCCAGATGGCAGCCCTGTCTGTTGGCCCCAATGAAGCAAAACTGTTTTTGAGCTTGTGTATCCTTGGGCACAGATGTTCAGGGCCATAATAATGTGTTTCTTTTATGGCGTCTCTTCTGCCTCTTGGTGCTGAAGTTTGAAAGCATCATTGTTTTCTCCAGTCAAATAAACGCAGCAAGACCGTATAGGACCGCGGGATAATAAAAGGAAGAAAAACATCCTTGCAAGCAGGAAAGGGACTCTTTTACATGATCGTGTCTGCAGAGAGGTGCTGTAGACAATCTGCTGCCATTTTGTGGCTTATGATTTTTTTTTCACTGTTAATGATGGTGTTTATCTTAATTACCTTACCACACAGTTATACTTAGAATCTACCAAGTGCCAAAGAGAAATCTAAAGTAATGAGCTCGCCCTTGGCATAAGAGACTTTCTCTGAAGAGCACCTGGCGGTGTGTCTCCAGCCAGGCCCACAGTCCTGGCTCGGGGCAGAGATGGCCCCATCGTTCACCGCCCTGCCTTACCTGCCACGGTCCTGTGACAGCTGCCTTCTCTGTCTTTCCTTCCTTTTTCCCTTCAAGACATGCCAATAACATTTGACCTACATGGTTCTGCTGGCAAATAGATTACTAGGCCACATGATCTGGAAGCAAGATTAAGAACAGTGGAAACTAAATTTAGTAACGTGATTCTCCGAGTCTCAGCTGCTGTGGTTTTTTCATCCTCACCCGTGCCGTGGTTGAACTTCAGGCATCCCTTTGACCTCCAGCCCTTCAAATCATTCTCACTGCCTCCCAGGCCTGCTTATTGATTTTATTTACTTATTTATTTATTTTAGAGAGAGAAAAAGGTTGGGGGCGGAGAGGGGGGAGAGAGAGAGAGAGAGAGAGAGAGAGAGAGAGAAAAACATCTATGTGAGAGAGAAACATTGACTGATTGCCTCAAACAGGCGCCCTGACCAGGAATCGAACCGCCAACCTTTCGGTTACAGGGCGATGCTCCAACCAGCTGAGCCACCCGGCCAGGCCCAGTACGTCTCTTCACAGCCCTGGACCCCTCTGCTTGCCCAGCCTCCCAGCACGCCTGCGCCGGTCCTATCACTGGGCCGAGGACGACCCCCAATCCCGCTTTCCTTTGGCTTTATGGCGGCATCTCAGACAGTACATTCGATGACATAACATGTCTAAAAGACTGGGAGACTCTTTATCTCATCTGTCTACCATTTCCTTTTGTCCAGTTGAGAAGCAATACAACTGTCCGGTTCAGCGCCTTATAAATAAACTTCATTTTCATTTTCAGGACAGAAGCATTCGCATTTGGTACTAATAACTAAAACCCAAAGCGAAATGCAAGGAAAATTTAAAAAAACCTTTGCCACTCACTACTGACAACAGAGTCACCAATCACCGAGTGAGCGCTCGGTGAGTGGGGCTCTTGGGGGATGACAGGTCTGGCAGGGACACCTTTGCAGCCCCTCCTGTCCCCTCAGCTCAGCAGCCACGCCCTGGGCAGATCTGTTCCTCCTCTGGGTGCCGGCGACTTCCTGCAAACTGGGGACGAGTATGGCTCCCCGAGGCCACACTTGGTCTTTATTTCACAGGCTGCGGCTCGGCGGCCAACGTGCGGCCCCAACCGACAGGTCCCTGTGGCCGCTGCAGGCGGCAGGGCAGCGGTCCGCACGGCCTGGCCCGGCCGGACGCGGGCCGGGAGGGAGGCCTTGCCGCTGAGCAGGAGGCGATGAGCCACAGCCAGAGCCAGGTGGCCGGTCCCTGAAGGCGGAGAGGAGAGGAGAGAGACCCCAGTGTTCAGAAAGAAGGTTTCGAAGCAGTGTGCCCAGCTGGAGGTGAAAGGATATGCTAAACTCATTCTTGCTCCAACAACGGGAATACAAAGCGCTCACTATTGCAGTCAGGATGAAGGATGGTCCTGTGGTCCTTAGACCCAGAAACCAAACCAAATTGTACTGGCGGGCTAACAACACTTTGTACTGACGGGGCCGAGGACTGTCCTTTGTAGTCACTGTGTACAGTTGGTCTAATTCACCAGCGTGGCGGGCAGGGGAGCAGCGGACGGGGCAGGGGGGCCGTCTCCAAGGAGGAGGGAGTCGGGCTGCCCAGCGGCTGCGTTAAAACATGCTGTTTAGTTCATGGGAGGAGGCTTGCAATGGAAAACAACGGCCTCCGTTGGCCAGGGATTCAAGCCCCAATCGACACACACCAACGAGCGACCGAGAGACTTCTGCCTTAGTTTTTTAAATCAGTTTTTGTAGCTATGCTGGTTAGTAATTCAAGTCAGAAAACGTTGTGAGCTGTGTTGATGAGGATTAGAAATGGCCATATTTCTCCGTCACTTCACTCTGTGAGCTCCGTGCCAAAGAAAGACTATCACAGACTTCCTGGACTGCTAACCGTGCCTGGCTTTGAGTGAGAGAGTCTGATTCTCTCCAAGGGAAAACAAAGGCGTCGCCGCGGAGAGAGAAGAGGCGTAGGAGGCAAGATCTCCAACGGTGGATATAATTTTCCAGCGTGCACCACACTGCTTGGTTATAAACGCTATGCTGGGCCAGGGAGCCTTCTGTGCTCCTCGGAGATGGCTAGTTCTCTTCCCCTGTCAGCAATCCAGTGCTGAAGGCATTCATCTGCATGTCAGGGATCCACCTTCATGAATAAATTAAGTCAAATTAACTTGTCCACGAAGACAATGATCAATGTTCATGTAACTGGTCTTTTTTTGTGCCATAATTTGCAAGGACTCAAGACCGTTTAAATACTGGCAGTAGAACCAGACACAGAGTTTTCCAGTTGCTAAGGTGTGTACATCTTAAACTTTGACTGATCGTCCTCCAGAAGCACACGGCTTCGGTTGACCCAGAAGCAACGCTCCCAGTTCCTGCAGGTCTGCCTAGCCCAACAGAGTCCCCCCAAGAAGGGCAGGCCGGGGCCAGGCGCGTGTGTTCGCTGTGTGAATTCTCCCTTAGGGAAACCACGTTCCTGGAAACACAGCTTGAATGTCCTCTGCACAAAGGAGCTGTTTACCACTAGGGTCTGCTCCTTGTTTGTTGCTATGGATGGTCATTGCTGCCATTTTCTGCTTCATCACTACAAGGTCTTAATGAAAAGCAACTATCCTTTGTAATTAAAATACTGACATTGCATTCTTATTTTTAATCCTTTGATGCACAAATGTGGTCTGTCCCTCCCAAACGATTAACAATCAATTACCTTATTTCTTTTATTACCTTATTGTGCTGATAGAGCGACTGATAGGCCTGGTAAAGAAGTTTCTTCTTTTCTAATTGCATGCTTCTTCTGTTATAAGGAATTCAGAAAAGTTTTTTGATGAAAACATTACAGAATGCAATAAAGGGCTTTGATTCACATCGCCAATGTTTTCATAGCAAGATTTGGACCTTCCCTTCTATTATTCAAAATTATTAACAGAATAATTGGAACCATTTTAGACTATTGGCTAGAATCAGATATTTTTAAATGTCTTACAAGAGAGAGGAATGTTTGTTAATAATCTAAAGGAGATTATTATTTAAATGGCTCCTCATATACAAATATGAGAATAAGTTTAAATGTGAAGGGCATGTCCAAGGGCTTTAAATTTAAGAACGGATTGACAGTTTGCCCTTGAATAGGCAGGGGTTAGGGACGCTGACTTTCTATGCAGTTGAAAATCTGTGTATAACTTAAAACATCTTTAATTTAACTTAAGAAATGTATTGGGGTCACTAACATTGGTCGATAGCATTATGTAAGTTTCAGGCACACAACTTTATCATATGACACCTGTACGCTCTGTTGTGTGCTCACCCCCCAAGTCCAGTCTCCTTCTGTCAGCACGTGTTTGCCCCCCTTTACTGTCCTCATCCCCCTCGAATAGCCCCCTTCCCGCTGGTGACCATCCTTCCGTTGTCTGAATCTTTGAAGGTTTGTTGTTGTTGTTTGTATGTTTATTTTACGTGCTTGTTGCTTTTTGTTTTACATGCATATGTCACTGAAATCATACAGTCCTTGTCCTTTTCTGTCTGACTTTTCCCACTTAGCAAGATAGTTTCCAGGTCCAGCTGTGATTCTCATAGTATTTCATGGTTTATATGGACCAGGCCTTTATCCAGCCCTCTATCAAAGGACACTCGGGTTGTCCCATGTCTTGGATGTTGTGACCAATGCTGCAGTGAACATAGGGGTGCATATGCCTTTACGGATATGTTTTCAGAGTTTTCGGGTCGATATCCAGAAGAGGGATTGCTGGGTTATATGGTAGCTCTAGTCTTAAAATTTTCAACTCAATGCAAAAAAAAAAAAAAAAAAGCAATATGATAAAAATAAAAGTGGACAGAGGACTTTCTTGAATAGACACTTCCCCAAAGAAGACACATAACTTCTGACTCCCCCAAAACTTAGTTTTTGGTTCCAGGACCCCCCCTATGGATACCAAAGCCACAGATGCTGGGGTGCCCTGTGTAGAACAGCCGGAGATCAACGCACATGGTCAGCCCTCCACATCCGCGGGCTCCCAGCCGCGGGTCGAAAACAGAATAGGTATTTATTGAGAAAAATCTGAATATAAGCGGTTCCCCACCCATATTTGATCAGGGTCAACTGTACCTGTACTCCCCCTTCTCTCCCCCTGCCAAGGACATTCAACAATTTCTTCCCAGCAAACGTGGCAACAGGCTGAGAACAGGAAGAAAGCAATGAGGGGCAGGCAACCCAGAGGAAGACAGACATGGGCCAGGTCAGAAACGCCCGTGGGAGCAGGCCTCTGCGGCAGTCGGAGGTTCTGCGGCCCTTACAGCCCGTCACCCCCACCCCGCAGTGCCACCCCGGGGAGCGGCCGTGGGTGCCCTCGCAGCCCACCACGGGTTTTTTTTGGTGCTGGGGATGTCCTTTCCCCTTTTACCTTTCACCTCCTGTACACGCACTGCTTAGCCCTCGGTTACACCTTGGCCAGGTGGGAAACAGAGATCTAAAAGTTGCCTTTGTAGGGGTGGGTTCTGCTTATAATAAAGCCATCTTTGTGACTCACGCGTATCGGTATGAAAGGCACGCAAGCTCGGGGCGACCTTGAGGTTCTTCCTTAGATCACTCGCATTGAAATCATCAAAGGACGGGTAATTAGGGCAGTGGCAGAAGGGAACTTAAAAGAAGGGCTCAAGCTAGAAGTTCCGTGTTTATAAACAAATGTTACAACATCGCTCCACAAAGGACAAGGGCTCGGGGAGCCGGACTGTCTTTTGATGTGCTCTTCCTTCAAAAAGGAAAGTCAGTAAAAATAGCTCTGAGCCCTCCCGGGGAAACGCAGCCCTCAGAGAGTGTTTGGAAACCCGCCTGGCAGGAGGAACTTCTGGTGCTAGATGCAGATGTTGGAAGAGCGTCTGCCAGTGTTTACTGCTCTCAGACGCCTGTAAACAGAGACGCCAAGCCCAAAATATGCAAACGTGTTAGGGTGTGCTTCCAAAGTGAGATCAGAAGGATTCCTTGGGAGAAAGATGCAAATCCTGGTATAATCCCTCTATCACTGGTGCTCTCTTCATCTGCATAATCTTGCTTATTGAGTAATGGAGCTGTGACTAAGTCACGTTTACTGTGTGGTACAAACTCCCACTGAGCTCCGCTCCTCTATTTTTGTGAGCCCACATTTCTAAATGGCATTTTGGTTTAAATCTAGTGCAAAGATTTGTTCAACAATAAATTTGCAGGCAGCCACAAGGGGCAAGATCACTAATTAAAAAAAAACCAAAACCAGAGATGTTTAACTTTCCTCCACGACGCTGAAATGAGCGTTCTGTAACTGATCCCCAGGAGAAGGCTTCCTGAGGGGGCCTCGTTCTTTCAGCACCCGGAGACCTGCTCCCCTCAGGCGTCAGCCGGCTGCTTTGTGGGATTCCTGACGCCTTTCCTGCTCCCCCGCAGCTATGGCTCCTCCTCTCCTCCCGTCCGAGTGGCAGAGGGAACCTGGGTTCTGTCCCAGGTGATCCTCTTTATCTACACTGTACCTGTCGGGGATTTTATCGGTCTCTTGGCTTTGGATGTTATGTGCTCATGGTTTTCAGATCTTTATCTCGGATTCCAATCTCTCTTTTGGCCTCATTCAGACGTCCAGATGCCAACTCAGCCGCTCCTCGTGGGTAGATAACAGGGTGCTGAGATTTGGAGGCGGGAAGTCTTGTTCATGGCCAGGGTGGAAGGGGGTGAGGGCCAGATTTTGGAGACCTGTTCTCTTTCTCCCAAGCCAGGGCCCTTGGTTAGGAATACCCTGTGGGAAGAAGGGCCTTGGGCGGCGCAGGTATTTAAGCCCAGCTTGCTGGGAGGCTGCAGTGGGTGAGCCTGCAGGGGGGCCAGTCACAAGCAGAGCTGCGCCCACACAAAGGAGGGGCTGGAAACCCACGCAGAACACGCCGACCAGCCCGACCCTGCGGCAGCCATCTTTGCAAGTCTTTCCCCCTCTCTGATCGGCCCTTCCCGATCCAGTCCCCTCTGTAGTGTCCCCTCGTCCCCGCCTTAGTGACACTCTGTCATTGCTCACGGCAGCTCGCTCTGCGGCACTGAGATCCCCCGCATCTCCCCCCGGGGCAGGTGCCCCCCACGGACCCAGCTCCCACGCCCACGGGGCGCCTCGGCGGCCTGGCTGGTTTCCCCCCGCGGGTTTGAGCACGGCCTTCCCAGACCCAGCCTCGAGCCCCATGTTGCTCTTGTTACCTCGCAGAATGTTTTACCTTCTTAGAAGCTCCACGCAGCCCCGGAGCACGGTGGTCCCCCAGCAGGGGTCTCCAGCCGTTTCCACTCAGCTGTGTAACGGGGGGGGGGGGCGAGGCGCCCCGCGTCTGGGTTTGCTCCTCCAGCGGGGAGTCGGCGGCCGCCGTGAGCACTCGGCCCGCGGGCAGGAGGGCGACGTCACGGCCGGGGTGTTCGTGCGCCTGGCGCGTGGGAGCGCATTGAGGTCTGTAGGAGCAGGTGCCCCCGTTTCGGCCCACGTGGCGCCTGCCGACCCTGAGTTCCTCTTCCAAGGCTCCCCCGGGACCCGTCGGAGTCCGAGAGCACAGGTGTCTTCCATACACGTGTGTCTCCAGCTACTCCCCACTGCTCCTCAGGGGGACCCACGGGAGGGGCGCCTCGCTGCTGTTCGGATTTCTGTCCCTGGTCACACGCCAAAGGGCAAACGCGGGCTTTACAGCAACGCCTGCCAGGCTGCGCCGGCGACCTCTGTTGCCGTTCCCTCCTGTGTCCAGACTCACGTTCGGCTTGTGGGGTGCCTCACGTGTCGCAGGTGCTCAGCACCTCACTGTCCCGTGGGGCTGAACTCAGGAAACGTGTGGCAGGACCCTGACCCTGTGTCATGTCTGTAATGGGATGTGAAATGTAAGGCAAGGAAACCGCTCTCACTCAAGTCAGTGGCCGAAGGGGAGGGCTGAGACTGCGGAGGGATTCAGTGGGTTCATCGGTTCGGGTGAGAGAGGCCTTTGTATTCCAGCAAAGTTAAAACTTCCCCAAGAATGTGGGTACCCCAGTTCTTCAGAAGTACGGGCAGCACCCTAATGAGATTTGGGGAAGACTCCCCGCAGACATTCAATGTGCCTGGTGAGCTACAGACAGGGAGCTTAGTCAAGGCACGTGGGTGGGAAGGATCTTTTCATCTAAACATCCCCGCAGCAACTACAGATCAGAAAAGCAATGCTCCTTAGTTTACAGCAGGTAAGTCCTTCTCTGAGGAGTTCTCGGCAGCACCTCAACTCACCAGAGCTTCATAGAGCAGAGCAGAAGCCACTCCGTACATTGTGAGTAGTACCAGCCTCCTCCCCCACCTGTTTTGATTTTTCCTGCTCAAGTCAAAAAGAAAGGGGGCTTTTAGCAGGAATTTATGTGGCTACGTTTCTGGGGTTGTTCCAAAATCAAATGAGCACCGGTTTCCCGTAGCTCCCGTTTGGGGCTGTACCCGCTGTTTGTGACAGGTGCGCCTAGGAACGAGGGGTCCGTGTCCTACAGAAGGGGTTACGTTTGCTCAGAGCGTCATCAACACGCACGTGCAAAGGAGAACCGAGCACGTGGTTTGCACACCCCGACTCCCCAGCGGGACTCTTCGAGGGGCTATTTGAGCCAACAAAGCACCTCCTCTTCCGCAGGTGCCCACAACTGAGCAGGGGGAGTGTGCCGTTTTCCTTGTTCGTCTGCAGAGGCACAGCCTGGGGAAGGGGGAGAAAGGGGCTTATTGCCTTTAAAATTGCTGTTCTTGGGGCAACTCTGAGTTATTGCAATTACAGTACTAGTTTTTTGCCTTTTACGTTTGGCTCGGGGAAAACAAATCCTGAATCACAACCATCGAATAAAAACAATTAAGTTTCCATTTGGGGGCATTTTAATATTTATGTCAGGAGCAGTTCCTTTGCTATGAAGACGAAGACGTTGAAACTAATACATTTCAGAAAGCTCTGAAGCAAGAGGCACTTCCAGGACCCTCACCATTCACCTCAAATCCCTGTTCTGAGCAGGGTTTTCCTGACCGTCCAATGCTGTGTTGATTGATGACGTTTAACTTAATAGTTACAACACGATTAGGCGCTTTGGTAGCGTCCCCTCCCATGACGGGTTCTGTCTCCTTTTGGTGACAGCTAGAGCTGGGGTGTTCGTGGGACGTCTAAGCTCAGGCACCTGCTCTCACGCGTGAGGGAACCGCCCTTCCCACAAACGTAAATGCAACGGCGGTGTCCACCCCTTTCCCGTTTGGTCCGCGTAGATACGGCTCACAGCCCCCAAGTCCCCCCTGCTTCGGCGAAGCCTGCTGTGTTATTGGCAGAGGACGGACACTCATCGTCCTTCGTCTGTCTGTGTTTGTACAGCTGTGCCTGTGTTCACATGTCCTTTGTGAGTTTGTCCACTGGTGGCGACTGTTTCAGAGGTAGATTTAGTCTCTGTCGGGTCAGGGATATACAATGATTTCTTTCACTTGATGTTTGATAAGCATTTAATGTGTGTTCTTTGATTATTATAGCATGTCTAAGAGTGTAGAGAATAGCATTAAGCGATAAACGATATTAACCGTATTCATAAACACATATTCTTTAAGACGTGAGACTGGATGATGATTCCTATTTATCCAAGGCCTATGGCTTATATAAACCCTGGACACATAATTGTCTTTCCAGGTGGCAGTAAGAAACCTTTATCAGTCCAGTCCAGAATCGCTGAGCCACGAAATACCATGATTTATGTTCCAAGACAGTCATTCCTGCTCTCTTTACGGTTCAGTAATATGAACCCAAAAGGTTCTCTCTGGTTCCAGCTTCAGGGGTCACACAGTGGGAGCCAGTCTTATGAGGGAGAGGGTCCCACGCGGCCAGGGACAAGGAGGTGCCATGCTCACCTGCGGCATCAACCTCTTCTCCGTCGTTCAGACGTTGTCCAGGAGGTGAACAGCTAAGACGGCAAAATGCTGACTGTCTTAGAAACGGGGTCATAACCAACTCCTTGTTTTTCCCTAAAGCTGCCCCCAAGGCCTACCTTCGTTCGGCATGCTTAAACAGTGAGGTAGTTTCATTCCAAGTCAATAAATATGATATTAAGTACCTACTATGTGCCAAGCATGTTGCCAAGGGACGGAGAGATCAATATGACAAATTCCTGAATTCACAAACAGTTCTGGTCTAGGGGACCTAGAAGCGTGTTCATGTTCATGCAGTTCAGGGGGTTCAGGATGGAGGTGTCACATTCGGGAAATCTTCAAGGAGGAGGGCGGCTGGAGCCATCTTAACCTGCCTCCCGCTGGCCTCCCGGGTCTGCGCGGGAGCCGTTGCTACTGGTGACGGCCAAGGTCAGGGAGGCTCTGCATCCTGGTGGCTGAGCGCACGCTGATTCCTTCCGCTTGGCTTCCAGGCACCAGCAAGGTGAACCTCGTGAAGGTGCTGTCGCCGGCCTCCAGCCCGCGGGACACGGCCCTGGCTGCGGTCATCTGCAGCGCCCTGGCCACCGTCCTGCTGGCCCTGCTCATCCTCTGCACCATCTACTGCAAGCGGCAGCTGATGGCGAAGAAACCCAGCTGTAAGTCGGGGGCTCGCTCTGTGGCTCAGCGTTGGTGACGTGCGTCTGGCGCGGTGGTCACCGGCCGGGCCCACCAGAGACGTGAGTGGGAGGAGAGTCAGGAGCTGTTCAAGGGCCAGAGGGCACATGAAGATAGTCTCATGGTCCCCTGTCCCTGACGGTCACCGAGGGAGCAGACTGGTGGGTGACACCACTTTATAAGGACATTGACAAGGCAGGGATGTCCCTGGGCCACCAGGCAAAACTAAAACTCATTCTAAGTCCGGGCAACATCAGTACTCTCCATTTGGAGCGTTCTTGACACATTATTTCATATCTGTGCCTCCTTGGAAGAAGGAATATTTTAAAACGTGGCCGCTAGCCTTCTTTTTCTTTAATGACGCAAGGCTGGGATGGGATGGCGGGCGTCACGCTGTGAGGGAAGTCCCTCACTGACAGGATCGTCCCCTCTCCTTCAGGGTCCCTGAGAGCCCAGGACACACAGTACAGTGGGTCGGAACTGTCCTGCTTTGACAGACCTCAGCTCAACAAGTCCGCGCCCCGAGTGTGCTGCCCGTGCCACGGGGAGCTGGCCCCGGCCTGCGGTAAGTCCCTTGGGGACCCGAGGAGTGACAGCGAAGCTGCAGGGACCTGCCCCTGTTTGTCCCACAGCCGCGCAGCTGCCCCGCTTGGTTTCCACTGAACGCAGGTCGCGCTCAACAGCTGTTCTCTGCCCCGGTGCCCCGCTTGGCGTGCGTCGTGCCTCTTATGTATTAAAAAGAACATTGCCACAGAATCAGGGGCAGGAGGGAAATTTCTGGAGAGGTGAATTCAAATGTTAAATGTAATGAAAGACAGCTTTGGCAAACCCTGCCTCACCTGAACTTCTGTCTGAAAAGAAAATGAGCGACGAGACATGGCCTTGTCCCGTGTCCTCTTAGCAGAACACCGAGCTCAGTCTTTCCACGCTACCGCCAGGTGCAGACAGGTCTCCAGAACATCGCCTCCTCCCTAATGACGGTGCCCTTTGTCCTTTAATTTTTTGTTTGGACATATTTTCAAACTGACAAAAATACTGAAAGATCAGGACAAAGAACTTCCGCAGACGCTTTACTCAGATTCCCCAAATATTAACATTTATCTCATTTGACATTTACTTTATTATTTGTATCTCTAAGTATGGTGGTTATGGTGTGTGTGTGTATGTATAAAACATGTTTTGTATATTTTGTATATATACACACACGTTTTGTGCATGTGTATATATATAAATAAATATACTCATTTTTTTCACCTGCCACTTAAAAATCCTTTGCAGATAAGCTGTCTCTTTACCCCTTACAACTCTGGTGTTTTTTTTCCAAAGAACAGGATCATTTTCTTACATAACAGCATGATTATTAAATCAAGAAATTAACATTAAGTCTATTGCTATTATATAATCTACAGCATATATTCAGATTTTTAAAAAACTTGTCTCAATAACGTCCTCTGTAGCAAAAGAAAATCCCAGATAACACTGCGGTATTGAGCTGTTCTAGTTCTTTCCTCTCGTTAAATCTGGAATATTTCTTCAATCTTCCTTTGTGTCTTATGACATTAATATTCTCGATGAGCATAGGTCAGTAATTTTGTAGCGGGCCCCCCAGGTTGGGCGTGGTGATGTTTCCTTGACTAGATTCAGAAGCACCAGAGAGGTGTTGTGCCTCCAGAGAGGGCACACCTGTCCCATTCCTGGCCAGGTTACCTAGGGTCACTGTGTTAAGGTGGGGCCTACAGGCTTTCTCTGTGAAATTACGGTTACTCTCTTGTAATTAATAAAACCTCACAGGAGATTATTTGAGGTAACGTAAACATCCTCCTGCTTCCAAGCTTCTGCCCAGTAGTGAAGCTTCCTCTGATGGTTCTCACCTGGATCAGTCAGTTAGCTTGGGGATTAACACCTGCTGGTGAACACCCGTTTCGTCATTCCATCAGGTCAGAACACACTTCCGCTTCTTCCACATCTCGTTACTTTAATTAGTGTGGACTCCTGGGTCCCGTTTGCTGGGCTACGATCCGTTGCCCTCACTACCTGTTTTGATGCTCCCGTTCTCCCAGACTTAGCCGGTGGGAGGCCCTTCAGGCTGGCTCACAACCCATCCCCTGGGGCCCCTTTAGCCCTTTCTTACTTCCTGGAATGAAAAGAAGTGCCAGGCTCACCTTGCACTGCCCCTGATTGAGCCCAAGAACAAGCCATTTCTAGAAGGAATGGCAGGGCCTTTTGCTTGTAAATAACTTCGAGAAATTCCACAGTGAGCGTGACCCGTGCTCGCCGAGCTCATTGGCAGTGAATGCAGGTAACGGCACTGTCTGTTCAGACGGCCCGAGATGGGGGCCTGTTTTGAGAGCGCTTCAGCGGAAGGGGCGCTGAGTGTCCATTCTAGCAGCACCGATCTGCGATACACAACATGGATTTTTCAAAAAGGGAATATCAGTTTCATATTAATATTTTCCTATTTACAAAAGATAATACTCATGTTATGTTTGAATATACACAAACATATATGTACATGTAAATATATAATTACTTCAGGTCTTTTCTTCTGTGTACGTGTGTGTCTTTGTATTTAGCTGTATGCTTTAGTGATTATGGTTTTATCAAATTAGAATTATATGTTTATGTGTGTATATATATGTGTGTGTGTGTGTGTGTGTGTGTGTGTATATATATAGAGAGAGAGAGAGAGAGAGAGAGGCCTAGAAAGCTGTTCATCAAATATTGACAGTGTTTATTTCTAGTTTATAAGGCTGGGGAAGATTTATTTTAAAATTTATCTAGTCTCTCTCTACGTCTAAATTTTGTCTTCAATAAATAATGTAAGTGCACAGTTGAGCGGATTAAGGACATTGACAGTACTGTGCTCCCGTCAAAGCACCCATTTCGAAATTTTCCTTCTTCCCAGCCTGAGACTCTGTGCCCCTCCCGCCTCCCCGGCCCCTGGCAACTGCCATCCTACTTTCTGTCTCTAGGAATTGGACCGCTCCAGGGACACCCTATAAGTGGTTCATCATTGTTTTAAAGACAAAATAGAGAGAAAAGTTAAGCCTCATATCCCCCTTCCCTAAAGTTACCCAAAGGGGAATAGCTCCAGTTTTGAGAACGAGGTGGGACTGGTATCAAAGGGAACAGCCCCAGAGAGAGCTCCTGCCTCACCCCTCCGCTGGTTTTCCCAGGGCCTGTCCACCTGATACCGTCCCTGTGCTGTGATGACACCTGCAGCATCGACCAGGTGGCTCTCGGGTGCAGGGCGCATTCCAAGGCCACACTTCGGGAGAGGTAACTGGGCATCTTTTAAGCAATGTGATTCGGGGTCCCTTGTGCAAGGACGCATCATGTTCACGGACCAACTGCCGTGCGCAACACTTGGAGATGCTTCATGAGGAGGACATCCCTTTTTTAATGTCATCAATGATGCCCTGGTCATTGGAGGGCATGTGCGTTTGGCAAGAATTAGGTTAAGTCTCTCAGGGTTAGTAACATCCAGTGCCACATTCTGTATATGTTACACTCAATTAATTTTATTTTTATCTTCTAGTCATGCTTTGTGACACTTCTGCCATCTATAAGTAATTTTTAACATGTCAGATACTCATAGAATTTTAGAACAACCTTGAAATTCCGTTAAAACCCAAGAAACCGCATCCTTTAGACATTGTATTAAGTATAACTACATTGATTAAAAGTAGGCATATTAATTCAGTTTTAAAGTAAATGGAGGAATTATTGTATTAAAGCCAGTTTATAACACCCACAATTCTGACTTAATAAATTGCTATTTCCTCTAGAAAACGTAGACGTATAGTTAATGTTGCTTGGCCGTAGCTTTCTTGTCCCTACAGACCACTCTAAGGTCTTTTGAACATGTGTTCAGAAATGCAGGTGCGGTGGGGGAGGCCATGCCAGCTCTCTTCGGGTCCCTATCCCGGTCCATCTGTGGCGAGTTTTCGGACGCCTGGCCTCTGATGCAGAATCCCGTTTCTGGTGATGACGTCTCCTTTTGTGACTCTTATCCTGAACTCACTGGAGAAGATGTTCATTCTCTCAGTCCAGAAGACGAATCCTTGGCTTCAGACAGGAGTCAGGATTTGGTTGGCAGCACTGCTCCAATTCAAGCGCCTTCTGAAAACTGTACAGAAACTACTGATTTCTTTAGATACGACTCACGGAAAGAACCAGTGCGCATGCAGGACGCATTAGCGACCAGAAGCCAGCTAGACCTAGCCACTCAGACGCCCTCCCAGGTAAGCCAGGGGCCGGTTCTCTGTGGAAGACCAGAAGGAACAGAACTCTGTTCCAACCAGAATATGGAGGGGAACCCGATGAGGAGGTTTTCCATCTTTCATAACATCTTGTGTGTTGTAGAAGAAGATATTTTAAGTTAAATTTCAAGATTAAAAAAAAACTAACAGGTAAGGTATAAGGCTATAAAGGGAAGATGCTTAAACTTAAAAAAAAATTTATTGCTATTTAAGAGAGAGAAACATTGATTTGCTATTCTACTTATTCATGCACTCATTGGTTGATTCTTGTCTGTGCTCTGACTGGGGATCGAACCCACAACCTTGCTGCATTTTTAAATTCTTTGTAATTGCCCTTGAACAATGTGGGAGTTATGGGTATCAAACCCCCTACGCAGTAGGATTAGAAAACCCAAGTATAACTTTTGACTCTCCAAGATCTAAGCTACTAATATAGCCTACTCCAGGGGTGGGCTAAAGTAGGCTTCCGGTTGCTTGTATGGGAAATAAACACTATATAATAATACAAGAATAAACTTTGTTTCCCATGCCCACAACTGGAAACCTACTTTCGCCCGCCCTTGTATTGACCAGAAGAGTCTTATCAATACCATGAAAGGCAGGTTAACACGTATTTTGTATGTTTTATGGATTGTATATAGTATTCTTACAATAAAGCAAGCTAGAGAGAACATTATTAAGAAAATCATAAGCAGGAGCAAATATATAATACTCACAGTACTGTACATATATGCCTTTAAAACAAAGTCCACCGATAAGGGAGCCCGCAAAGTTCAAACCGCCTTGTTCACGGGTCAGCACTACTCAGTCAGCGCCCCCAACTGCATCCTCACCCTCGGTTTCCCCTGGTATTCTTCTAACCAATACTTAAAGGTGCTTCATTCAATGTCAAGTTTATGATAACGTTTCCCGCCTCTTTCTCATATTGGGTGTTTTCTAGAGCACTCTGCTTGGGCTGACTGGTCAGTCTGGCTGGAAATTGATTGTCGCTTGGGATCTGGGACTTAATGCAGCAGCAGAACCTTCCAGATCAAAGGGGTTCCAATAAGGCCGGGGGAGGCGATGACTGCAGGCAGCTGGGTCTTCCTGGCACGCTGCCCGCCTGGAGACAGAGCGGCACTCGGGGACACCTGGGCCCCAAACCTGCCTTGTCCTCCAGGCGAAGACACGGCCTTGGCTGGGTTTGATCTGATGTTTATAAACATCTGCTTCATGTAAGCAGGTGCGTTGTTGGCACACGTTCTTCCCGAAGGAGGAGGCCAGGCTTGAGGGTGTAGAAGGGCGGAGTCCCCAATGGGTGACGCTCCGTCCGCGCCAGACCAGCGTGGCTCCTCCCACCTGGCATTGGCCCCGCCCCCTCCGGGCCCTGGGTACCGACACAGCGCCCCTGCGTGTGTCCTCGTCTGCTGACGTCAGAACCAGGCTGACGTCAGAACCAGGCTGACGTCACAACCAGGCTGACGTCAGAACCACGCCGCCGTCAGAGTGCAGACGGAGATGTGTTCCTTTTAATGATAGTACCTACGTTATACATCGACCTAAATATGCAGCCCCCCCCCTTCTTTTTAACTGCAAACCATTTCTATAGAGAATTTATAGGGAATTCTATAAAAAATGTGTTGACTTTGGAGGAAAAATGTTGGTTTTCTCCCAAAGAAGGAAGTGAAGGAGAGAGAGGAAAGGGAGGAAAAACGAACAAATCAGACAGCTTAAAAAACAAAAACGGCGCACCTCTGTAGCAGGGGGAGGTTGTGTGCTGACCTCGTTCTTCTGAGCCCTCCCGTAATTTTTACAGCTTCCGTGACAATAAGGAAAGACTTCAGAGCTGAGTGTAGGCCTCAAGAATGGCCGAGGGCCCACAGACCGTCAAGGCTGAGAATCCCTGCGGCCCGAGCGGGTGACTGGTCCCGGGAATAGGCTGGAGACGCAGGAGGCAGGATGGAGAGGACCCCGCTCCCAACACCCCAGTCTGATGCCTTGCCAGGCGCCCCCAAATAAAAGCCAGAGGACTTTGAAATTTAGTCTGAGCTCCATTTGCAAGACAAGATGTTGGAGTTTCTTTTATGTCATGTCAGTTGGCATGGGTCTCAAAGCCGCTTGAGCCGCCCACACAGACATCTGTCTCCTCTGCCCGCACGTCGCTCAGGGGACGTCTCAGTGACGAATGACTGCGCTCCCAGCCCACTGCAGCCTTCCCGAGCACTGTCTGTAAAGAGAACGGCCGCACCTCTTCCTTTTCCAGCTCATCTCCAGTTCTGTGATGCAGAGAACGACCCATCTGGATTCGAAGTCACACAAAAACCGGCTCACTCTCCCCCTTTTTCTGTGTATGCTGTTGGTGAGGTTGTCGTGGGGTTGGGAAGCACCATCATCACAGTTACATGAAAGTAGAAATTCAGAAACGTAGTTTAGTCGATGAGTGGCATCTAGGGACAGGAATTCCTTCTCTACGAGCATCCTCAGCATGATTATGATCTGCATAAGGGTATTTTCAACACATATTATTATGGGAAGTTATAATTTCATGAAAAATCAATGAGAAAGGGTTATCTTCAAGCTGCACAGTGTAATTTATTAATGAAAGGTTTTTTATTAGCTTTCCAAGATGCATTATCTTATAATTATTACATAATTTTGATAAACCTAAATACAGCATTTTGAATTCAGCAAAGGAGTTGGTAAAATGTAAATCATTTGTTTTTGCCCTAAAATTGAAAACAGCAAATGATATTTTGAGCCCATTCTAAGAGATAATCTTTTCCAGATTCTGAAAAACATTTTCTCTTCGGTTGCACTTTCTGAATGTGGGAAATTTAGTGACTGGAGCTTAATCTTCAAAAGAAGACTGGAGTGTGGCAACTGCCCATCCTTGGGTAACTGACCCTCCCCTTGGGGACAAGGGTCAGCCAAGTATTTAACTTGACTCGTCCTGGTTTTTCCAGTCCATTAGATTCCAGAAAGCCATTCAGACATCCCTCAACAGGCCACTTCTCCAGGTAGAGAATATACTTACTTCTCAGAAAAATCTGATTCCAGCAGCTTCTGTTACGAACCAAAGTAAAGGACTTGCCATTCCTCAAGGTCAAGTTCAGTCATCCTGCTTGTAGGCATGGGCTTGTTCATGATTCAGGAACATCTTGGATCTCCGTTTGGGAGATGTGTAAGCCGTAATAGCCTTTAAAAATTTTTTTAAGTGATTAATTTATTTTAAATAAGACTTTAAATTCCTCCCCAGGCATTCACTTATGTTTTCAGTCTGTTAGCATCCACTCAGTCTCGTCTCCCAGGTTTATTGAGATATAACTGACATCGGATATCATAGAGGTGGTAGGTGCACAGTGTGACGTGCTACACGTGTGCAGCACAAACCGCATTGCAGCGCATTGGTCTTTACTCCGCGTGGAGCTCAGGTTTCCAGGGCATGTTGCACGTGTTCCCCCAAACCACAGTTTTCCACGGCAGTTCTCCAGTGGGGGGCTGAAGACCACTCAGCATCCGATGATGAGAGTTAGGGCTCAGATCCAGCAAAGGGGCGTCCGAGCCTTCGCGGGTCTGTCTGAGCTCATTTTAATCCCTCCCCAGAAGAGAACAGACCTAAGGAGTTTGGGACATCATTCGCTAAGATGCTTGGGAGAACGGAACCAGCCTCTTTACTTACAGAAAAAGGGTATTTTGGTGTTTTTTTTTAAACGAACGTTTTAAGTGTCAACATAAAACCATGGACGGAATGGTAGAAAAGATATGACATGAGCTGGGTTCTGGTGTTTCGATCTATTCAAATCTCTGTTTCCTTTTTGGCTGAGTATCATTTGCCTCCCACGGTAGTGTGAACGGGGTTGTCGTATCTACTGGTGCACACAGTTAACTAAACAGTCTCTGGTCACCCAGAGCACTTCAGAAGTTTCCATTTTCAGAGCATCTCCTTAGACCCAGGGGCAAACTTTTCTCCCTAAACTTATTTGATTCGTCACGAATGCCACACCAGTGGGACACAGGTTCATGAAGAGTCAGTGTGTCAACTGAAGGTTTTCCTTACTTAGTGATAGTCACGTGCAGTTGATTGTCACCTCGCCCCTCCTGAAGTGAGGTCCCTGCCCCTTGGTGACAAGGACGCATGTGAGGGCTGCACTTTACAGAGCATGTTGGCCCCATGAAGGCCGTCAGGATTCCAAGGGGGCCATGAGGGAAACTTTCCCCAGTAGTTTAACATGCGTTCTACGTTCAGAGACAAAGCATGGCTCCGTTCATTAATCATCCTCATCCTTTAAACCATGGGCGGAAAGGCTCCTGAGATCCTTACCTACAAACGCTTTCAAGGAGCACAACCCAGAGACAGGCTTGAGCTGTTTACACGAGGCTGAGCATCAGCAGAACCGCTTACTGATACGTTTTGTTGGCTGTGGGCCCCATCACCGCCTTTTAAGTACTGTTGGCAAATACGAGTGACTGGGGGTCGTTAGGGAGTCTTCCGTTTACCCTCGGAGCACACAGGTCCTTGGGCACCTGAGTGCCATTACGTGAGCCTCTTGGCTGTAAGTGACTAAATTCACGTGTATTACTAGTAAAAGTTACGCATGTTAGTTTTCCCAGTTCCCGTTTCGCAGCTTTAATCTGTAAGCCAGGGTTTTTAAAGCACCCCTTCTGTTGCTGTTTCAGGAATAGGGGCGTCCGATCGGAGCCCAAGGGCACGCACGCTTCCGCCGGCGCTCAGGGACCGAGCCGTCTGGACCTTGCCTGGCTTCTGGGGAGCAAAGCCAGTCTGAACCAAACAGCCGGTCGCTTCTGAGCCAGGCCTGCTGTAAGCTGAACCCTCAAGGAAGGACGAGAAGAGACAGAGACCACAGGCGCTCGGGACGCTCTGCATCTCCCTCGAACAAGGAGCGTCTCCGCTGCCTGTGGGACTTCAAAGGCCGGCGCGTGGGGCCGGCAGCGCTCGAGAGGACCGGCCTCTAACAAGAACCAGAGCCGCCGTCACGCTCATTTCCACGGCGAATGTGGCTCTACAAGACTGAAGACCCAGGGTCTACATTTTCATCTGCATTTTTCTTCCCCAAATAATTTCACGTAGCCGAGTCTCCTGCTAAAAGTCGATGTTGATTAGGTGCCTTCATTTTTAGGGACAGCGGGTTCAGAAATCTGTGTTTCTATTTGAGGAAGGTCCCTTATTTTGCTACCTAAACTCGTTGGCTTAGGAGGTAAGAATGGACTTCGGACTGCCTGCTCCAATCCTGGGTGGATTCGATGATGTCAGCGGGCCTACCCAGAAATTAGAGGACACCAGACTTCCAAAGGATCGACGCTCCCAACCTCAGCTCTCACCGATGCCCAGTAGTGAGCGGACTGAGTCGGGACGAGCTGGGGAAAGGGCCCCCCAGCACCCCGATTCTAAAACCACTCCCCGCACACACTCTAGATCCTAAGAGACAAAGCTGAGCATGTGTCTGTGAAAATCAGACCTATGCCTGCGAGTGAGCTCAGAGGATGCAGAACTTCTCTCTGAAAGAAACGTGGCGTTTATAAAGATGACGACTTCTTTTCTTTCTCTTGCCTGCCCTTCTGCCCCCTCCTCTGGCAACGACCCGTCTGTTCTCTGCATCCGTGAGCCTGGTTGGGGGGTTTTCCTTTCTGATTTTGCATATCACACTGAGGCCGTTAGAAATTACAACACGCCAGGTCCCCTGCTACTGGAACGTGTCACCACCAAGTGAACAGTCTCAGGAGACCACACCACGTGTTGGAAGCAGGAGCAGAAGCCGTCGGCTGTCGGCAGCCGGCAGGTGAACAGCTTGGCCCTGCCGCCTGTAGTCTGACCGGGATAGGACAGTGTGGCCGCCGGTCCTCTCAGCTGCGTCAAGGCAAGGGTGCCCCACCTCACCCAGACGATGCTGATTTCAGAGCGCGGTGCTCCTCTGGGGGCACGGGCCCCGCCCCCTCTCCCCTGGGTGTTTACATACTGGAAAAACGTCTAGAGCCACGACAGAGGAGGACCCAGTCCCGTCGTGAACCGGGGACGCCTCCGTTCTCTGCACCTTCATGGCCTGGGGAGGGGTTACCTGAGCAGGGTTTAGCATTTTCCTGCCTGCACCTGCATGCCCGGATCTGCCTTTAGCCTCTGAACGGCTTATATTAGCTTTGTCCCATTTGCACTGAAAAAAGAAAAAGACCTTTGCACAGCAGCGTGCGCTGAAATATTTGGGTGCACATCCGTGTCTTTTATCCAGACCGAACATTTAACATCTGTCTTTCTGGGGACATTTTTATCTTCTAGCGTAGGGCCCCATGCTTTGCTCTCTCTGCAAGACATTAGCAAACCTTCGGGGCCCCTCCTTCTGTGTCTGGGACAGCTTCTCCCTCCTCAGCTTCGGGTTCGGGCACGTGCATGCCAGCTTGCCTGGGTCTGGGCCTTCTCGTGACCTCTGGAGACCTTCCTCTGAGACGGGCCAGTCGAGCGTCTCATGGCAGGCCACTCACAACCTTCCATGTCTCCCGAGTTGCCAGTCATGATGGGTTGCTTTCTACTTTCTTCTTGTTCTCTATTAGAGCATAAACCAGTGGTTCTTAAACTTCGGCACTCATCAGCTCTTAGGAGCGCTGCCTTTGGGAAATTCGGGTGAAGCATTTAGGATCGGACCACGGATGTTTACGAAAACGCAAGCTGGGTGGCTTTGCCGTAATTCACATGTGGGTGCCACGGCTGCAAGCTGATCATTTTTGTTATGACAGAGGGAAGATCAAAGCGAGCCGGGGCTGGGCTCCCTTTTGTAACCTGAATATATTTTCCACATGTAGAGCCCTCGTTCACTTTAAAGACGAGCACTTGCCGGGGAAAGCTGCATCGGCGGGAACGAGACCTCTGCCAACAATCCTAAAACGTCCCTTTTGGTCAGGAGAGGAATACTTCGGGTCGAAAGTCAGTTTGATGGGGTACTGCATTTGAAAAATCTTTTCTTTAGTTTTTAAATCAAGATGAAGACATTTTACCCCCACCCAATATAAAGACACACAGTGCTATATTCTCCACTCTTTGTAAACATTCAGAAAAAATCCCTTTTGCCTTTCACATCGTTGGAATTCCCTGCCTCCCTCCAGCACTCAGACGGACTCTGCTGCTGGGACGCTGGGGCCAGGGCATCACTGAGCAGTGACACAGCTGGGGACACGAACTTGGGACAGTTCCTGCTGCGGAAACCCATCGACAAGAGTGAGACGAGGATGTAAAAAGCACCCACGTTGAGGCAGGGGTTTTCTCGTTTTGTGTGTATGGAATATATTTTTCAAATATAAATTTTTCTACAAAAGATAAAGTGTTAATGTTGCTGTTACCTAGGTTAAGCACTACTTACTGTCTATGCAAGTAAAAAAAAAAAAAAAAAAAAAGAAAAGGAAAAACACCCCATATTGCTTTAAGGTAGTCAGCTTGACTCAATTTAGATTTCATTGTTACTGCTTTGCATACTGGAATGTCCGTATATGAATAGTTTTGTAATGACTTTTTTTTTATTTGTGAATAAAATTGTTCCCCTGTATTTGCTGCTTCCATGTCCAGTGAGGAAGTGAACACACGTCCTTCACTGTCACCGGAGGACCTCACTCGGTTCCGGTCTTTCCAGGATCGCCCCGTCTGGCCCCGCAAACTTTACGGGGAGATTTGAAATCCCTGCTCTGACGAGTGATCTGGTGATGATTCTCCGACACATCAAGCGACTGACAATGCTTTGAGTTATCGGAGAAGCTTTAGTATCAAGATCTTATTACGCTCTCTTTTTTTCCCCTTCATTTTAAGACAGAGTGAAGGAACCAAAGAAGAAGGTTTATAGTCACTGTTTGTGGAGGGCCGTCAGGTGTTCTGCAGAGAGCGGGCAAAAAGGAGGAAAGGAAGAAAAAGAAGGGAAGGAGGGAGGGAAGGAAGGAAGAAAGAAAAGAAAGGACAGAAGGAGGAAAAAGAGAGAAGAGAGAGAGAGAGAAGGAGGGAGGGAGGGCGGGACTCCCAGAGCCACGTTGGTCACCGCGACAGCTCCCTGCTCCTTGTTCCCAGCTTTGGACCCTCCTTCTTTTCCAAGCCCTTCACTCCTCCTTCCCTTCCTTCCCCTTAGGAACCTAATAAAAGCTACTGTTAGATTGGGAGAGGGGATTTTGAACTTCTTGGGGAAAAATGGGTTATTTGAAAGTGGCACCGTGTTCTCCCAGCGAGTGGGCTGCGGCAAGAAAGGACGCTGTGGCATCCGCGAGGGAAGGACAGAAGCTGTGTCCCCTGCCACAGCCACCACACACCGTCCGGCAGATGGGGACGGGTGCCGCCCGCTCAGAGAGGAGGTAACTCAGGGTCGGTGAGGCCCTACCCCGAGGCCTGAAGGGCTCCACAGTCACACACACGGCAGGTGGTCCTTATTGCCACTATTATTAAGGTCTCTGCTATGGGCTCCTTGCCGTCCTGAATTTGTCCACTTGCCCCATATTAACGGGAGAAGATACATAAGCTCTGCAAATACAGGTACATAAATACACGTAAATTTGTCCCTTGGTCATCTATCATATGTAGGAAATGTCAGGTAAGACCTGGCGTGTGATTCTAAGACATGATCACCCTGAGTCAAGCCTACAGTTCGCGCTAACATGGGTCACGTCGCGTGTCAGCCAGAGCAGGGGCACCAGGTCCTCGCTGTGGAGACTACGCAGGCCAGGGTCAGGTCCTTTGCTCAGCCACCCATGGCCCCGGAATTAGTGTGATTTACGGCTGCTTTCAAATCACCCACTCCGCTCCCAGAGGCTTGAATTTTAAGTTAACCGCAGAATCCCCTTTTCTGGAACCATGGGTGGTCTCCGAAGCAGGTTTCAATTAGTGTCTTGTATAAAGACAGAGGCTCCTTTCTTTTTATCTTCATTTCTAATGGGATTAAGGGCTCCTATTTAAGAACGAAGTAGCCGGGCCCTCTCGGTGCCGTTTGGGGTTGAATGTAGCCAGGAGAACACCACGTGGGGATTTTCCTTACCTCACCTGACTGTTTACAGTAAACAGGAGCTCTGGCTACAGGAGCCGGGGAGAGGCACGCACCCTGTGGCTCGTGCACCAGGTGTGAGTGCCTTCCCTGGACGTCCTCAGGCCAGTCTGATCCCCTCGGGTGACTCTAAGGAGGGGCGTCCTTCACTGCCTACGAAGGACTGCGTGTGCACAGGGCCCTACAGGGTACGTCCTCAGTTGCAAAAGCAATGCCAGGGGAAGCGGATTCACAGAAGCAGGAGAGAAGCACACGTTGGAAGGTTTTCTGAGATCGGTCTTGATTGGGAAGACAAATGCACACTCTCCGTGGCCCCGGGGCGCAGGGCTGTCGCGGGGGAGGTCAGGAAGAGCACAGGAGCTGGGGGAGGGTGCTCCGTGGGCCCTGGAGGGTGGTGTGGGCTCCCTGCGTGGGGGTGGGGGGATGGGAGGACCCTGCACAGCGCTGTGGAGGCCCAGCTTGTTCTGAGCGGGGGAGGGTAGGGAGGGGCCGGAGCGCGGGGTTGGGGGTGGTGGGGGGGCTGAGTTCCAGCCCCACAAGTGCCTTGTGGGCTCCGCCCCGGGCTCTGCACTGACACCAAAGGGGATTCACTTGCCTTCAAGCAAACGGGTGACAACAATACACAACTAAAATCTCGAGTCCTTCAGGGCAGAATGACCCCAGAAATCTAGAGCACGCGGCCCCTGTGCTGGAGAACAGGTGGGCACTCCGTCCCTGGTTTGAAAACGGGGAGCCTGCGATTGTTCTCTGGCATCGAAGTCACCTTGTTCCCATCCTGATTTCAAGGCGGGACGAGGACAGGGCCGCACCTGAGATACATGATGTTCAGGGCTTGGCTGTACCACCTGCTCACGTCAAATCTACGGGTGATACTCCACCCACCCTCGTGGGGTCTCTGGCCAGCTTCACGCGGGATCGTGGCCTTTCCCTCCCGTGGCCGATGGTCCCGAGGCAAAGACAATATTCAGAGACCACCTACCACTTTCTGGGACCCAGTGGTACCTATCACACTGCCTTCAGACCTGGGTGAGCGGGCGCCCTGCCCTGGCCCTGCCCCTCAGGGAGCCCCAGAGCTTTGGAGTGACTTTCTGGGATGTCCTTCATCCCCTTTCGAAGGCCAGCACTGGGCAGAGCTGCCACCGTTCGGCAGGGTGCCCGAGCCTGGAACCGGGCCAGCGTGGGCCACGGTCCCGTTCCTCTCCTCCAAGGCCCTCTCTCTCTCTCTCCCTGGCTCTGGGGACAGAGGTTCCGAAGATCTTCAAGTCTTGCCCCTCGGGTTTTCCTGGGGCCCTGCGGCTGGGACTGGCCTCAGGAAGTGGCCTGCCGAGTGGGTCCTCCCGAGATTAAGAACTGGGCGGCGCGGTGGTGAAGCTCTGAGGTCTGAGGTCCCCTTTCCCTGACGGGGGGTTTCTGATAACCCGGGGTTACTCCCTGTGCTGTGGAACCAGAAGGGCCTGATGCCCAGTGGGGGTGGGGGGGCAGCGGCGGCAGACGTCGGGGGTGGGAGCTGGGGGAGCCTCTGAAGACCAGGGGTCCCCGGGTACACTAGACTCTCGCTGTGTACCTTTCAGTCCCTCAGCCGATCTGTTCTCAAACGCACAAAGGCCAGAAAGGTAGACGGCGCGGGAAAGGACAGGGTTTTGAAAACTCCGCCTCGTCCTAGGAAAGTCCACCCCGTTCTATGAGCCTTGGCCCAGTGGGGGAGGGGGAGGACCTCAGACCTACGGGCGGATCTGGGAGCTGGAAAGGACCTTCCCGACAAGGGAGTCCAGGATATAAACGGATCCACAGGAGAAAAGCAAGGCCCCCAGAGGGAAGTCAATGACGCCCGTGTGATCTGTTTTGTCCTCACGGTATCCTCCCGGTAAACCGCCGACAAAGTCATGGGCGCTCAATCCGCCAGACCCTGCCTGCCCCTCCTCACCGCAGGCAGCAGGCCCCGCGGGGGGCAGCAGGGCCCCGGCCGGCAGCGAAGGGATTCAGGGCAAACCTGTCCCGCAGCCGAGACCTGCCCCTAGAGCGACCGACTCCGGGGCTGCTCGATTCTGCAGCTGCCCACGGCCGGGGGAGATAGCTACCGAGTTGGGGGCCCACGCTGGGGGGCTGCTTTCAAAGTCTGAGATGAGATGTGTGGAGAGCAAGGGTGTTTCCAGAATCCAGAATGTCTGCTGTGCCCTGGCCGGTAGCTCAGTTGGTTAGAGGGTCTGCTCAGTGAGCCAGGGTCGTGGGTTCGATCCCCCGTCTGGGCACATGCAAGAAACCAGCAGGAAGTGCCTGAATGGAGGGAACAACGGGCCAGTGTTGCTCTCTCTCTTCCCCTTTCTCTCTCTGCAATCAATAAAAAATAGTTTTCAAAATGTCTGTGGTAAACCCGCTCACTGGCAATTTACGGTGCGCTCCTCACGCAGCAGAACTCTAAAGACAGGGAGCAAAGTGGCGAATGCAGGTCGGAGGGACGGGGGTTCCGGAGACCGCCGCCCAAGGGGCGAGAGGCGAGCCGGAGGGTGTCGATGGAGTCTAAGCGTATTAAGGGTCTCGTTTTACAAGGGTTGGACTTGGGCCCTTCCTGCACCACGGAACAATCCTCGTGTTATTTTTAAGGATCGGGAGGCGATGTCCCACCCCTGCCTCCCCCACCCAGGAAACTTCTCTTCACGCCCCGGGCCCGGCCTCAGGGTTAACTACGGAGAAGCTGGATCTTAAACCCAGACGCATTCCTTTTCCCAGCACAGACCCGTTTACATCATGGAAAAGAAATGGCAAACAAAGCGCATCTCGGCCCTTGATTTAATGACCCTCCCCCACAGAGAGAACTCGGCTGGGCCTGCGTCGGTTCCCCAGGTAGGCGGCCCCCGTTCTTCTGCGTTTGCATCAGAAGTCTGTCTCAGGGTCTTCCCAGCAGCGGCTCCTGTGACGGGCGCTGGCTGGCAGGGGACAGGGGGTGACAGCCATCGGCTCCTGTGACACTGATGGGGGCTGAGGCACTGCCCGTCCACGGAAGCTAAATCCGCCTCCCGCTCCGGGAGGAAAAGAGGGCACAGAGCAAAAGCGGCCACGAGGAAGGGCCGCGGCTAAAAGGAGGTCCAATGTGGGAACGACGCGAGGAGGACGGGAACCCCAGCCGTGGTTATTGATGGCAGGGAGATAGAGCCTCTGGAAAACACAAACCCGGAGCGAGGCCTCGGGGGGATGAAGGCAAGCCAGCAAATTACATGGGAGCCTGAAACGCGATACGGCCGACGCGACCGCACGGAACACAAGTCGCTCCGGCTGGCATAGCTGAGGGATCAGGTCACAGACAGGGACGAGCGGGATTTGTCGCTGAGCATGCAGGGACCACAGCCCGGGCCTGCGACACTAGGGAGACTCCCGGGCCATGGGGCGGCGGGAAAGGAAGGCCCCACCCCGGGAAGGGAGTGGGAGGCACCGGTTTTAGAGGGGAAAACCAGCAAAGCCTGTGCGGGCGGCACCTAGAAGGGAGAAGGCCGCGCCCCAGGGCACAGGGGAGGCCCGCGGAGGGAGGCTGGCAGGCAGGGGTCCTGGTGAGCCCCCAACGGTGTGACCAGGGTGCCAGGACCCGGTCCAGGGGCTCGCAGGCTGGAGTGGCTCTCTGAGGCCCGGAGAGGCCAGGGGACATCGCAGCAGGGGTCCGGCGGGAAGGGGACTGGGGTTTCCTCCCGCCTTTCCAGGTGGCCGCTCTGGTGACCCCGCCAAAGGCTGAAGCGCCTGAGGACCAGTGGCCTGTTCCCACCTTTGCTCACCCAGGTGCTGCCTTTGGTGAGAGGCGCCCGAGGGAGGTTCCTGCTCCTGGCCTTTCTCTTGTGCGCTGTTTTCTGCCTGTATTTTCAGGAAGAGCCGGCACAAGAGCCGGAGGCAGTGGAGGACAGAGGAGATGACAGGGCAGCAGAGGGTGGGCAAGGCCCCCCGATGGCAGGCCAAAGGTCGCTGGCATCCCCAGGACCTGTTCCCGAGCTCAGGCCCAAGCAGGCCGCCTCCGCTGAGTCGGACACTTGGGTCTTTCCACCTTCTGCAAACACGGACGGAGCCCGCAGGCCCATCGCAGTGCCCACAGCGCACAACCGGAGCGCGGGGCCCTCAGGCGGGGCGGCACAGGGCCACGGGAAATGGCAGTAGATGGTCCGTGAGAACCAGGGGCACAGGAGACCGAGCCAGGGGTGCGCGGGGCCTCCGGAGCCAACGGGCAGAGGCCACAGAGGCAGTGACGGCGGGCTCCTGCAGAAGGAGCGGGGTAGGCCGGGCAGGGGGAGCGGGGGGGGGGGGGGGGGGCGAAGGGGGCAGTCTGCAAAGGCGTGAGGTGCCACGTGCTGACAAACAGTGCGGTCTGGGTGTGAGGCCGTGTGACCTGGGGCAAGCTGTGCCACGTCTCTGTGCGCCCCAGTTCCTTCCGCCATAAAGTAAGGGTTAAAAATGGGATCTGCCCTGGCCACTGGCTCCGTTGGAGTGTCCCTGCCGTGCACCAAAAGCTTGCGGGTTCAGTCCCCAGTGGGGTGCATACGGGACGCAACCAACCAATGTTTCTTTTACATTGATGTTTCTCTCTCTAAATCGATAAATATATCCTCTGATGAGGACTTAAAAAAAGGATCTACCTCTCAGGATTGTTCTGAGGATGACGTGTGTTCATGTGTACAAGGCCCTTAGAACTCTGTGTGACACGAAGAAGGTGCGCGTTAAACATGGGCCAAGGCCTCTGGTGTCATGTGTATGGAGAAGCTGGAGGAACGCGGGGACGGGCAGGAGGACAGGGAGCGGCAGCGGAACGGCAGGGAAGGACCAGCTGGCACGGGTGCTGCCCGCGGGCACCGGCCCTGGGGTCCCGGAGAGTCAGAAGAGAAATCACTTTGTACTGACTTTACAGATTTAAAACTATAGGACTTTTAAAATAGTATTTGAAATCATTTTCCAGTTCTATGACCTGCGCAACTAAGATGAAAACACTCTGGTATTTCTATATTGCGTAATTCCAGAGCTGTAGGAAGCTGTTGCTTAAACACATGTTTACTTGTGGCCAAGAGAACAAACAGAATACAAATGTCAGAGTTTAATTATTTGGCTCAAAAATAGAGAATGTTAGGGCAGTGTAAGGAGAAAAAAAGTTCTCCCCCCCCAAAAAATGGAGGGGGGAGGGTTACCGAAAATGGTAAAATTAGTAACCAGAGCAAAAATAAGCATTTTAATGCTTGTGAAATCCTTCACTGAGTGAAAGGCTCCAGTGCCTTGCCAGGCTTGTGGCCAGGGAAGGAGGCGCGGAGGGTCCCTGGGACAGGGGGCGCGGGTCAGAAGGACCTGCTTCGGACTCTCGGATGGAATCGCGACACAGCTCTCAGACTCTGAAGAAGACGCTTCTTAAATGTCAACATCCCTCCCCAAAAGCTACATTTCTACACGCGAGGGATGCGGACCGGACGGTCTAGCTCCTGCACTCTGGGCTCAGCGCAGGGCCACGGCCCTCGTGCCCCTGACTCTTGCAGCAAGGAGCAGGGGGGCAGGTGGGGATGGGCCCCCGCTGGCCCCCGGGTCCTGGAGAGCAGGGCGGTCCGTCCGAGGCCCTCGTCTTCCTCCCCAGCCCTTCCCCAGGAGAAGGGCCCTAGGTGGGCCTGGCCGGCTCTCTCCCCTCCGCTCTCCAGCGCATGGGACCCTCGCCCCTTCAGTTCGTTCGGCTAGCTAAGACCCGAGTGAGGCTCACAACGAGGAGGCCCCCATGGGGCCTCGGTCACGTGCTTCAGCCTGGATTCCGGAGTGCGTGGGGCCAAGCACAAGCTGTCCTGCTGCCTCCATGTACTTGGCTGTGGTATTCTGGGCGGAGGCCTCCTTCCTGGGTCGCGGCCCAGGCTGGTTAAGAGCATGGCATTCCATGGCCATAATGACCTCTTAACACTGTCAGAGTTGCCCAAGCCAAAGCACACCTAGGTCCCCATCACAGCTGGTCCCTGCACCACTGGACAGAGTCCCTTCTCAATCACCCAAGTACCAACGATGGCCAGGAGCAGTGGGACGCGGCGAACTCCAGAGAACCGGACCCCAGCCCGGCCAGGTGCCCTCGCTCAGCCAGCCTGCTCCCGGTCCCCACCGGCGCCCCTCTCAGCAAAGCAGATGCTTCCGGCACCGACCCGGATGGCGTAGTCCGGCTCCCGGGTGACCACGCCACCCGCAAGGTCTTCTGGAACATGGCGCTGCGCCACGAGCCCTCTGCACTGCGTAGTGGCTGTGATTGGGAAGAACGAAGTGCCCGAATGCAAAGGCGAGGGACAGAGTGGCCGTGACCGAGGCTCGGGGGGCAGCTGTTCGCCCCCAGGCCCAGGACGGCCTTCTGGGCGAATCCTGCTAAGTCCCCGGTGGAGAATGGATACACCGCAGGACCCACGCAGGTGAACGCCCACGTGACCTCTTGTCGATGAACATGACCTCCCTCAGGCCTCTCCCAGACCACACTGTCCACAGAGGAGTCAGGAAAGGCGCCACCTCAGTGATCAGGGGCTGCTTGGAAATTCCTGAGGCCTCTTCAAGGGCTGAGGTTTGGAGAACCTGAACGACCCATTATTGGGGTAGCCGTCCCAGGGCCAAAGGCTGGGTGTCCCCCACCTTCGAGGTAAGACGAAGACAGAGCAGGGTCTGCACCCCTTTTGTTGTACAGCAGCAGCTGACACGCAGGGCGTCTTTAAAAAGCGCCCGAAGGCCAGGAAACCCGACACTCGGTCCCACAGCAGCACGCCCTCTGCCCACACATTCCCACAGCCAGCCGGGGCGGCGGGGCCGCGCCAGGGACCACTTGAAAGGGGGTGGTTTGCTCCGGGCTCCCGGGAACTGTAAGTCTGCACAGCGCTCGTCCCCCGTAAATATCTGGTGCTGCAACCCCGGCGGAGCCCTTCCGTCCCCCACCCCCGCCCCGGCCCGGCCTGGATGGGCGGTGTCCTGGGCTGGCCTCCGCATCCGCCAGCTGCCCCCTGGCCTGGGAGCTTCGTGTGCACTGGCCACGCGTCAGCAACCTTCTGCCGGGGCTGCGACGCCCGAGGCCATTGGCAGTGCTGGGGACAGGCCGACCCCCTAAGAGTGCTTTGCCACCAAGCGGCTTACGCCGGGGAGGGGTTCTCAAGTCGTGAAGTCAACCAACGAGCTGTGCGGCAGTTGGTCTGGGGGAGCGCCCTGCAGGGGACACCGGGGGCACAGGAGCGATGGTGACGCGTGGCCTCTGGCTTCTCCCCCCGCACGCCGGGTCCCCGGCACGAGGCTGCGGAGTGGGTGGGGATGACCGCGCCCCCGTTGTGGATGAAGGAGGCGGGGTGCGGGCCTGGGATGCGAACCGCTGAGGCCGCGGACTTCACGGAGCTGAGCCAGAATCCAAACTCAGGTCTCCCGGTCACAGGAATCCATGTGCTCACCACTGTGCTGTAGTCAAAGGGCCTGAAATGACGTTGATTTCTGGTCCTAAAGCCTCGGCGGATGTAACGATGGCAGGTGCCTGGGTGAGACGGGAGGCCTCGGGGCCCAGGGGCCGTGGGCACAAGGGGTGTCTGCCTGGGAGGCGGCACCCGGTGTGGACGGAGTGCCTGTGCTGCGAGGGGCCCGCCGTGTGCAGACGGGGGTTTACAGCCAACCCCTCAGCACGGAACCCTGATGCCAGAGGTGGCTGGTTTCCGCGGTGCAAACGCTCCTGCTGTGGCCCATTCCAGGTGACCAAGGTGACGCCCGCGGATATGGATTTGGGAGGAGGTGTGTGTGACTGGCTACCGGGGCCGGTCTGCGAGGGAGGGAAGGCCCCCGTGGGGGAGGCTACGGGCCAAAGGGGTCAAGAGTGTGGATTCTAAAGCCCGACACACTGGGTCCAAAGCACAGCCTTGGTGTTTATTAGCTGTGCAATTTTAGACAAGTAACCTAACCACGCTGTGCCTCAGTTTACCCCCTTGCAAAATGAGGACAACGATGGAACCCACCTCAAGACTGTGATGAGGATTAAGTGATTTTATATCTTTGAAGTGATGTTCAAGTGTTTTCCAAATAAAAGACTAAGCTATCAGGCAGTCCAACGAGACGCACCAATAAGACCACCATCGTATGATATGCCTGTTACGTCCACCCAGAGCGGGTCCTTGGACTCCTTATCTTACAGACTTTCTTTCTGTGCTTCTCTGTCCGGCAGGACCTGGATATGACTTGCGCAGTGCCGGGCCCTGAGTAGGCAGAGCTGTCTTCAATCCATGGAGGTGGATGTTAAAATCCCAGTCTCCCATACGGAGAACCTGAACGGATCCGAGGGGGAGGCTAGAAGTGGCCGGCCCAGGGGCTGGCCCGGGTCTACCAGGCTCTCAGCCTGGGTGTTCGTGCTGGGTCACGCGGCCTCCAAGAGTGATTTCTAGCTGACCCAGTTCCCTACCCGTTTTACTTTCTTTTCTTCCCCAACGAGGCTGAGTTGACATATTCAAAACCCAAGGCGGTTTTCCTGCCAGGAACGATGCATTTGAGGCGTTCATGTCAGTAAATTAATTAGCTGAATGTTACATTCCACTTGTCTCCCACGTTCACAGACCTCGACGTCTTTTGGTCTTAGTGTTTCTTCAGTTTATCTGTTTCTCCTGACGGTTAGGTTCTCTCTCTCCACTCACCTACTACTAACGCACACGAGGCGCTGTCCTAGGAACGAAGCACGTAACAGTGAGCAACACGCACCTACAAAGACCCACTTCTTATCCTCTGGAGAAAGTTCTATATGGTGGGAGATGCACGTGTGAAGCCCTTCGTAGCCTCCTGTGGGAAGCTCGGCAGGTTCTCCAGATCGGCAGACGAGCAACCAGTGGCAATCGCGCCCTTCGCTGGCGTGGCTGGTCCGCGGGCAAGCCCTCGGCGGTCGGGGCCCCTGCTTCTGAGACACCAGGACGGGGCAGGCACACACGGGCAGCACCGGAGAGATCACGTCAGGACCGCACTAACCTATAGAGTGATGGGAGTGCTTCGTGTCTGTACACACTCTTCCTACAGGGTCTATAAACACTCCGGTGATGACCAGCAGAAACCAGGCTCTCCTTCCGTAGGAACCGCAATGACCCCACAATCACCTCCACGCACTCAGGACGCCCAGGAGAGCCGGCCCACGCTCTGCGGGGTGCCGGGCCGGGCCCTTTGGTGGGGTTATCATAATATCATACCAAAGCCCCATTTAAAACCCGTGGCCTGACCGCAGAGCGCACCTCAGAGCCTGCGGCTTGGGCGGGCCCTCCTGAGGTCTGTCTTGGGTGCATCTGGCACCAACCGATGCCGTGAACAGCTCTGCATTGTTTGGGAAGCTGACCCCAGGACCGCAAGTATCTCAGGAGGTTTCAAAACAGGGCTGGGGGTCATATTTTGCCAAGTGGGCAGGAAGACTGCAGAGCCAGCCACCCCCTCCTCCCGCCCCTTCTCCTCTCCCTCGAATGCCCAGGGGCCCCTGTGCAGGCCACCAACGGCCTGGGGCCACACCCTTACAGACCTTCAATTTCGAAAACCACCTCCCTTTCTCCCTGACAAACCAACAGGGTTTTGTTTTGTTTTCTGAAGTTACTTAGAAACTAAAGTAAATTAAAAAGCAATAAAATTGCCATGGGTAACAAATTATACGTGAAAGAGGAAAAGCCATACCACGCCGGGGATTAGCGTGGGGCTGGAGCGCTGTTCCACGAAGATACCGTGGCCTGAGACGGTCCTGCCGCGCTCAGCGTGGGGCGAGTCCTGAACACTTTCCGGAAAGTCTGGCGTCCACTGCGTAGGTGTGGAGGACTTCCCAAAGCCACTGGGCTTCTGGGGTGGAGCCTTGTCCACGCCCGGCACCGGGACCGCCTCTGCCCGACTCTGATCCATCTCTGCTACCTGCCCTCCCCGTCCTCCAGTTCCTGCCCATTAGACTGGCGTGTGAGCCCGCCAGGGAAGGGACCACCCTGTGCCCAGACACGGGCACCGCAGGCAGGCACATGACTGTGCAGCCTGTGACTGCCGCGGGGCGGGCGCGGCGCGGTCCTGCGCTTCTCACGCTGTTCGGAGCCCGGCCCGGCTGCTGCCTTCACACGGGGACTGGCCCAGGCTCTGCCCCTCCGAGGCCGGGGCCCAGGAGATCGGCGGTGCGCCCGGTGCGCTCCTTCCCTCCCACAGTCTGGGGAGGTCTCTTGAAAGAAGAACCTACATTCATTTCCTCCATTTCCTTAACTTTCTCTGTGTGGCTTCTCTGTCCACGCACTGTTCCTAGTTCCCAGACCCGGGGCGGTGGGGGGAGATGGCCCAGCAGTGCCCAGCACGGGACACCATCCCCGCCCCCTGAGGGAAGCAGAAACCCTCCTTCCCTTGGCCAGTAAGACCACTTCCATCGGGTCAGTTCAACAGCTTGTCACGGCGGTGGGTCAGGCCCTGCATGGTGCTGGGAACCGGGGACTGGCTCAGACCTCACTGCCACATCCGCTCTCTTTACTCTGGCTCTTCAGCCTCGTCCCTCTCGTGGCCTAGAAGAAAGGGCGCAGGAACGTGCAGGTTGCGTAAGAACTCCATGAAACACGCCTCCTCTGTTACTCAAGCACTGAGCTTCTTACGGCGCGAGACCTGATGAAAGGGACCCGCCCTAAAACAAGTAAGAGGTGGCCTTTCACCTTAGGGAATTAAAGGGCGATACACATGTTCGCAAATAAATACATTGTAAAGGAGAAAGTGCAAGAGCTTTTAAAAAGATCTAATTATATGCTGTAAGTCAAGATCAAAGGCAGGAAGCCTGCGTTTGGTCTCGGGCACATGACATCGGCGTTGGACCCTGAAGCGAGCGAGCCCAGGACGGGCCCCTGCAGAGCAAAGAGAGGCGGTGGCAGGCGGAGGCAGCGGCAGGGACAGGCGCGCTGGTGGGCGGAGGCCCATGGTGCCCCGGGCCACTGCGGACCGCCGTCGGTGCCGTGCCAAACGCTGGGCATCTTTCAAACGTTCGAAAGGGACGCAGTGCAGGGTTTGGGGCAGGGACGCGGCATGGTGAGCAGCATGCTTGAGAAGGGCCCTGGGACAGTCACCCCGCAGTCCTGGGAGAGCGGGGAGGGTGCCAGGCGGGGATGGGGGGTGGGGCTGGGCCAGGGGGCTGCCTGGAGGGAGAAGGGGCGGGGACAGAGGGCGCTGGCGGAGGGGGACGACGGGTGGGGTGTCAGGAGGGTGCCCGGTTAGGAAATTCGGGGACCGAGGTGGTGCCACTCTCACCAGAAACGGCCGTGTGCGTGTGGGGTTGGCGTGAAGTCACAGGAGAGGCCAGGCTTCTTCACGCACAAATCCGGGACACGTGAAAGCCGCTGCCTGCGCTCTGGCTGCGAACGAGGGCGCACTGGTGAGACACGCTTCTGTCGGCTCGGAAGGTCAAGGGCGTTGCAGGCTGCCTTCCCGACCCCTGCTGCCTGCCCTCTGCGGTGTGCGTGTCTGGGGCGGAGGCGGCGGCGAGGGGTCCGTTAGCATCACCCTGCCGGCAGCCGCGGGCCCCCCACCTCGGGCCTCCTTCGTGGGCACTCGTTCCCGGCCATCCGGCCCCAGCGGCTGCGTTAGGGACGGCAGTGCCCGGGGTCCGGAAGCACCGAGTTACGGACCTAATAACGCTGGGTCCCCGCACCAACGGAGTCCGATGTGGCCGGGAGAGCGGAGCCCGGGCTGGAGGGCACCTCGCAGGAAGGGGACCCGCCCCTGACCTGGCCTGAGCGGACCGCGCGGCTCCCCACCTTGCACCTGCAGCCCCAGGACGGCGAGGAAGAATTCTCCCCTGGTCAGGCCCCCCAGTCTGCGGTTTGGGGAGCAGAAACAGTGAAGACCCTGAATTAACCCTTTCCTGCTGCAGACGCCGGGCGGGCTCTGCTCCCTTCCCCGAGCCTGGGGCCCGTGCAGAAGGAACGAGGGGCACTCGTGCCTGGGCCAGAGCCACAGGCCCCCGAGGACAAACAGAACACGGGTCACGAAGGGCATGGGCCTGCCAGCAACGGTCAGACTCAGCAGGAAAAGCAGGAAGAGGAGGCGAAGACAAAGCAGACAGGAACTCCGGGGCAGTCGCCGAGGAGACATGGGCTCTCTGCGCACGGAAACCAGACGGCAGGGAGGCCTCAGGGTGCCGGGGCAGAAGGCCAGATGTGCTCTGAGGGGTCTGTCCCGGGGGGCGGGGGGTGTGAGGACAGGTCACGGGTGGGGGTGGGGAGGGCAGGGCCGTGTCTGGCTAGTGTGGAGGTCGCCACAGCTTGCAACTGGTGCTCGTCACACATTAAAGCTACTTAATCATAGGAGGGCTGTCCAGAAAGTATCCAGCCATGCACTATGAAAAGCATTTTCTGAAGGAGATACAAAATCCAAGAAACACTGTACACAGGACAATGACGCCTCAGTCCCCTTCAAAGCAGGCACCTTGGGACCTCACGGAGTTCTCCCAGTCGCCATCAGCTGCCCCGTTGTATTTTCCTGAATCTCATCGATGGTCTGAAATCTCTTTTCTCTCAAGGGTGACTTTAGTTTTAGGAAAAGCCAGAAGTCACAGGGCACCAAATCTGGGCTGTAGGGGGGCTGAGTCACCTGGGTGATTTGATGTTTCACAGAAAAAACTCTGCACAGGACATGATGCATGAGCAGGCATGTTGTCGTGACGAAGCTGCCAATCGCCAGCTGCCCATAGCTGCGGCCTCTGACTCATCCCAGTAGTTTCCATGGAGGAACATTAGAACTTAATGCGATATTGGATGCAGATTCATTGCTCTGCTCACTCAGTCATTCTGGATGTGACGGCCACACAGCACACATGCTCACTGAATGGCGTCTACTGCCCCCACTGACTAGTACAGTGCAGTCGCCATTGTTCACACACGCGCATTTCAGTCCCCTCTCCGTGGCTGCCAGGTCCCATCGATGTTACAGAAACCATTCTTGGTGTATTAACGGCTGGACTTTTTCTGGACAGACCTCGTGTGCTTCTTTTCTAACACCAAGCTTTAGTCATGATTTAGATGAGCACCCAGGCAGCATATTTACACGGTTTGATACTAAGTCCCGCCAGGGCACATTCCAGGACGTCTGCGTCTCTCCTCTCCATCCGCGCACCCCGACACCACCCTCACCCAGCCTGTGTCTTTCCTGGTCCGATGTTGGAACAGTTTGTCACATTTTACCCTGTCTTCCGTCTGTCCACCGGCATCGGCTTCCTCAAGCAGAAAGGCGGAGCAGGACAAAAAGCCCTGTGGCCTGGGAGGGTCGGGCACCACTCAACACCGAGTCGGTGTCTGCAACAAGCTTGGCTGTCTGAGGACCACCAGCGGGTGGGAAGGACAGCGGGCAGTCAGCAAAAAGCCAAAGGCGCTGGCGCTGGTCGTGAAGTGCCGGGAAGCAGCTCTGGGGCACTGTCTGCCTCGCCAGCGACAGTGTGGTCTCAGAGGTGACGAGCATCCCTAGGTGACCAGCATCCCACGGCATGATGGCAGGACAACGTTCTTTGTAAACTAAAGAATGTTAAACAAATGTCAAGCACTATTGTTACTAATATCTGTCACTTTTACCAAACCAGACCGAGTCTGGGGTGTTAATACTGAAGACAACGACATTAACATTCTGTTGCCACCAAGTTCTTTATCTGTATTACCGTTTTCGTGTTTACATATTCATAAGTACTTGAGTTTGGGTTTGGGAAGCTGCTGGTGAATGCGAAATGCAGCAGAGAATTTTCCCCGGAGGAATCTCTGTGTGCTGACGAGTTTATTCCCACTCTAAGGAGGAGCGTTCATCATATGATTATTTGCTATTATGATTTATCCAGCTGTTGTAAAAAGAGGCAGTGGCCTCTGCATTCTTAGATGCTCCTTAGAGATTTTCTTTGCTTTTGATGCTTGGTCTAAATTACATGCTCTTTAGCAATTTTTCAAGAAAGGAACAAACTTGAGATGTTTCCGGAGCCCTCATCGTATCTGACAACGCCAGTTTGCATCTCAGCCTTTACCTCTCAAAACCCTTTGTGTCCCTCGTCCTTTGGCATTTCATGGCAACGTCCAGTCCCGTTTGTGCTGTTCTGCTGATTCTGGGATCCCCGCAATTTGTGGTCCTTCACATGCAGGTCTGTTTTTGTCTGGCTGAATGCTCGCAGCACGTGTCTCCCTCCCAGTGTTCTGAAGAACGTCAGCAGTGGGTACTCCAAAAAGGGGGCAGGTCCTATAAATGTGTCTGGGAAACATTGGGTCGTGTATGCCACGCTCTGCGTGTTCTGTGATGGGAGGGTTGCTAACGTGCACAGTGAAACTTCAACGCTTATTCGGCATTTTCCAAATGCCTTTAACAAGAGGAAAGGAAAACTGAGTTCATGGAAAACTGAGTGGCATCCTGGGAAGTGTCCTGCAAAGTCCAGTTTGGGGCGTGCTGGCTTACAATTTTAATTTCATTTACATTTAAACTCTCAAAAGAAAAGTCAAATGTCTAGGCAAAGGTCTCTTTTCATCTTTTTGTTTGTGTTGGTCTGGAATGAAGGATTCTCTTTCTCTTTTTAAAAACTGTTGTAAAATACATAACAAAATTTACCGATTTACCCATTTTTTGTGTTGAGTTCAGTGGCATTAAGTACAGTCACATTTAGGGCAGCCATCAAGGATTCCCTCTGACATTGGACACTCATGTTCCCTACTCATCTCAAAAGTTTTCTTAAATTTGCTGAAGAGCATGTGCCTGCCAGAGCACCTCCCGTGTGCTCCCTGTCCTGCCTCCACTCGTCCCCAGGAATCCTGTGTGTCTGGTGAGGCAGCAGCCCTCTCGGCCTACCACCAGCACCCACACCCCTGCCCCCCGCTTTCCAAGATGTGTCGCCAGCTCGCCCTCGACAATTCTGCCCGTTGCGTGTGTTTTAGTTTCTTTGCGTTTCTTCCTCACTCCTCCGATCGTCTTTTTAGCCTTTCCTATTATCTTCTTACTGCTTGCTCTTTCTGGCTTTCAGCTTCATAAATGCTGCATTTTCTCACCTCTCACTAAGAATAGTAGGTTTTCTGTGTGGTGTTTTACTGCCTTTACAAATAATTTTCTAGGTTCTGCTCCTGCCGGCGAGCGCTCCCTTTCCCGAAGACTGTTTGCACACGGGCCTCGTAGATTTTTCTCCCTCCTCGCCATCACTAAAAAGGGATCGTCACAGTTGCTACACCTGGGACCTAGTTAACGTACCTTTTCAGAGGTACCTGCCACCGACGGACAGGGTCGCATCAATTTCTCCGAGGCCACCTCTCGGAATGAGGGCAGGCGTTTGCGCTGGGCGGGTCTGCTCGGGGAGTGCCATCCTTACCTGCGCTCAGACACAGTGGATGAACAGGGTGGCGAGCAGGCAGCGGGGTTCCTCCCTGGTCACGGTTCAGGGGTTCCTGAAGCCAGCGCCACCCCAGCCTTGCCTGCCCCCCACCTGCCCCAACTCTGCTCTGGATACCCGGCAGACTGCCCTGCCAGCCCTGCCCCGCTTGCTTCCCCGGGGACCCTTAGCAGGGGCAGTTACCCCGTCTTCGCAGACGGAGGGATTCTGGGGAGTGGGGAGCGGCTAGAAGAGGAGTGAAGGGCCGCAGAGCTCATGTGAGAGCTGGGTGGGGTGCCAGCTGCTCTGCTGTCTAGTTGGGCCCCCTTTGGGTTTCTCAGCATGTGTGGGGCTTGGGGGAGGAAGGGTCAGCCCCCTGCATCCAGGTGTGTCTGGCATGGGCGGGCCACTGGCATGCCTTTACCTGGTCTCCACCCCTTCTGAGCTTGCAGTCGTTCCTCCAGATCCCGTGAGAGGCTGGACGTGCGCCCCAGTTTGGGGGATTTTTGATCTCGCCTTTTTGCATCATCATTGGTTACTCAGTGAGAAGCAGGAAGAAGCTTCTAGCACATGCCGTTTTAAAGTCTATAATTAAATTCTTGACTTTGATGGTGGGAAAACCCCATTAAATCATTTCTCTCCCACTATTAACACACAGTGACACAGTGTGCAATACTGTAAGGCAGATGGGCTTGGGATAAAAAGAGACAGGGCTGCAGTCCCAGCTTCCTTCCTTATCGGCTGCTCAATCTGGCACATCACTCATTAATGGGGCCTGCACTTACCTCTGTACACTCCTCACCACGCCAGGGAAGCGTGCACTTCAGCCCTGTCTGTTCTGAGGCTGGCTGCGTATGCCGAACCCTCAGGACAAACCAACGAGGTCGCGTACAGGTGCTCTGGAGACCATGCTGCCTCCTGGTCATTGTAACAGACCCACCCAACTGAATTTTCAAAGCTTAGTGTAGTGGTCTTAAGAAATGGTAATCATTCAAAAGAACTCTATGGGTAAGCTATCTTAAAAAAAAAGATTTTATTTATTTATTTCTAGAGAGAGGGGAAGGGAGGGAGGAAGGGAAGGAGAGAAACATTCATCGGTTGCCTCTCACAGCCCCCAACAGGGGACCAAATCCGCAACCCCGGCCTGTGCCCTGACTGGGAATCAAACCGGATGACACCCAACCCACGGAGCCACACCAGTCAGGGCTATGTGTGCAATCTTTATAGAGATTGCCACAAACTAATTCTGCTTTGAATGAAGTCTCTGATTTAATCGATTAAAAGTCAATGAAAAGGACTTAGAAAGTTCAGCAGGAGAGCCGCTGGACTAAGGAAGTGCTGAGACCTCCAATCCAGGAACCCTGTGCGCGGGTTTTCCTGGCTCACGGAGTGGATTTCCATGTCTAAACACCTGCCACACAGACTAAAAGTCAGCTTAAGTAAAACAAATTATTTATTCCAAGTTCCATCCATTTAAGGTTTCTCACAAGTTATTACAGAAGTGAGTCCTGAAATCAGAAACGAGCGTTAAGAGCTGTGGCATTTACAACGAAGTTAACATCCACGTGACCTTGACTGAGGAGGTCCGAGGCGTCTCTGTCACTCAGAATCCAGGAGGAAAGTTTCGAAGTCGGGATCCAGGTCGGAGACGAGGGCGCTCACGAAGTCATCCACGGAGGGACACGTCTGCAGCATCCCTGCAGACAAAGGCAGCGTCAGCCGGCCCAGCCACCGGGCAGCGCGGAGGGGCGGGCAACCCGAGCCCACGCGGCCGGGGAGCGTCCGGCGTCCCGACATCGGAGCCTGGCTCTACAGCCCGACCGTGAGAACGTTGCAAACAGCCGCGGGCAGTGTGTGCGCCCTGCAGATGCTTACGATTTTCATGCCCGTTTCCTCTCCAATCAAAGCTGAGCACAGAGATTTAGGCCCGATGCGTTTCCCAAGGGTTTTATTTTGCAGATTCTTACTGTACTCTTGGAGTAATGTTAGAAGACTGAATTTTTAAAGTTACCTTTGACTGGGTGGATTCAGAATTTAGTATGTTTAATTACTTGCCAGGCTTTATTATTTTTACACACTTTAAGAGCAATCAGGTGTTAAGTTTTGTTGTTGTTGCAGAAATCGTACAGTCAAGTAACTGGCTTTCCTCCAACTTCCCTCTCCTGAGAACGCCTAGCTTTGCAACTTAATAACCGTGTAAGCGGAAGTGACTTCAAATCTGCTGTACTCAGGCCCCCTCATCTGATACACTAGCGCTGCAAGACCAAACGAGGCCAAGCGGAGAGCAGTCAGGCACCCTGGTCTAGCACAGAATGGCAACTTAACAAAAAGCTGAATTTAACTCCCTTTTTCACCCCAAGGAGAACAGTTCAATCACTGAACCCCGCGGCCATGACCTCTCTTCTCGGCAGGTGAGGCTAACCCAGGGGTTGGCGGGGCTCTGGACACGGGCGCTTCATTCGGGGGATGGAGCCTGCAACCCTAATTCCAATGCTGAGACGTGGAAAGTGTTTATTTATTTATTTATTTGTAGAGAGAGGGGGAAAGGAGAAAGAGAGGAAGAGAAACATCACTGTGTGGTTGCCTCTCACTCGTGCCCCCAACTGAGGACCTGACGTGCAACTGTGTCATGTGCCCGGACTGGGAATCGAACCCGCGACACTTGGCTCGAAGGCCAACACTCCATCCACTGAGCGGCAGCAGCCAGGGCTACCCTCTAAGTCTTTAATGCCATTTAACTAGCACGTCTTGAGCCCTCGCTGTGTGTTAAGAATCAGGCCGGGTCACGATCGGACAGAGGAGCAGGCAAAGCCACAAAGGAGGGCAAGGAGGACACGGAAGGAAAGCGAGCCTGCGGGCCCGGATATACCAGGTGTCCGAGAAGAGCAGCCCTGACCCCCGCCACGCACGGCCCATGAAAACGAACGCGGGGCGGGCACAGACCTAACCCAAAGCCGGAACCATGAGGCGTCTGAAAGGAAATGCGGAGTTATCTTGTACGGAGGCAACGATTTCCCGGGACACCAAGCAGTAACCATGAACACCTGACACATTTTACCAGAATTAAAAACGCCCGCTCTTTAACGGCATCTCATATCAATACTGGTGTCTGGGATACATAAAGGAGCCCTTAAAGTCGTCATAAAAATATTACTTTGTAGTTAAAATGGACAAAAGGTGGAAGCAGATCTCTCACAAGAGAGGACACCCCACGGACACAGAAACCTGACGGTCTCGGAGAAGACAGAGCACCCCCATCCTCCGAGAGAAGAAAGCTAGGACCACGGGAAGACGCCAGGTCACAGCCCCCAGGACGGCGGAGGGACACAGGCCGACAACCGCAGACGCAGGCGGGCCGCGGGCCCCAGAACTGCCGCCCGTCAGCTGAAATCACACTGCCTTGCGAAGGGGACTGATAAACAGTCTCACAGAACTCAGCCCACGCTGACCCTGCACACCCGTGGTTTCCTCCAGCTGCCCCAAGGAAGACAAGCACTCCAACGAGGACCTCGCCTCCCCACGCTGGGGGCCACAGGGGCTTCGCGCCACGGGATACGGACGAACACGTGGAGCGTTCACGCCATGGAGCGCGGCCGGCAAGGGAGAGCGCCGCCCCGGGCGTGGGCAAGAACGCGGGCTGGCCTCACACAGCGCCCTGACTGCCCACAGCGTCCTGGTTGGTTTCATTCACCCGAAGTTCAGCAATGGGCCCCTGATCTGCGGTGGAGAAAATGGGAGCAGGGGGCGCCTTCGGGAGTCCAGACAGCAAGCTGCCAGGAAGGGACACCAGAGAACTTCCTGGCGTGACGCAACATCAGACTCCAGTGAGTGCCATGCGCGCACACGTGTCTAGGAGGATGATGTGCTGACGTCTGCCACTTGCTCTGAAAGATACACATGTACCTACGACCTATAACACATACATGCTAGACGGACGGGTGGGGGGATGGACGGCTGGATAGGCAGGAAAGCCAACAGAGCAAAACATTAACTGCAGAGTCTGAACGGCAAGTGCATGAGTGTTTACTGCCTTATTCATTCGACTTCGGTGAATGTTGGAAACTTTTCCACATACAATGCCCAGACCAAAGTAAGTTTGGTCCCCTCAACATCCATAAGAACACACAGACTGCAGTGGGTGAGAGAACAGGAGAAAGACGACTTTTTAAAAAAAACAGAGATTTATGTACTTTTTAGAAAGAGGGGAAAGGAGGAGTGACAGAGAAGGAAAGAAACATCAATGTGTGGTTGCCTCCTGTGTACCCCTAACCAGGGACTTGGCCTGCAACCCAGGCCTGTGCCCCCACTGGGAATCGAACCAGCGACCCTTCGGTTCACAGGCCGGCGCTCAATCCACTGAGCCACAGCAGCCGGGGCAGAAAGGTGACTTCTGATGGGGAGGTTCAGAGGCTGTGGGGAGGGCTTGGGGCTTGCGCAGAACCTTGAAAGACGGGGAGACTCAGGTTTGAATCAGGGGCTCCCAGGTAGAAAGAACACTGGAAAGGCAGAAGTGGGGGAACACCAGATTCTGGGGTCTGCATCTCAGGACGTATCCAAGCAAAAAGGAGCAGCTACTAAAGGAAGCTTCATCACACTATCTCTGTCTGGCACTCGAGCTCAGAACCCAGTTTCCTTTTTACAGCAGAACAATCTCCGCGGAGGAAAGAAGGCCTCCCCGCGGGCCCTGCTGTGCTAGTGACGGGCGTGGCGCGTCCCTGTGACGAGCAGAGCCCCACGCTTTACGCTCTCTCCCACGGAGGCTGTTCTGAGGCAGACAGATCTGATGGGTAAAGCAGGTCTCAGCCCTCTCCCGGGTGCCGGGTTTCCTAACATGGAGGACAGCTGTGGGCAGAATGTGCCTTTCAGTCAAACGAGCTAACCGGGGACAACGCCGTATTCCTTGCAGGACGAGGCACAGTCTGTAATTAAATGACTAGAACTGCCAGGAGCCGAGACCATTTTACTCAGAGTGAATTCACCCAGTTCCGCAAGGCCCTCCTGGGCCTTTGATGTGGCTCATTCCAACTCAACTGCCTGCCAAGGTCAACGTGGCCGCGCTCTGTCCCCGGCAGACAGACCTCCCCGCTCACACCCGCCCCCAGTCCCGGTCCCCAGGCGCTCCTGCCTCTCAGTGAAGACCCACGTGGCGGCACCGGAAGGAAAGCGCACACGCCGCGGCATTTAGAAAGAACAGCTGGTCAGAGCTCAGTGTTTGGTAATTCTTCGTGTGACGCGCTCGCCACAGATGGAGGCTCAGGAAAGGGAACTGGGGCCGAAGGGAGGCAGGGCAGGCGCTGGGGCGAGAATCCGCCCGGGGTGTGGTTCTGGTGGGCTCGCTTTAATTAGATGTAAATGTGCGGCAAGTGCCAACACGAACTGCCTTCTACATGGAACTAAAGGAAAAGCACAGATGTTTCCAAGCAGTTCACCAAGGAAGAGAAACCGAAGTTAGCTTTCATATGTGTGCACAATCAAAAACATTCCAAAAACTCTTTGATATATTTTTTAAGCTGACAAAAATGTCCCTCTGACTTCACGGCTTAATCCTAGAAGGGCAATGACTGGACGTGCCGGTCCCCGGGAGCCCCTGGGAACAGGCTGGGGCGGTGCAGGCTGCGGGCGGGTGCAGCTTACACCGTGTCTCACTGTGGAAATCACCTAAGTTAGGGGCACGCAGCCTGACGTTGCCTGAAGGACTGAACTGAACCAACGGCAGCCTCTCGGCTTGGGACGGAACGGGGCCGACGGCCGTGTCGCGGCACAAACGTGCCTGAGGACCATGCCGCACACAGAGGAAGGCGGGCCGCTGGGGGTCACCCGCCTGTCCTCCCAGAGGCGGGGAGAACCCGCGACGAGCAGGCAAAGGACAGCGATTTCCTCTTCTCCCCATTCTCCCTGCGAGGCGGACGGGCGGGTCAGAGCCGGGGCGCGCCAGGACACCGCACGAGGCCGCTCCGCCCAGACCAGTGTGTCTTGTAACCGGGCAGCACTGGGCGGCTGCTCTGGGCCCGATGCACGTGAGTTACGGCGTCAAAAGGACTCTGAGGCTGAGTTTTGAAGCAGAGAGGGTTTCCAAATTGCACTGCGCGCCTGTCTCTCTAGCGACGGCTGACGTGGAGCTGGAAACGGAGAGGGGACAGAGCCACCAGCAGGAGGGCCTGGCCGGACAGCGGCTCTAGAAAGGGTCTGTCGGAGAGACGGCCTCCAGCAGACAGCAGTGACGATGGCAGCCGCCCGGCGAGCATTTACCGAATGCCACGCACAGCGCTCAGAGGTCGGACCCATGATCCTCGCAGCCCAGCCATGAGGGGCCCCCTTCAGGCAAGACGAGGGGGCAGGAGGAGGCCGCACGGCTACCAAGCTGCTGTGCTGAGCGCCGGCGGCCCGGTTCCAGAGCCCGAGTCCCTTGAGCACGGGGACACACTGGCGTTCTGTAAAATAACGCACAGTCTTAAAAGGTCCATGTTTAAATATCAGCATCCCGACCACAACTAAAACCGAATGTGTGCAGAAATTCTAGAAAAAAAAAAGTCTAGTAGCCTGTGGACACGCCCATGGCTACAGGGACCCAGGTCATCCCTGTCCCTAATGCCGTAAAGTTAGAGCCCCTTGCTCTCTGGGCATGGAGGGCACGCCGGGAGCAGGGCCACCAGCCGGTGGCCGGGGGTGACGCCGACCACGAGCATCCTCGGCTGAGAAGGTGGCAGGCCGGGGCTGGGGCCGGGGACGTGGCTTTGCCCGGCTGGACAGGGACTCCCATGCCGTGACCAGAGCCTCTTCCTCTCGGGCACAACCCTCAGCCACGGTCGGCTGGGCGGGAATTCTTTTCTGGGCACGACGCCGCGAGAGGAACGTGCCTAAGCATTCTGTACGGAAGGAGGCCCCTGGCCGGCCTCCAAGTGCCTGTGGTCACCCTCGGCAAACAGGGGCCCTTCCATGTTTACGGGCCTTGGACCCACCCACACCTGCCTCCCGGCTTTCATCAGGAAAGAACCCTGTCAGCCCAGGACGGCTTCCCAGTGTGTAAAAGGCTGCACGCTCACACCCTGCTGTTCTGTAACGTGTAATGGAGAACCTGACCAGACCTCGTTCACATGTCATCATGTACTTGGCACGAACCCCCTAACCTCCCGCATACCTGTTTGGGCGTACGGTTAATACCAGCACTTGCAAACCTGGTTGAGAACAAGCAGCTGGCAGTGGGATGATGCCTCGAAGCCAGCCTGGCAGAGGTGGAATCGTCCTGGCCCCCTTCACCAAGCACCTGGGGTGACATGTCTCTGCACCATATATGTTGAGAACACAGGGGATTACCAGGGCAATCAGAAAGATCAGCATTAACTCAAGTCTGGGATGAGAAGAAGAACTGTCACGGCTCCTACGGCTTCACGCCCACTGCCACCCTGCGGGCCAGGAGCGGGGGGCGGGCCAGCACTTGGGGCGGCAGGGCCCCCCTGGTGGGTCTGGCCGCCGAGGAGCTGATTTACCCGGAAACTGAGGCAAAGTTTCTCTTCCCCAAAGTTCAGCTGCAAACGGTAACCAGAAAGCTACTGAGCAAGAGAGATGCACTGAGCTTTTACTTAACTGAACTGCAATTTGCCTCTCAAATGAAGTGGGAAACGATCTCAGGAAACAGCAGCAGTCGCTTGGGACACTGCTCGGGTTGTGGCCCAGCCCCTGCGAGAGTCGGGTGGGCTCGGCGGAGGACGGCCGGGCCGTCCAGGAGGGCCAGAGGGGGCTGCCACGGGCCCGTGAGGCCCGGGACTTGCAGCGGAGGGCCGGCCCGCAGGCGCACGGCGGCATCTTTATTGTAAAGAGCAGCAGCACCGGTGGGTAGCGGTGGCCCGGGAACCGGCGTGTGGTCTCTCCCGCGGAGAGAGCACAGAGACACATCTCAGAAGCCCCCTGAGCACAGGCCCTGGCGCGAGGCCTGCACGCGAACCCCCCTTAGGCGCGCCCCTTCCCAGGGGGGGGACCGCAAAGCCTGCACACGCATGGGGGGGCATGTGTGGGCCCCGAGAAAGGGGGTCTTCCTGGCACCCTCGCCTGGGAGGGCTTCTGAAACAGAGGCCAGGGCGCCGGGCCCCAGGCAGCACCACGGTCAGCAGGACCCCCCCAGGGCGGGAGGTCTGCGTGTTCCCCGATGAAGGACGCATGTGCCCATCCCTGTGCGCCGGGCGCTGCGCACCGGTCACACCAGCGGCCCGGCTCCGAGGCAGACCCGGCTGCTGTTCCCGAGGCTCGCTGTCTGGGGGGACACCCACGGGAACGCGTGACTTATGCAGAGCAGCAGCGCGTGAGCAGCGCACACTCGGCGCAAACGAGGGCGCACAGGCCGGCCCGCGCGCGGGCGGCACGGGGGCTGCAGGCGGCATCGGCGCACGCGGGCCGTGCGGAACAGCGAGCCCGCGGACAGGCCGGGCTGCGCACGTGGGGCCAGGTGGACGGGGGCGGCAGCGGGAAGCACTTGTCTTTGACCCCCAGCACCCGCTTCCGTTCTGCTTCGAGGATGGAGCTGCTTCCGAGGCAGAGACCCTCACCTGGGGGCCCCTCTGCCTGCCGGGGGGCCCTGGGCCGTGTCTGGGGATGTTTCTGGTTGTTGCCCGGGGCGCGGGGCGTGTTTCTGGCGTCCACTCGGCAGAGGCCTGCGAAGCTGCTGGACCGTTTGCCATGTGCAGGGTCAGAGGTCAGCTGGCCGAGGTGCTGAAGCTGCTGCTGGACCTGGCCAGGTGGCCGCAGGTCTTTGTCCTGCCGTCTGCATCCACATCCAGAGCAGAAGGACAGACAAGCCGGTCTGAAGAAGACGGGCCTCGCCCACCCGGACGCCAGCACCCTTGGGCAGGCGAGCATCTGTCCCTTCTACCCAGGCTGGGCGCCTCGCCCGGCTCCTGTGGCCTCTCCGCTTTGTCTGTTCCTGAGTGCCTTCCCTGCTTTGCAAACCCAGAGGCGGTTCTTTCAGGAAGATGCCCAGTTGATAAAAAGATCAGTTTCCAAGTCCTTACAAGGGCCTTGGCGACAACTGGGGACAGGGATCATTTTGTTTGAGGTCCAGTGTCCTGGTCAGGGTTTGGACGAGAAGCGTTCAGTGACCGTCCCTCCTCCCAGGGCCTGGGTGACACACAGCCAGCTGCTGTGTCAGAGTCCCTCCCTCCAGCTTCGCTGGGGATCGCAGTGGGTTCCCGGCCGAAGAGGAGAAAGGGAATTTCAGGGCCTCAGGGTCCTGGCCACGGAGTGCAGGTGGGGGTGGGGCTGGACTGAGAGGGACTGTCTCAGTCGCCTATGGGTCCCTCTGAGACTCGTTCTGTGCTCTGCCATCCGGGGAGGACACACTCCTGCTGGGGGTGCTGCAGGTGCAAGGGGAGTGCAGGGTCGGGCGTGTGTCGCAGGCCCGCAGGAGAGACGAGGCCGGAGCGCTCGGCAGGCCGGGCCAGGAGGACACGCACCCCCACCAGGGCCCACGAGGTGTTCGGAGCCCAGGGTGGCCAGGAACAGGTCAGGCATCGGTCCTTTCAAAATTAAAGGCCAATCCTGCTCCGGCGGTGAAAGCCGAGGGACAAGCCACCTGAGGCTGGACGGACAGCCTCGGGCTCCGCGGCCCATCGGCACCCCCAGAGGCCCAGCGCTCACGGCTGTAACCTGACATCCCAGCCCAGCTCTCCGCCTCTGACCATGGGCACGTTTCCCCTGCAGGACTGCCAGGAGGGAAGGAGGAGGGAAGCTCACGTCTGCCTTCCCACACACGAGCCGAGATGATCCCAAAGACGGCGCTCTGTCCCTACGGGGAGAGCAGGGCCAGGACAGCGACCGCCCCGAGCTGACCGAGGTCCCTCGCAGCCCCTTCCTTCCCGGCCGCCTCTGCCAGCAGCAGTCCGAGCGCAGGCCGGATGTCAGTGTGAGGCGGTGTGTGCGGAGCGCCTGAAATGGGCTCCCCTTTGCCAGGTCAGTGTAGGAACTCGGTAACACAGTGCATTGGACACAGAGAAGAGGCTCCACAGCTGGTCCGGGACCCGTCAGGCCCAGAGGGTTATGCAAAGGTGCCCCCGCTCAGGAGTTGAGGAATGAGGTGGTCTGTGTATTTTTTTCTCCACAGGTTGGATTCCTAAACACTGGTTTATCATTTTAAGTGTTTAAGGTAGTATCATCGCACACACAGTCACAGATGCCCAGCTAATAAATTACTGTTTATGTTTCCCTACATTTTTGGCCCCTGCTTTTTATAGGATAGCCATTTACCTACTAGGAGGAGGAAACAGAGGCTCCATCACAGCGGCCTGGGGAGGGTCACCAGGAGGAGACCGCGGGGACGACGGGCAGGTTCCCGGGACGGGTGGTGGTCAGGGCGAGTGCACAGAAGACAGGGGAAACGGCACGTTTTGTTACACGGACGTGGCCACGGTTTTTAGGAGACCAGGGTCACATGACAGAGCTTTGGCCTCGCCATCTGTCCACCTTGGTGCCGCACGTCCTCTGCGGCCAGATGGGACAGAACAGACCGTCCCTGCAGGCGTGGGACGCGGCGAGAGGAGGGCCGTGCGTGCCCCACACCGCCGTCCTTTGGAAAGCCCATCCTAACAGTTAATGGCTGATGCTGAAGCTGAACGATTGCACGTGCCCGTCCGCGCTCAGGCTGGTTCACAGTCCGAGTGCCGAGGCCGGCCTGGCAGGGCGAGGAGTCCCGAGGGAGCTGTGCGGGCTCAGAACTCCCGACCCAGCAGCGCCGTCCCTCCCGAGCCCAGGGCACCGCGGGGCTTGCCTGCTCTGCTCTGCAGTGTTTCTCTACTCCAAGGCTGTGGTTGCGCACACCTTTCTCCGGGGGGTGGGGGGGACGACTCCCACTATCTACAATCAGTTCCTGAGCAAAGGAGGGGATCAGCCAGAAAGTGAAATTCCTTTCCTCCTCTGAACTGCAAACACTGCACCTCACTGGCCCCGGGCTGGGGCGGCGTCTGCTGCTGTTCAGAGAGGGGGTTCTGCACCGGGCGTTCCTGGTACCGACCCAAGCGGAGCGGCCGCGCTTCCAGCGGGACAGGGCAGGTCCCCCCAGCGCGGCCCGTCCGTGCTCTGTTTACAAATTAGTTTATTTTCATTTCATTGTCCGACTGAGTAATTCCATTTACAATCCCATTTCTGCGTTACAAAAGGCTGTGCCTTTTGAAGTCCCATGTCTTCCTTAAACTAACACACCCACACATTAAACATGTCCACACCCTCCTAAAAATTCAGGGCATTTACAAAAGGGGGGTCTGCGCCTTGAGAACGCGGGGGCTCTCCTCCATTCACGTCTTCCAGAAAGCTCTCGGCTCTCTCAGAGGCTACGCTGAGCAAACAGCCCAACACGCCAGAGATCAGGGGTTCTGTTTGCTCGGCCATTATTGCGGCTGCCATTTACCTCTGTCACAGTGAGCATTTTGTAGTCCTCGAGCCACTAAGTTCTCAGGCTGATCGCACGGTGCGCCTTCCTGCTTAGTCCTGTTACGCCGTGCGGGCGAGGCAGCGCTCTGTCGTCAAGGGTGACGGCCCGCTCCGCGTTCCCGCGCTCAGGCAGCCGGCTGTGTTCTCCTCTACAGCCGCCTTCGTGCACGCAAGGTCACGGCTGCCCGGTCGGTTCTAGCTGGCACGTGCCCCCCTTCAGGCCTGCCCCCACGACAGCGTGCTCTGTGAACTCCCCAGTATTTTCTCTGAGAAGGCAGCCCTGTTGCTGAAAACTGTTTCAGGAGCAAAGAGTGACATGAGGTGGCACACGCCCGCCACCACTTCCAAAGCCGAAGGTGCCCGGGGACACCTGAGGAGCAGGCTGAGACTACCTGGCCGTCTGCAGGGGACGCACAGGAGCTCCCGGCCTACGCTGGCTGCTGCGGGGCCGGCGGGCGGCCCTGGGGGGGCGGGAGGCGCACCAGGTGCGAGCCCCTCTCTGGCCCACCCGAGTGCTCGTCACGGGCGCCCAGCGGGAGCCACTGCCAGCGCTCTCGTGGCTGCTGCCACTGCCGCTGCTGCTCCTACCTCCTGCCACACTGGTTAGTATCCCACCCACTGTTAGTTCCCTTAGGAAACCCGCAGCATTGGAATAGAATGTTGATCCTGAAGGGAAAGAAGCCTGTGCAGGAAAGAGCAAAAGGGAACGTGGGGCTGAAAGTTCAGTTCTTTTGAGTGTGTGATTTAAAAACCCTGTTTTGTTTAAACTGCTTTTAGGAAAAATATAAATGGAGTTCGGCTGCCCCCTGACCCTACAGCTTAATCAAACTAAGCACACATTTAGTACTGTAAGAAAAGAGAAGAAAAAACCAGCCACGGGTCGCTGGACATCCCATAAATTACGTGACGGGTAGAAAAAGAACTTGATAACGCTATTCAAATATTTGAGATATGCACTCTGCGATAGAGGAGGAATTATTCTATTAAAAACTGTAAAGATAAACCATTAGGTGACAAAGAAAATGAGGTTTAGGTATGATCTAAATCTCGTTTAATCATTAGCGAAGTTACATATTAGTCAAAAGGGAAAGGCTTCCTTTGTGGATGGTTGAAGAGACTCAGATAAACAGGAGATGGTGTCTTGTCAAGTATCTTAGGAAACGATCCCATCAAACCAAGAGGCCCCCTTCTGTCCCTGCTCTCTGGCAACATCTCAGCGAGAGCTAGGAAGCGCGCGTCCTCGCCTCTGTCCAGTTCTTCCACTAAAATCGGCTCTGGATCTCTGTGACTACCATAATTCTTTCACTTCCACTGGTGCAGCTTTGGAATGTCAGTCCGATGCTCCCAGCATCGGTCCTGCCCGGGACACCGAAGGCTCCTTGCTCCCTCCATGGCCGAGCTCCGTGCTTCAGGGTGTCCAGCTCAGAGTGCAGACCAGGAGCTCTGGAGGAAGGACATGCCCTTCTGACCCATTTTCCGCCCAGTGCCACAGCCCACACTTGTAACCCTGTGATAAGAACACCATCCGGAAGGACCATTTTTAAAGATTTTACGGTATTTTCATCAAGCAATCAAAGGAACTGAAGGAACATTATCTACGTTCCTTTTAGAAAGTAGCAAATGTTGACAGAGTCAGAAAATGGAATCGCTGGTGTACTTGAATGGCTCTACTGCAGGGTGTCACCTCACCTCCGCTGGCTGCACCCACGGAAGAGGGCCCTTCACGCTGACACGGCAAGAACAGCAGGACCATTTGCTATACTGGTCGGGGAAAACGGTCACAATGAGCACCACACCCCCAAGGCCAGCAGTGACAGGAGTGATCTGAGAGGGGCGGGGCCGGCGGGTGCGTGGGCACTGCGTGGCCTTCCTCTGCCAGGTCACCGCTCCACAGCCTGGGAAGCCACTCGCCTGCTGGGGGCCTTCCTTCCCCACCGACCAACTTAGTGTCGGGGCAGTGAAGCTACTGTCTATGTTCTCAGCCAGCACTCCTGCGTTATGTCACTGTCCCTTGACCAGCCCTGAAGAGCAAATATCCTCTGTCCTTTGGACACGTTGTTTAAAACAGGCGATCTGCAATCAGGCAGGACTGATTCCTGACCCCTGGGGGTTAATCAGAGGTGCTCTGATTAATCTGAGGACTGGTGCGTGGCCTTTTCCTGATGGGGCCCTTGGCCTGTCCCTTCCGTCCAGCTGTCCCACAACAAGCCTCCCAGCCTTGGACAGAACCAAGGCACTGTCCTAGAATGAAAGATGCCATGTATACACATACATGGTAGTAACGCCATTGACGGGTGGTAAGTTATTCTGTTTAGAAGTTACTTTCCTAGAAGCAAAAAATTATGTTGGTTGAATTTAGTCGTTGGAATATTTGTAATAAAATAGCAGGGTAATAGGGCCTGCTGGGTTTAGTTTAGCAGAAGAAAAGATCGATGGTTTTCTGGTAAAAGCTGACGTCCTTTTATTGGGAGGAAGAGACCAACATGCCATGTGTTGATCTACTGCCCTACGTTGCAGCAATTGCAAAAAAGGCCCATCCGTTTCCAGCACAGTAGCGTGCGGCTGTCTGCCTGGTCCGTTAAGAAAACACCATAACACACAGGAGTCACTCAGTCCTGGTGTTCTGGGACTATTTAGAAAATTTAAAAACTGCCATTCTTTCCGAGGGCTTTTCACTTACAGTTCCCACGCGTTTTCTCTTCTGCTCATCTGTGTCTTTAAAATGCTCATCTTTCATTCAGCTCTAATTCTATCTCAAGTGCTGTTAATGCACTTAATTTGGTCTGACCTTTTCATTTCCATTTCTAAGCTGTTCGAAGCGCGGGGCCCCTGGGGCTTGCAGAAGCTCCTGGACTCCGGGGGCAGACGGGAGACGTTCTGAGGAAGCTAGCGGGTCTGACGCCCGTTCCGGCCACAGGCACGCACGGCCCTCCTGCGGGCCGACGACGTCCTGCCCTGAGAACTCAGGTCTGTGCTGAGAGCACCCATCTTCCCCCAAGACGCACCTGGGCGGCCTCACCTGGTCACCGGCTGGTGCAGACGACAAAGGCAGTTGGCCGGGGGAGGAGGGGCTGGAACCCAGGAGCCCTGCGTCCTCCTGCAGACGGCAGCCCACCCCGGGCCATGGGAACTTCTCCGTGGTTCGACCTCCCAGAGGGGGCTCCTCTGTGTAATGCTCACAGGATGCCCCGCCCTGTCACGTAAACATGGGGCCTACATATTACTCTCATGTCTGGGTCCCCGCAGAGCCTGGTTAGCAGTAGGTGTTCAGTAGATATTTGCTAAGCTGAAACGAATTAATGTTACCAACAACTAACAATACTTTTTCCATTCTATAAGGTTACTTACTAGTCACTAACCTAAGACTATTCAAACAATGCATTTTAACACCAAACTTCTGGACAGCTATTCCAACCCTAGGAGCTAAGGCAGGCGGGGCAGCTGAACGCAAAGGACCCTGGAAGCCAGCGGCGCAGGTGCCTGGGGCCGGGATGAGCCATTGCAGGGAGGAGCCGAAGGCTGGGCCACCAGGGGAAACCTGGCCCGAGGCAGAGCTCTGCCCCCGCTGCCCCTGCTTTCGGCCCCTGTGTAACGAAGCACACTGCCACCCGTCACAGACCAAGGCAGGTCTAGCTCCGGCCGTCCCTCCCAGTCCAAGTACTGTCCACGGTACGGTCTGTGTCTTGGATAACGCGGTCATTCCCAGACCCACTTGGCCTTGCACCACACGCAGGGAAGGCTCTGTCGTGTCCTGCCGCGCGAGACGCTGGTTACGAACCGCGTGGCAGAGAGACGCAGCACCGCGAGGCAAAGCGCCGCAAAGAACAGCGAGCGTCTGCGACAGTCGCATGGACGGCGGCCATGAACAGCCATGGCTCCCCCGCAGCTGCGCCGAGAGCTCCCCGATCCAGCAAGGCCAAGGCCAGCGAGGCCGGCGTCCTGGGCGGGGTGAGCAGGGGCGCGGGGTCACGGGGCGGGCGGGGGACACAGGCAGCCCCACGACGGTGGCTGAGCAGGCACAGTGACCAGCGCTCAGCGCGGCGACGCCTTTGCCAGGCGGGTTTCCCTTTGTGATCAAAAAGCTTCCGCGACACAGAACAAGGTGAACGAAAAACTGTCCCCTTTCTAATAATCACCGTTTTTTAATGGAACAAGAGATACTCGACCACATATTTTAATATTTATGCATTCACTCATTAAATATTCACTGACTGCCTACGTACCAGGCCAATTCCAGACGCTGAGGATACAGCAGCCAGCGTAGCAGCCTCCCTCCGCTCATCACTTCCCTCTACTGTGGGGCAGAGACCACAGGCAATAGAAAATGTTACATTATGTCGGAAAGCAGACCTGTCCAAGGACGGGAAGGCCTTGGACACCCAGAGGGAAAAAAGATGATACGTGGTTAAAACTTCTGAGCAACCCATTAAAATTCTGCTTGCTAGTCTCACAACCTCTCATCTTCTAACATTTAACGTGTGTGTGTATGTGTGTGTGTGTGTGCGCTTCGTAAGTGACTCACGCGTGTAAAGCACGCTCCGGCCGGGCCTCGGTGCGTGGCCTCAGAGCACGCCCTGCATCGGTGAACACAGAGCCCCCGCACACCCGGGGGGCACGAACCGGCCAGGTGTGAACGCTTACCTCAATTAAAAACAAATTAAGAGACATATTAAAAAAAACACACCTGGGCACACCCACGGGACTCACGCACACGTCGGCCTGCCCGCCCTGCCCCATGAGGGCCCTCCTGCGCCGGGGACCAGGCCGCACGACCGAGCCGCACGCCGTGACCCCGAGCGAAACCCTGTCCTGTGACGTGACCGTGCCCCCCTCCGACACCGGGGAGGGCCAGGGAAGCAGGGTGGGGTGATGGCTTCCCGCGGCCTCCCCCGGGGAGTGTCAGCTGCACTCCCGCTGAGACCTCAGGGCTCCCCGCCCCCCGACTGCGCCCCGTGTCGGCACCGCAGAAACAACACCGCAGAAGCCGCCGCACGCGGGGCAGGTCCGGCCTTTCAGGCGAGGGGCCAGGCTGCTAAGGAAGGAAACGCGCCCCGGTGCTCGTTGTCAACAAGGTGGCAGCCGCTAAAGGCAGACGAAGCCGCTGTGTCCCCGTGACTGCACGGGCCACCCCGCCGTCAGGGCTGAAGCCGGAAGGAGCCTGCCCGGCGACAAACCGGGCTGCCCTCACCAGCCCTCGGGGGGACGCGCGTCCCCAAGCCCCCTCAGGGACCCGGGGACTGGATGCCTCTGCCTTAGGAGGCCCCTGAGCAAACGTCTGCGCGGGCCCACCTCTAGCCTGGACGTTACTGTCCTAGGCTCCCCGGACCTCTCGCCTCAGTGGGCCACGGCTCCCGGCCACCGGAAGGGACGGCCACCACCGCGGCAGGGAAGGCAGAGAGCTGGCACTTGTCCTTCGCGTCCTTCCCCCTCATTTCCGTGCTGAACCAATTCCAAGACCTGCGCTTTTGCTTCGCAAATGTGTCTTAAACCACGAAACCTCTTTCACCCCAGCCGCCCCCTCCCCTGGGCCCGGCCGCCCTCGCCCCAGGGCGGCTGCCAACAGCAGGGGCCTCTTCAAACCAGGCTAACCCCGGCCGTTCCCCCGGTCGGCGGAGACGGCGCACCACAAACGCGCCCTCGCCTCTCACTACCTGCCCCCAAAGCACCGGCAGGGCTCCCGCGTGGGCCTCAGAGTCAAGGCCAGGACCCTTTGCAGCGCCGGCCCACGGAGCTCTGCGCGACCCGATGCTGTCGCCTCTCCAGCGCCCTTCCTGCCACAACTGCCCCCTGCCCCCCGTTTACGTGCCTCTGTGGGATCCCTGTCCCCAAAGGGAGCGACCGGAGCCCTAGAAGCAGCTGCTGGGACACAGGGGATGCGGCAGAGGGGGTCCCGGCGGGGCAAAGACGACAAGTGACGGTGTCATTACCAAAACCTTCACCGAGGCTACCCCTGCGGACGCTGAGCACGAGCCGCTGGCGAGGGGGCGCCTGTCAGTTTCCCGCCGATCAGGTTATTCTGACCCCCCGTCCCCCTCACACGTGCACTGTCCTCTCTGGGAGGAAGTGGCTGCAGAGCCCACACATCAGGGGTGGGAGTCAGGCCCCACCTCCTTCATGGCGGACTGACTGCAGAGATCACCTGAAATTCTCTGCAAGGGGGGGTTTGCCTGTTGGTTCTTTCTTTCTTTCTTTCTTTCTATTTCTTCCATCGTATATGTCAGCGTGGACTCGTGAACACACATTCTGTCCTTCGTGTCTGATTCCAATACTGCTCTACCTACTTTGTTTCTCACACCGTGGCTGCTTGCCACAGGGGACTCCTTTATAGAGGCCGCTGGGCTCCCTGGCACGGACCCCATCACTGTATGTTCCTTCTTCCTGGTACTGCCCGGCGCTCTGGGCTCAGGCCGTGCACAAACTTAGCCTGGCATCGGCCCTTTCAGGAGCTCTGGCTGCTGTCGGTGGAGGATGGTGTGAAGCCAAGGTCTGGGTCCTGGGTGTGCCGACTGCTCCCAGGACCAAGAACCACGAATGTGTTTTAAAGAGAAGAGGAGAGCCCTGGCCGGGTGGCCCAGTGGGCTGGAGCATCATCCTGGGGACCAAAAGGTCACTGGTTCTATTCCTGGTCAAGGGCACATACCCAGGTTGTGGGTTTGCTCCCTGGTTGGAATGTGCACAGGAGGCAACCAATTGATGTCTTTCTGTCTGTCTCTCTCTCTCTCTCAAAGCAATGAAAAAAATGTCCTCGGGTGAGGATTAAAAAAAAAGAAAAGAAAGAAAGAAAGAAAAGCAAAGAGAGTAGCTATAGATTGTATCGCTCTCCTTGGGGACCTTTTGGAATATAAACCACAATTCCTTGGTTTGCTTCTTGGACAAAAATAGCGTGTAATAAGTTGGGAGAGATGTTGAAGAATGTAACATAACTAGTGCAGAACTCAATGTGTTACGAAAACCAGAACGCCCTTCAGAAATACAAGGTATGACGATACTAATCAGCGTCAGGTAAGACCCTGAGGGCTCCCAGACTTGTTCCCAGAGTCCTGCTGGCAACACAGGAAAACACTGAGGGAGTTCCACTGGGCGCTGACTCACTGATCTGCTCCTCCTCTATTATCTGATGCTGGCTCCTTTTAACCCCCTGTCAGGCTGCCACGCTGTACCTCTGCATGCACACTGCTGCCCACAGGGCCAGGGAAGTAGAGTTAAGAGTTTCTTTTCTAGAAAGGGGCAGAGATAAAGCCGTTCAAAACTGGAAAGTCATCTCTGGAATGCTAAGATCTTGGCCGGCAGCCTTCCCCTCCCTCACCCGAGGCTTGGGCGAAGGCTGGAGGGCGAGCGCACAGGAAGGCTTCACACATGGGAGGCCCGACGGGCGCCGCGCTCCCTCCACTGGGCAGGAACCCTTCCATCAGAGCCGCCGCGGCCACACGTGACCACAGGGAAGGTCGGGGCTCAGCTGCCCACGTCTCCCAGAGCCCGGGGGCCGCAGACCAGGGAAACGTTCACTGCGGGTCAGAGGGCGGCAGGCAGCCCCTCCCGCATCCACGGGAACAGACTTCAGACGTGGCGGGTCCCTGGGGCGTCAAGCTCACGTCACCTGCACCTGCGTGTTCCCAAGGCCAGGCCAGCACGGAGAGGCCGGGGACTCGGCCATAGCTGCGCCGTCTGTAAGATGGGTCTAAATGAGACGGCCCAGTGGGAAGCCCTGGCCCCGGGCAACCGTCCCGTGCGCCAGCCCTTCCCCCGGATTTGCAGACAGGCGCAAACTGAATCCTCCCAACTCGGTGAGGGCCACTCATGCCGAGACTTTTAGATCATACAGAACACAAAAGGGGTCTACGGGAGACATATCCTTGCACGCGCCATTTGTGTCATTCGTAAGTGCGGGAACAACATGGCTCCAGCCCCTCGCGGCCACAGAATCCCACTTCGTCACTCGCTGTCCTCAGAAACAATGCTGCTGCCTCATGGGGACCAAACGTGGCTGCCCTGCCACTCACACCGCTTTCCGCACGTTCATCTTTCTAGAAAACCGCACCCCCCCTGACATGACGGCATTAGAAGCTGACCCTTGGGTCCTGTTCACCACAGCACGCTCAGAAAAGGTGCTGGGAGACATCTTTCTAAAGGGCAGAATGAATGAAAATACCATGTCATCTTGGTTTCTTTCCAGCAAAGGACTGAAGTTCTCTTATTACTTAGAAAGGTGATGCTGGACACCAACCAGAACACACGGTGGGGGTGTGGAACGAACAGCAGAAGGCTTCACACTGACAACGGAACACCACGGACACAACCTCACAACTAAGAAAGCGGGGTTCGGTCAGGTGCAGCCGCACTGCGTTAGTGGGGACCACGTGATGGCGTCTCGCACCTGTGACCTCTATCCTTGTGTACGTTGGGAACGTGTTTAGAACGACAGAGGGACATAGCTTGAATCTATAATGCGCTGACTTCCTATTGCATCTATTACATCAATTATAACGCGCGCGCACACACACCCCTGCAGAGATGGCCTGAAAGGGCAGCCATGGAGCAGCAGATTAGAAGGAAGTGTTTTGAAGTCAAATGATCTTTCATCTCCCCTGTGGAGACAAAGTGGATTTCTCAAGTGACCTCTGACCGCAAGCGGCAGAGCGAGAACCCGTGAGTCCAATTCTGCTGCAGGGCGTGACGGCCTTTATTCCCTGAGGGGGGCAATCCGAGTCTAACCACGATTCTGTGGGGGTCGACAGGAAGCAAACCCAGGCTCCCGAGTAGAAGCACCTATGAAATTACATCGTCATAGAAGAATAATCCCCACTCGAAGGTTTCTGCTTTTTCATCTCCTCTCTCAGTGACACCCCAGGGACAAGGCTGCGGCCCACCATCTGCGACCTTCCTGCCTGGGGACAGGCTGGCTGTGCACAGGAAATACCAGGCCACCACTGGTCTTGCCTTACAAACCCAACCCCAGCGAGTGGCAACGGGTATCCCCTCTCCGCATGACCCCCGTCCATCTCTGACGTGACCCCCGTCCATCTCTGACGTGTAACAAATCATGTGAATTAATGAGGTACGACCGCCCGACAGCGAGGAGGAGGCGAACTTTTAAAAGCAGGACCATTCTATTGTTGGCATTAACTGGAATCTGAACACGTGATCATCTCTGCTTTGAATCACGGTCTTATTTTTCTCTCTCCTGTGTGAATTTTACTGTTGAAAATATTGAATTTCTTAATATGAAAAGGTTTCACACAAAGCCCAGCATTTTTAGAGGTCTTTTTTTTTAAACAATATTTTTGGAAGCAGAGTAGAAAAATACACCGGCCAAAAGGCACACACTGAAAAGGTCCCTTTCTTTTCTTTGCTGGAAGCACATGCAAGCTGTGTTTATGTGCAGAAAGCGTTTGGGCCCCGGTCGCACAGGCGGATGCTGAGCACAGCTTCTGGGGGAGCAGACCTAACACACGCCCACCTGGGAAAGCAGGGCCGAAGCCCCCAGATCGCTGTCTGCACAGCAGCAATGCTGCAGCTCAGAGGACACCATCCCAACTCTGTGGCTTCTACGGTGAGCCAATGACCTCGCTTTCCCAAGAGTGTCCCCCCCACCCCATGGGAAGCAGCACAGGCAATAGGGGTCTCCCCATGGCCGCCAGGGGTCTCAGGTTCCAGCCCGGGACTTGCACTCACGGCCTCGGGACCCTGGCGGGGAGCTGGCCGGCTTCATCGGCTATAAGACTAGGAAACGACACCTGCCGCCTCACAGGGGACAGGGAAACGACACCTGTCGCCTCACATGGGACAGGGAAACGACACCTGCCGCCTCACAGGGCTGCTGGAAGCGTGACCAGCACACGAGAAACAGCTCCTGGCTGCAGCAGAGTTCAGCAAGGGTTGACGGGACAATGGAGGTGGCGACCTATGCCTTTAGGGTCAACTCCCAGGCTACTCCGCTGGTGGGACACCGAAGTGTCCCTGGCCAAGGGCGGCCGCGCTGTGCGGCTGGCTGGGACGGCTGACCAACCCGTGTGGCGCTGGGCAGATCAGGCCTGCGTGACGCCCTCTCCCGGGGAAACCGGTGGGTTTCTCCAGCACCCATGGGGGCCGGGCTGCTCCCTGGCTTGTCCCCCGCTACGGCCCCTTCAGCTCTCACGACAGCGCCTGGCACACCACTGGCGCTCCACAGACACCTGCGCTTCTGTTTAATAAACGTGGAGCTGGAGGGAAGGGTTTGGAGCTCTGCTGAAAAGAACAACGGGCATCCGACTGCACAGACCCAGGCCAGAACGTGTTGATGTCAGAACCGTCACTGTGAGCACCCACTCAGTGACGACAGAGAACACTGTCCCCTAAGACCGGACGTTATTCCCCTAATGCCGCTCTATCTGGTATCAGAGGGGCAGCTGCCTGCGTCACTGTCAATATACTGACGGCTTCCTTGCAACACTTGGGAGAACATTATATAAAAATTCACGATGGTCACTTACATTTTCACTTACAATTACATTGTCAGTGAAGATACTTAAATTAAAAAAATTATCAAAAAAAACCAATTCCATAGGTAAACAAGCTTGGTGGTGCCCCAGAGACCAGCACATTAGGCTCTAAGTTTTCAGTGAATAAGTCCAGTCTGAGGCTTTAACTTTCCAGCAAATGTGTGGCTAAGCTTTCAGAGAAAGAAAGGAGTAAGAGATAAATGAGTTCTGGTGGCTAAAGAAATACATTGTGATCTATTACAATCTAAAGGCAAATGTTCTGAGAATTCATGACAAATTTAACAATTTCCTATTACAATGTAACATTTTGAAAGCTAAAGCCTAAAACTGTATCCTGGCATCTCAATAAAACAGAGTAACTAAAAATTAACTTGTTATTTCCGACATAGAAACGAACACAAGAATAGAAAGACAATAAAGGTGTTATTTGGGATACAATGAAACATTCTTAGAGAAGCTGAAACATCATCTTTAAAAGAAAAAATATACGGAGAAAACCAGCATGAAACAGCTTTCATTATAGATGGTCAAAGGCAAACTCAGCGTGCAAACACTCAGACACATGCCCCACACCCCCTGCAGGATGGGCCCGACCCCTGACTCGGTTTACCTTGCACCAGGAGCAGGGGTTCCCGGCCCCCGCCGTACGCCAGCATCTCCCGCCGGTAGCGCTCCCCCGTCGCCCTGGGGAGACAAGAGGCTGTTATGGGCCCCGTGTGCACAGCTGGCTGGCCCCGCTCACCTGTCCCGAGCTTCTCAAAAGAAGCCGCACTGGTAACATGATCAGAAAAGCTGCTCCCATACAACCAGTCAGCTCTTGGCTTTCTTGCTTCTAAAAATCTAATTCCAGTTTTTAAATTATCCTATTAAGCAATGCCATACACTCACTGTAAAAGGCTAACTATCCTTCTAGCTGCTTCAGAGCAAGCAAGCCCTTCGTAGCAAGGCCTGCTTCCTGCACGCGCTGTAGAGTAAGTATGTGCTGCCCTGTCCTCCGTCCTCTTTCGGGCTGGTTTACAGTGAGACCTGAAACGGTCGGTGCCATTCTTGGCTTTCATGGAAGGACTGGAGGGGGGCACCTAACAGAGAGGAAAATTAACTCCGTGAGGTGGAAGTGAAGAGAAAGGAGCCGGCAGGAGAGAGCCCATCCCCCGGGGGCCCCGCCGAGGAGAGTAGCTAAGGGAGCAGGAAGCTGGCCCCGGGGGTGTGGGGGGCAGAGGCCGCCCGCTTTCTCCTGCAGACGCTCCTGGCCGACTGGGCTCCGTAAGGGCTACTGTCTGTACCACAGGAGGCAGGTTTTGAAGAATTTTTATGGACAGAAATTCTCCAAATCAGTGGCACCTGACACAAGTGATGCAGTGCTGCTCTGGTGTTTCATAAATGCAAATGACCCCACGCGATGACAGCATAAATGAACTCTGATGTTTTCATCCGTGACTTCTGTAGAAACGACGTATGGCCGAGTTTGCGAACGTGATCGCTAATGGGAATTGTTGGCAGCATTACCACACCAGAAACAGGCTCCTATCAAACTAACGCGGCTGCATCTGGCAGACGGAGCTCAGGGGAAGTGTGCCCTGAAGCAGGAACCGGGGACAGGAGGCCGGGCCTTCTCCCAGACTCCAGCCCGGGGCGTGGCGTCCCTCCCGGGCCCCCGCGCGCCATGCCCCTGGCCTGAGTCACACTCCGGCCGTGGCCTGGCCGTTCTCCGCCTGCTCAGCTTGCGGCTGCCTGGGCCCCTGATGTCAGCTTCCAGCCTGGTCATTTTTCAAAAGTGGGGTCAAAAGGACCTATTGACAGGGGTTGGAAATGTTCTAGTCCACAGAGCATTTTTACTAGCTGACTTTTTACATGTCTATAAAACTATGGTCAGTCCATGTCTAGGCAAGAATGCGTATATAAACAAGACATAAATACTTGGAAATATATGTATTTAATAGCATGTGGTTTTCTAGTAAAGTGGAATTCTTTTAAACAAGATAATATTTTGTCCACTTTATAGAAATCCCCAGTAAAGAATGTAATCCCTCTGATTGTAGTCAGTTTTGGCTTTAGAGCCTTTGCAAATAATAAAATCTGAGCAGCAGACCGAATGTCTGCAAGTGCAAAGGGCTGGAGACAAAATACCATGTGAGCACCAAACTGTAAAACATTTAAAAATTCTATTACATCAGATACAAGTTCAAAAGACATGGGGCTGAATGTGGTGATTAACCACCGAGGAAATCCAACCCAGGTCCGCCCGCGAGGAAGCCGAGGGGTGTGCAGGAGGCCAGGAAAGGACAGGAGTCAGCAGGCCCGACCGTCCTCTCACCCGACCCCTCGTGACCCGGGAGACCTGGAGCACGGGAAGGACCCTCTGCGGACCTCAGTCCCGAGTAGGACACCACCTCCTCCTGCTCCTTGCCCGGTGCGCCCAGAAAACTCCAGGGCCCTGCAGAAGGTGGCGTGTCCCCAAGCACGGAAGGCAGCCACGGTGACGGTCCCCCACGGGGCTGCCCAGAGCCGGAGGGGCTTTTCCTCGTGTGGTGAGGAGACACGATGCTCTCAGCGCCCACCAGACCCGCTCACAATGTGGGGTCTGCTTGCAGCCAGAGGGAAGGAAGGGCCAGGGAGATGTGGACCCTGGGATGGGAGCGCGTCCCCGCGTCCCCGTGTCCCCGCAGGCACAGGTGCAGGCTGTGTCCCGCCACCCCCACCCCCCCACCGTGCAGCAGCGTGACTGACGGCAGGGGATGCGCCTCACCCGGCCCCCCATTACCTGTTAAAAGGATCCTGTAGGAAACACTCCTTCCACACCATGCAGGCGACGGCCCTGGACATCAGGTACGAGTAGTACTTGGCGCCATAGCCCACGAGGTGGCTGAACCGCAGCTGCCAGGCCTGTGGGGAGAGCGGCACACACGGGACAAACAGTCAGCTCCGTGGGCTCAGGCCCCAGGGACGGGGACGCAGAGAAAGCACGCGGGGACGCCACAAGCGTTTCTGCCTACAGCTTGTCACGCGCAGCCTGAGGGACCCTTCCACGTTTTACACGCTGTTACGGGCTGGACTGCGTCCCTCCACGCCCTCCCACGGGAGCCCTACCCCCGGGGCCTCACACTGACTGCGTCTGCAGGGGAGACTTTAAAATGAGGACCCGGTTAAAATGAAACTGCTGGGGTGGGAGCGACCCAACAAGGCCGGTGGCGGAAGGGCACGCGGAGGAACGGCCGCAGGAGGGCGCAGCCGGGCCAAGGGGCGCGGCGAGGCCATACCCGGGCCGAGCATCCTGCCCGGGCCGTCACTGCTGCGCTCCGGCTCTGCGGCGGAAGGCGAAGCGCGCGGCCCCACAGACACGTGGTGGCGGAGCGCACGGCGGAGCGGGGCTGCGCCCTCACACCCGCTCAGCCCGCAGGAGCCCTGGACCTCGGCGGTGGCGGTGACGCGCAGGAGCCCTCTTCCCGGGAACAGCTTTCCCTGCCCGAGACCGCTGAGCGCACCCCCTGCGTCTGCCGACGGGACGGGGCGGGGGCGGGGGCGGGCTGTCCACACGCAGGGCCCGCGCTGACCCGAGCACCGAGCCTGGGGCGGCCCCTGCTGCAGCAGCAGCCCGAGTTCCAGAAAGGGCCCTGAAGCGACATTTAGGACTAAGTTTCCCTTCTCCGAAACAGAGACACGGACACGCAGCCCCCCGCCACCGTCCAGTGTCCGCCTTATCTGACACCCACGCTTTGGGACAAAGAAGCTGAAGCCGACGTTTTTCGCCGACGTAACGAGCACTTTGTAAATCTGTTAGCTCCCCAGAAAACAAAGTGTCAAGTACAATCCACACCAGCCACCTACCACCGCACAGCACGCGCGCCACGGCCTGGCCTCGGAACCCACTCAGTCCCTCCCCGCGGGGGCAGGAGCTGCTCCACAGCAGGGCGCGCGGGACCGCCAGCCGCAGGGCGCGCAGGAGTGCGGGCGCCGGGCCGGGAGCGCCATCCGCACACCCACAGCCCCGCTTACAGCGCGTATCCCTGGAAGTGCGGCGGGCACCTCTGAGTTGTGCCCAGAAGGGAAGAGACGGGTCTCTTCCTCCCTGCCCCGTCCCACGTGGGGCCACCGCGCAGGTGAGAGCCCAGCGGCGGGGGAGCAGCAGCAGCAGGCCTGTGTGTGGTCTCGGCGCTGGGAGGGCGCGCTCACGGCCAGGATGCCCCCTCCTTCGCCCCACGCACTGAAGCCCTTCAAGTTCAACAGGGGCCCTGCCCTGGTTTGGAGAAGTGACCGCACACTCTCCTGCCAGCGAGTGCCCCCAGGGGCGGCAGGGCGACATGCGCAGCTCGGGGCAGGCTTTACACCGTTTGTGGGTAAGCGGTCATGAAAAAGAGGGCAAACAGCCAAGGGCCCCCTGGGGGTCAGGTCCCTCACTGACAGCCGTACAGGGTTCCACGGACTCTGCCTCAGGCGCAGAAGGCCAGGTCTGTGCGGCGCTGGAACCTTAGGGGACCTCCGGCGGCCTTGCGCACTCAGAGCCGCCGGGCCGATCGCGTCCTCTGTGAGACGGAGCAAGGCGGCTGCGGCAGACGGGGGTCTCTCGGGGTGGGAGCCCCGAGGCGGGGCACGCGGTCGAGGGGCCGTCTTTGCCACTTCTTCCTCTTGGTGATCTGCCAGAGCGGGTCTGGCAACCTTTGCCGTCCTGAGCTGAGTTTAGTTGTGTTTAGATTCGAGCTGAGTACCATTTTGTTTTGTCTTAAAGGCACGCATTTGAGTTGGGTTAAGAAGTAGTTTCATCAGTCGTAGCTGAGCTCCCGCAGAAACAGTGATGAAAATCAGACCTTCCGGAAGCAGAGAGAGTCACGAGGACGGGTGAGAGGCACACTTTCCCAGCTGCCCCAGTGTGCGCCTCGCACCCACGTCCTGGCCTGGGCACAGGGATTCCGGCGCAGTGTGCACCCTGCTGTGTCCCGTTCTTTAATCACAGGATTGAGTTGGGGACTGCACCTTGCCATCCCTAAATAAATTACACCCACCTGACGCCTTCCGTCAGCAGGTTGCAAGTTTATGACAGACTCCGACCTGCAACCTCACTGCCCTTTGACCCCAAATGGCTAAATTCCTGCTGATTCAACCGGGATGCTCAGTTCTTGTTGCCATTCCACTCACTCATCGGGAAAAATTAAAGGCAGACTGTCACGGTATGCCCGGGAATTATTAGGCCCTCTTCCTTTGAAACGGAGGTTTTCTTCTTCCTGAAGGACACTGGGCAGGCCAATGAAAGGCCTCACTCCTCCTTCAGCGTAACGTGCGGGTGTGACTCCCCAAAAACAACGGACTGCAGTGCCTTTTGTCCTGACCAGGGACGAGACTTCCAGATCCTGACGCCCGTGGAGCGGACACTCTCAGTGACCCCACGGAGCACACGGAGCCGTGGTGCAGGCGAGGCGGCAGCACCTCTATATCTTGTGCACAAAACAGTGTGCTCAATACAGTTGTAAAAAGATAAAAAGGGTAGAAAAATTAGAATCAAATTACTGTAATTTAGATGCAGCTGACACCTGTAAATTCCAGTTCCCTTTCCGTCCTTGATTGGCTTCAGTAATCCCTAAAATTACACAGATGTCCACATGCAGGTAAAAAATTAACCGATCAACTTACTGACTCTACACACACATCTGAACTTCTGAGGTGACGTGACAATTAAGATAAGATTGTCACTAACTTTAATTAGCTTCTCGCTGAATCAGGCTGAGGTACCGCTGTAACACCGAAGGGCACTGACGGTGAACAGCCGCGTGCTCTGTGAAGGCTGGAGTCGGCACAACGCCACCTTCATGTCCCTGGTCTCCCCTGCCAGCCTTACCTCCTGGCTTTATTCACACCGCTCCACTGGCTCGAATAATCGTGACTTTCAAACTTCTAATGCGTACGGCACGGGAGCCCTGCAGATCTTTAAGAAGGACATTCTATAAATGTTCGTTTTTGTTGTCTAAGATGTAGGAAGGTGACACACGTGCCATCAGGAAATCTGTCTTACTGAGGCTGGGCTCCTGGTCAGATGAAACTGAGCTCATGAAGAGGGTACAAAAGGCCTCCACCTCCAGGAAGGGTGCGCGCCCGCCCCCCGCCCCTGTCCTCTGGGTAACCCAGGGGAGGCATTCCAGCCGTTTCCGCAGGAATGGCCTCTTCTGCAGGGCAGCCCAGGGCCTGGGATAGGATGTCAGCGGTCCCGGCCGGGCATGCCACTACCTGTGTTCCGTGCGGAGTAACTGCCGGAAATAAACTATGTGCCTGGTCCGCTGGAAGTATTAGGGCTGCCTGCTTTCTGTCAACAAATCTTCAGTCCTCCCTCATTATCTCGTCTGAACAATGTCCAAAATTCCCGATGCAACAGCTTTTAGCAATTAAAAAAAAAAAAAAAAAGAGCAGGAAACTGCTAGAGTTATGGTTGAAACATGTGGAAAACCGGGGTACTGCCAAACAGGAAATATTCCTGCAATTCAGACGAAGCATCAAACGTGACACGGTTAGTTCCAATTTGCCATCGCTATAAAAACGCAGCACCTAAGGAGCAGTATAGCTCTTCCTGGGAAGAGCGTCGGCTGCACTACTGGCCACGTTAGACCAGCAGGAGCCCCACACCGGCTGTCCCACCCCCACACCTGCGGACCGTGGAAGCTGCAGGTGTGACCTTCACAAGGGCCGGCCGTGAGGGATGGCTTGCCAAGGCTGAACTGAACAGATGGCCTTGTGTTTCCTTCTAAATCTGCGGGTGACTCCGTGACTCCTAATTCCACATCACAACAGCCCGAACGTTCTCTCGAGGTGACCGGCGTCTCACGTGTGGGGCAGCTCCGTCTCCTCCCGCACGGAGTCGTGCAGAGCCCGCCGTGTGACCTCCACGCCCTTCCTGCTCCAGGGCATCATGCCCTCATCCCTCCTTTAAAACATCAGATAAAAATCCACACACCACCCAACTCCCTCCCTGAAAGTGGACAGTCTAGAGGCCCCGAGAGAAGGCTCCCACCCCGCCCCTGACGACTGCTGACCTGGTTCCGCGTCCGCAAAGCGTCCTCTTCCAGACACTTCACGTTTGGCTTCTTTCCCTTACACAGAGGTCATTGCCGGGGGACCAGGAGCTGGCACTGGGCTTCTTTTCATGGCCAAATAACATTCCACTGGGTGGACTGACATGTGGCTTATCCGCTCACCTAAACGTCCACGGGAGGCCGTTTGGGTGTTCATTTTGGGGGCTACTACAAATAATGTTACTAACATCTCAGCTTTGCCAGTGAGGGGGACCTTTGGGGGGGGGGGGCTACGAGCTGAGGAAGCTGGTGTCTCCCCCACAGCTCTTCCTGTCCCCGCAGCAGACACTGTCCTGCAGGGGTGCTCCTGCTGGCACTGCGCGCTGCAGCCGCAGGAAGGGCCCGAGGAAGGCCCGTTGGAGCGCCCCCGTTCCCGGGCGGGCTCTCTGTCCCGGGGCACAGTGTGGCTGGTGGTCCTTGAATCCCAGACCTGTTTCTGTTTGGGGGTCGCTGTCTAACTGTGGACCTTTGTTGGGGCGTGGAGACTGGGGTCCCCCAAGTTGCCAATTTGGTGACGTTATTCTTGGAGTGCACAGGGCCTTGATCACTGGAGCTTTGCAGTAAGGTTTGAAATTGGGAAGCGTGATGCCTCTCGACTTCTTTCATCTTTTTCAAGATGGTCTTGGCTATTTTGGGTCCCTTGAATTTCCATATGAATATTAAAGCTGAGATTTCAAAGACCGTATTGAATCCATAAGTCGACTTGGCAAGGACTGTGATCTTTAACAGTCACCTAATCCATGAAAATGAGACAGGTCTTCTTTAATTCCTTTCAGTAGTATTTTATGGTTTTCAGGGTACAAGTGTTAAAGTTAAAAAAAATTATTCCTAAGTATTTTATTTTTTTGATGCTATTTTAAATAGAACTGTTTTCTATTTAAAGAAGGAAATACAATCAAAATGATCAAGCCGGTGATTTTTATAAATGAAAATTAATGTTTTTATTTATATGGTAAAATCACTATATTTCCATCTGTTACTTAGATAGAGTGTTTTCTCCCTGCCTTCATCGCTCTGTACCTCCCAACTCACCCCTATTACTGGTCCCGGGCTCCTCCCTGCGGCTTCACCTGCTCAGCCACCACTCTGCGTACACACCTGGCACCTCTAAGGCCGCCCCCCTCCCCCAGGATCACCCTAAGCTCCAGCACAGACAAAACAGCAGCTCCCCACCAGCCAGCAGCCCGAGAGGGCTGTCCCCTGACCTCCTCCTTCCCGTCCCTGCGCCGCCGTAAGCTGTGGGAAAACCTGAACCAGGAGCCAGGCTGCACGAGGCCACGCCAGACAGTTCCTGTCTACATGAGGTGACTTCCCACGTCATCTTTTTAAACATTCTTGTTTATTCTATGACAGTTGTCCCAGTTCCTCCCCTCTGCCCGCCCCCCCAGCCTGCCCTGCTCCCAGTCAGTCCCCACACTGCTGCCCATGCCCGCGGGTCATTCATACGTGTTCTTTGACAAGTCCGCTCCCCTTCTTCCCACCAGCAGTCTGTTCCATGTTTTCCATACTGCCTTATACATGCATGCACTCATGTTTCCTGAAAGCCAATGCCGCCAAGTGCATGAACATAGAGGAAGAAAAAGGGACGGTGGCATTCAACAGGGGCGCAGTTTTATTTCTAAATGGTTTAGCTCTCAAAGCATCTCTGCCTGACAAGGTTTTAGGGCTAATTTTGGGAAGAAGGGTAGAATAAGCAAAATCATGGGGCAAGAGAAGTTAACAAACTGTGACGCTTTCTGAAATCAATTGAGCACATGTGACCAGCATTTAGAAAAAGTGGAAAACAAAGGAAGATGCTGCACGTAGCAGGGTGACTTTCCGTCTGGCGCCTGGGCCTCATGTTCAGACGCACGTGCCTCAATCGACACACACATCCGTGTGAGAGATCCCACGGCAACGCGTCTCTTACTGTGGGTGTGGTTCAAATGCTCGAGAGTCAGCAAGTGAACCGTCCAAGGACACAGATAACAAAGGACTTCTGTGAGGAGGGAGAGAAGCTGAGGATATATTTAACAACACATGAGGAAGCTTAAGGTGGGTGCTCTCCGACCACACTCGAGTCGATCTCGCGCCGGGCGCGTGGACCACAAGGGCTATGTGGCCTCTGTGGCCGTCTGTCTGAGCACCCTCGGGCCTCTGTTCCGCTCACACTGCGATCATCAGAACGCAGGCCTCAATGACGTGCTACTCTGGACTCTGCTCTGCGGGCCGTGTCACGGCGCTCCTGGGACCTGGCCGCCAGCTCCCCAGCACAAAGGAGCTGTGGCTGTGACCGAGCTTACGAACGGGTTCCCGCTAACCGTCTGGGGTGCACAGCCCTGGACGATGAAAGACAGTGCTTTTCAGAGGGAAGCGTAACGAGGAAACAGAGGGTGGAAAAGCCAGTCAGACCACTGAGCTTCCCACGTCAGTAACAGTCGTGACAATGCCCGTCTCACGCACAACACTAGCCCTGGGGAGGCTGGGGGTAGGGTGGGGAAGGGCGCACGAGAACTAGCTTTGCAACTTAGGAATAAACTATTTCAAAATAAGAGGTTATTAAGAATAATGAGGAATAAGGTGTTCTGTGACGTCCTAGGATCAGTGCCAACAGGGAAAGTTGAGATGACTTTACCATGGTGACTGCTTGTCACTCCGTCGCTACTGAGATAAACCAATTTCCAGCTAAATTCCCTTATTTCCAGTGAGACCGCTCAGCAGCACCTTTATTACTCCGCTTTCTTTCAACACTGGGCTTTGCTAAACTAAGCAGGGGCCGTCTATTATTCTCCCAAATCCTTTTACCTGTTTCTTTCCTCCCTTTAAAGTCGACAGAGAATTGGTCAAGGCTCTCAGAGGACACACCGAGTTTTAAGAGGGAGAACGAGTTAGAAAAAGTGGTTATGAAATAAATGTAAACCATCACTTGATTTATAGACCTCCACTGCTTTCATTGAAAGGACTCAGCACCATGAAAGGTTGTTTAGACTGTACTTCGGCTTAAGTGAAAAAAGTTATTGCTGAAATTGTATAAATCATTTCAAATATTGTTTGATTTTAGCTTTTAAGTGTCTGCGTTTTTCTAAATGTTCTGAGAAAGTCTGGTTCCCTTTTTACTCTCCATAAATCAGTCAGTATTTCAAAGCTTCCCTCAGACACAGAAAAATATACACACGCGGAAGGAAGAGCGATGGCCTCGTCCCCGAGTTAAGAACCTGAAGAGAAAGGACATCAAAGAGAGCAACTAATGGGGTGCTCACTCTTGCAGTGATTAAAAATATATAGTACAAAGCAAAATGTGTAAAAGACACCAAGATAAACGATTCCACCACGTCAGTAACCACATATGGTCACGGGGAGCAGTGGGAAGGCACAAACCCACCGCAGGGGATGTGAGCAGCCAGCTGAGCACTAGCACGAGCCCTGGGGCATCCGCCCGGGGCCCTTGGGGAGCCTGGGAATTCCCGTCCATCAGGAGCAAATTCCTTGTCTTTTCCTGCTCTTCCTCACCTTGTTTGCAGCTGATGAAATTATAGTTCCCACCCACTATTTTTATGACTTAAATATCCCCTTTCGATAATCACTTATTATGCTGGCAATAGTAACAGCAACACTCCCATCTGTTTTCGGTTCACTGCAGGCCAGTGCTCCCGGCAGGCATGGATCTCATTTGATCCTCACAGTGACCCTCTGGGTCACGACCTTACAGATGGAGATCGGAGGCTAAAGGCACAGCAGCCTCGGTCATCTGACTAGAGCTCTGGAATGCTCTCTCCTCGCAGACCCCACATGAGCCCTCCTTCAAACCCCAGGCCAAACCAGAAACACTCCAGTACAGCCTTAAACAGAACAAAGGTGCTTCAGGTTCAAGCCGCCGAACCAGCTGAAGACATGGAAACATAAATAGTGGAAAGGGGCAGAGGAAGATTAAGTATATGGGTTATGAGACACATTATATGTGTCCATATAAACACACAGATACGTCTGGAAAACCCCTTAAATCTGGTGAATAAATAGCAAATACAGTAAATGTACATTAAGAATATTAGCCACAAAAATCCACAAACTCAAGCACTTTCTATGCACGAGCGGTAATCAGCTAGAAAAAGGGGGAGGGATCTATATATATCTCCCTTTCACAACAGCGATGATAATAATAATAATCATAGTAATAACAGTCATCGACAGGAATACATTTAATAAGGTGAGTGAGGGACTTCTAACAACGTTCGAACCATAGACAGGGCCAGAAACAGAGGGATCAATGACACAGTGGGGCACACGCCTGCATCTGCATCACAAAGCAACCAACACTCAGCAAACAGGAAGCTCAGAGACACACCTTGTTCTGTATGACAACGCACCAGCTCACAGGGGTGGCCTTTTCAGACCAGTGGAGAAAAACCAACTAGAAAAACTAAAGCTGGTTCTAAATCTCACACCTTATACCACCATGAACTTCAATAATCAAAGATTAAAAGTTAAAAAAAACATGAGGGTCCTGGAAGAAAAGATGGGCAGTGTTTTCAGTACTCTTAAGGTTAGGAAGTTCCTTTTAAGCAGAGCAGGAAACTGGATGTCCGGCAGATGTAACAAAATATAATCACTAGAACTGCCAAGCCAACTAACAAAAATAAAACTCTCTGAATGTTAAACAATCGTGAAGGGCTAACATCCCCATAAAAATCAGGAACAAAAAAAGTTCTCTTCAGTCTGCTTTCAAAAGACCCAATCACACTACCTACGACTTTGTATCTGTTTTCCCCTAGCCCGATTTTAAGACTTCTCTGTGAACGTTAATAGCTGCACGTGATTTCATCATGTGAACTACGTCAGTCAGGACGCGCTGAGTGACGACGCAGCAACACAAACCCTAACCTCTCTGTGGGCAGACGGGGAAGACCCGTTCCTGGAGAAGATGGCCCACCCGGGTCTGCAGGCTCTGTCACCAGCACGCAGGCGCTCAGGACCTCAGGGCAGCCTCCGCCGCGGAGGGGAGCTCCCTGGCTGCGGGCCCGAGGAAAGGAGATGGGGATCCCTATGCAGGAGCTCTCGAAGGCCTGCCTCGGGTCCATTTTGGGGGTCCTGTTAGGTCACACGGCCACAGCTAAGTGCAGGGAGCAAGCGCAGAAATGCGTCTCCACCAGGGGCAGAGCTGGCAGATGTCAGTGGACCAGCATGACCTACCTCGGAGCAGTGACTGTCACCTGGCACGCCGCCAGGGTGTGCCAAGCACGCGGCACCGGCTGCACCGTCAGGGGCGCTGCCTCTCTTCCCTGAGACTCGCCAACGAGAAAAGGACAAGAGCCAGCGCAGCAACAGCTGCTGGTGTGAACGAATCAAAGTTACATCTATTTCTTCAGATCGCAAAAAATATAGTTTTTCGGCGTGTCACAGGTTTTTAGGAATTAGTGTACGTGTGCCTGCGATGAAGAAGGTTGAACATCGCTGCCTTAAATCGCCAGAGGAAAAGCTTCCTAAAATATAAACAGCTTAAAATCTAAAAGATACACGCGGATCACTTAAAACACAAAGGTTACTCGGTAAAGAGCGTCTCGTGTCCTGGGTTTTTGTCTCACTGTAGCGAGCCTGTGCGACTTGGCAGGCCAAGGAGGAAAGCGAAAACCGCACTGCTTCTGACCACCAGGACGAGGCGAGCGTGGGCGCTTTTTTATAAAAGCAGCCGGGTCATCTCATCATACCCTCGTGTTTCAAGTCAGTGCGCGCTGGAGCTGCAGCTGTCCCCCAGACTGAAACCATATAAATTTTTAGAAAATGAGTCAATCCTGAGATTAAAGTTTCAATTTATAACACTTCTGTGTTTTAGTTACAAAGTCATAAATAAATCTAGCATGACAGGGAAGGTAAATATTTTCTCAGTTGTTTATGTAGCCGAAGAGGAAAGGAATTTAACATGCAGTTAACCACTTAGGGTTTCCGAGATAGTCGCCATATGGTTGCATTTAAGATAAAGAGAAATTATTGTTTTGTTTAATCTAACGTTTGCTTAGCAACCTCCCATCAGGCAACCTGGCAGCACCTCCTCCTCATGGGAGAGCCTTCCATCCCAGTGGGGACTGGGACGAAATGCAACTTCTTCCCCAAGACAAAAAAATGAAACAAAAAACTAACTAACTAACCAAACAGAAGGGAGGAGGATTATTAAATAACTTAAAATGAATTATCTAGAGAGAGAACAATGAACTTTTAACGATGCTGTGGCTCTAGTTCTGTTATTCAGCAGATAGGGTTTCTTCCCACACATTAAAGACAGTGACCCCTGCGCCGTTCTTTAAGCCAGCAGCGGTCCGAGGCGGACCTCAGGTTTTCGTAGACAGACTCCCACACAAGTGTGGTTTCTCTCACTGGCCGGATGGCCTGACTTTAAAAATAACGAATGCAGACATAAAATCTGACTGCCATTTTAATCTTGATGGTAGAAATAATTTTATAGATAAGTGTTTCTTATCTTAGTGTTTTATAAATTATGATAAAGCTGAAGCTTTTAAAATAAAGTCAACACGACGCTACAGAAGGTCAATAAGCTGAGATACAACTTTCTATTAGTAAGTGAACTACAGTGATCAAATACCCAATGAAAAGCTTTGACGTCGACGCTTCAAATTAAAAATATGAAAACATAATATTTAATCTCCTTCAATGTACCGACGCCAGAGAGCTACATGGATTTACATACATGCACTCACATGTGTACTTTGAAGAAGTTCTTCAGAATTGACTATCAAGTAAACAGGAAAGAAAGTAAACTCTAGGAGCAATAAATCAAAGTCAAAACACCCAAACTGTGTGCTGCAGTGTATTTCCTTACGGCGGGCGTTTTTATTTTTCTTCTCTCCGGACTATTACCGACGAGACTCCATATGGTAAAGTAAATACGGCCAGAGCGCTCCCAGAGCCCCGGCCCACTCTCTCATTACCCGGACGGCCCTCCCTGCCCCTCCCCGGCTCGCGGTTCGAGGTCTGTTTGAAAGGTGATCTGGGATGAGCGCACTACAAAAACAGCTGGGTTTACTCGTGGGTGCCCTCCATCTGCCGGCCGTAAATTAGTGGTTCCTTTCCTTTGCACATGGAATCAGGACATCAGCAACGTCAGCTTAAGAATCTGCTCTCAAATCCCAGCGATGCCAGCATGAGCGGCCCTCCAAAGCATCCACGCTGTGTGCTGAAGGTCACGTTCAGTCCGTTGTTCGGGAGCACCCACGTTGTGTGCTGAAGGTCACGTTCACTCCGTTGTTCGGGAACGCAGAACACACACCCCAAATAAACGTGGCGTAAGTGACGCTTCAAGCCACCCCCGCCCAGTCAGCGCAGCCCTGAAAGAGCCGTCAGGAGCAGAGCCTTCTACTGTTGTAACTGTAGTCGTAGAAACAGAAGAGAAAGTCCTACGTCTAAAATCTGTTTTCTAGCCCTGGCTGCGTGGCTCAGTGGATTGAGCATCGGCCTGCGAGCCAAGTGTCTCTGGTTCGATTCCCAGTCAGGGCACATGACTCGGCTGCACGTCAGGTCCCCAGTTGGGGGCACGAGTGAGAGGCAACCACACAGTAAAAAAATAAAAATAAAATAAAATCTGTTTTCTGCTTGCACCTGAAAAAAAGCTGCTCCAATGACAAGGCCTCCAACCGCACTGGCTGGTTCAGCGGGTACCCATCGCTTAAATGTTCCTGGGGGGGTCCCCCGGGTTCTGACCCCGCCAGCTCGCCCGTTCCACGCTGCCGCGACCCTGGGAGTCTCTCTCGAGGAGAACTGCGCCCTGATGGCCACAGCTCCAGCCTCAGTCTGCGTTCCAGGCTGCCAGCTGCTGACCCGACGGTCTCTCGTCACCTCCAGCTAAACTCATTCATCCCTGTTGCTCCCCTCTCCCCATAAAGCTGCCGCCCCTCCCATGAGCCACCTCTCACCGAATGCCGCCCCGACCCCAGGAGGAGGAGGAAGGAGGAGGAGGAAGGAGGCCGAGGCCTGGCGACAGCACAGAGGCCCCTCTTTCTGTCCCGAATTCTTCAGGGAAGAAGACTCCCTCTGGAATGAAAATCTCGGCTCCCAGCACATCCTTGTGTTGGCTGTTCCGGCATCAGAACGTCCTCGTCTTCTCCAATTTCCGCGTCCAGTCCCTCTGCCCACAGCTCAAAGCAATGAGGGGCTCGAGGAATAGCTACTTAATAACGAGCATCTCACAGACAACCATTTCTAATGGAGGCCCCTGAGGGCCAGGGGTGTGCTGGGTATGCACTGGATATAATACATGTTATTACACAATACATAAGTTATTGAAAATAGTCTTTGTTATGTAGAATATAAATAACACAACTGAATGAATGTTTACGAATATATAAGCTTGGATTCGAACACAGTTTTCTTTATGCTAAATAACAAGCCAAAGCCGGTCTGCTGATATGTCTGAGTACCGTTAGCTCAGTTTTCAGCTGTCTGTTCTAATCAGAGGCTGTGCTATAGACAGAGAGTCACGCCTCTAAGGTAGGCCACAGTGTCACCTCTGCATCGTCACAGATCACAGAGGCCGGCCTGCAGCTGCCGCCCCCGAGCCGGCTGTGGCCAGTCGGGCGTGCTCCCGGTGCGCCCCCAGCGCGCGCCCTTCCCACAGGGCACAGGCCACGTAACCCTGTCCCCTACCTGCGGGCCGTGCCACTCGGAAGCAGTGTGACACCGTGTCACCGTGGCAGGTCACTGCTGGGCACAGAAACGAAGCGCGAACGGGGAGCACACATGTTCCCAACGGCATGCCCGCCTTTCCCGGTCTTCGCTGAGGTTTGTGGTGACGAGACCGATGACCAGACGGCAGCACGCCCTTCGGTCCCGGAAATCGCTTTCCTAAAAAGCTCTGTTATTTGACAGTTATGGATGGACAAGGAAGACACCTCCCCAGACCTCGCTGTGGAGTCTGCAGGAGGGAAAGGTCTCCACGGCTCGGGACTCCTTTTCGGTGCACATCCCTGTTTCAAGTCAAGGTGCGTAAGTGACAGAAAGGGTCTCCCAGGCATCGAGACTTATTCCGAGAGCGCTGTGACTCCCAGAGCAGCCGCGTGACAGACACGGCTTTACCACCAGTTCACAGGCCTACGAAGCCTCGTTTAAACCCTGAAATACGACGGCCTCGCCGACAAATCTCCAAGACCGCAGTCTGTCAGCACTCAGCGGCTCATGGTTTGGACCTGAAACCTGTATAGGGCAGACCCGCAGGACTATCAGGCTCGAGAAAGGTGTCATCCCAGACCCCAGAGAGGACGGTCTCTCAGCCGCTTCAGACAGACGAGTCCCAACGTAAAGATATAAACCCGGACTACGACACAAATAAAAACTCAGTGTTTTCTACTCCAATTAAAAGTGGGGGAATGAGCAGTCATTTAGAAATACTCTAAGGAGAAGACATGGTCACTCACATAAAAACAAACAGAACACTCATTATGCCCTACACAGAAGCGGTTACAACGGGAGACGAGCCCGCTGGCACGGGTTATAGAACTGCCCTCTGTTCCCAGCTGAGCAGGAGCTCTGGGATTTCTACCATCAAACTACTGTTGGGTGAAACAGCAAAAAAAAGGACAAATTAAACTCCTCTATGTACTACACAGAGTGACCTAGCACTCACATAAATATTAACAAATTGCTGACCCAGGAGGGCTATCTATTCACTTAGAAATAAGCATGAATTATTTAATGTGGAATATGGAGCGGAATGGCCCTGTTCGGTCATACGATACTCTAATTGCGGAATGATACACTTAGCGGTGTGTGGACGAAGGCTCCCCGGGTGACGGTTTGGGAACACAGCACAGTGCACACCGGGAGGTGGCCTGCAGCCAAGAAGCGTCCGGCGTCACTGAAACACCGCCGACGGGACGCCCGATTCCCCGGGCGGGTCACGAACGCGCTTAGAGAAACACTAATGTAGACACGCGTCTAAATCTATACAATCATCGTCTAGAAGTTCAGAGCACATCACGGACACAGAACCTGTACAGACTCTGTAAACATTCTGAACACGTCGTATGTGTGTTATATTTTCCTGTTCTCATTGTTTACAAGAGGGAATAACATGCTGCCCTCGAGGGAAGCAATTTCTGGAGCTGTATAGGAGGAACACTGTCCCTCTCTTGGTCTGCAGGGAAGAGCTTCCCAGTTCCCCCCTGCGCAGTCCTCCTGCTGAAGGCCACGCGGCCGCTCTCGGTCCGCCCTGCCGGCCTCCCCGACCGCACCTTTCCACGCTGCCCTCCGGCCCACCGCGTCTGTCCTTCCCCACTGCCACTGTCCCCGCTCAAGCCACCGCCAGGGCCTGCCCGCAGCCCGAATAGCTGGCCTTCCGAGCGGTCTCCCTGACTCCACTCTGTACCCCACACGCTGCCGCCAGACAACCTGTTAACATTTAGACATGTTTTCTACATGCCAAGAAAATATTTCTGCTCATACAGTAGAATGGCAAAATTATCAACTTAGGAAATAAAATATTTCTAAGACTTCTGTGGTCCTGGTCCTCATTCCAGAGGTAAGCACTGTCTGAGTTTTATGGTTACTATTTCTTCACTTTTCCCTATAGTTTTACTACATATGTACATATCTATGGTCCCTGGCTGGTTTGGCTCAGTGGATTGAGCGTCAGCCTGCGAGCTAAGTGTCGCTGGTTCGATCTTCCAGTCAGGGCACATCAGAGAAGGAAAACTCTGACTCCAAAAAACCTCCGCTGCCTTGCGGCATACCTCTTCAGGGGAAAGGCTAAGGGAGTAAACCCCGACAGAAAATCCGGAGCCGGAGTCCCTAAGGCGGTTTGACGTTGTAGTCAACACCGGCAACTCCTGCGGCGCACCTGAAGCCAAGCTGTATTGACTCCGTCTTTCCCTTGGACCCTTCAGCTGCGAAGAGAGGGGGGGTCTGCTGCATGGGCAACAGCAGACCCTCCATATCACCCTGCCCAGGCTCTGTAGCTTCAGCTTCACTGGAGAGGACACTCCAGCGTCATCGCAAGATGTCGATTCAACACGGGAGGAGACAGATACCGTGTCACTCCCGAGTTGGACTGCACAGCCATTCTCGGCGGTGCAGATAGACTCTTAAGAAGCTACACCATCGTCTCTCGAGACGGACGGCTGCCGCCGCCGCCGACATATCTATGATAATGTACTGCGAGGTTTTCGAAAATTTGGAATTCTATTATAAATGTACATAGCTGAATTCTTCTAAAACTCACTTCTCCTACTCTACAACAGGCCTGTTAAGCTTATCCTCTGTGTTCCTCAGCTCCGACCGCCGGATCGGGTTCTGCAAGCTGAATGTGCCACAGATTCTTTGTCCGTTTTCCTGTCTCTCTGGTTCTTCTCAGAATCCCCCCTCCCTTCTCCCCACTTGCAAACAGCGCTGGTGTAAACCTTCCTGCTCTTAGTGCTGGGCACGAAACCTCAGCCCTCCCTCCAGGTTCTATCCGGGAGCAGCGCTGCAGGTCCTCAGTGATGTCCACCTTCAAGTTCGATGCCCTCTTGTTTCCAAAGTGCGGACGCCAGGTGGGCAGCCCTGCCCACAGGTGTCCGAGGGCCCGCGGGCACTGTCAAGGGCTTCTATTTCTCGCCACGTTGGTGAGCGCAAACGGGAATCCCAAAGAGGCTTCAATCAAGGCTCCCGGATTCACGCTGAGGTCATTTTATACAGCTCTTTGCATGTCCCTGTCTTCTGCACTTAAAAATACGCCTCTTTAATGATGGTCCATTTTGTTATGTTGTTTTAACTAAATAACATAGAAATAAGGAAGTGCAAAACTGTCCTTTCCCTGCGGTATGTGCTGACAATACCACTGCTGGCCTGCAGCCTTTCACAATTTTTCCATGTTTTTGATGAACAGCAGATAGAAATTTTAATGCAGTTGAGTTTATCAGCCCTTTGTTTGACGGTTGTTTTTTGCATGTTGCATGGCATTATCCTACCATTAAAAAACCCTTTCTCCGTCCACACCCCTACAGTGCCATTCAGCTTATGTTCAAGGGCCCGTGAATGGGCTGAGGCTGCTTTTGGGTTCTGCGTCCTGTCCTGTTTTTCTCCCCGTCTGCCCGCACCCAGGGCTACGCGGCCGTCGGGTCTGCAGCTGGGCTAAATGCTACCCCTGACGTGGCACGTCAACGAGGCGTGGCAGGTCTTCAACACCGCCACGCGCCTTCCTGGCTGTGCCCTCCCCTACACGTTCCACAGCAGACTTGTGAGATGCAGACAAATAAACGGGGTGACATTACGTGAAATGTACAGATTAACTGCAGCGAACAGGTATCTTTTTGATATTAAATCTTCCAATCTGTATTTACGGTTCAGTTCTTCGTTGATTTTGCATTCCGGAAGTAAAGGCAACTCACTTGTTCTCCTTAGATTTTGTTTTCAGTAGGTACCTCTACCTACTAAATAATAATGATATCCTTATTGCATAACAGCTTTAAATTTGTTTTGTTTGTTTCTGGTAAACAAAGATGAAATTAATCTTTATACAATGATTATCCAAAGAAAGTTGCTAACCTCTCATTAATTTTAGTAATTTACCTGTAGATACTTCTTTACTCAGCAAGCAACATATTATCTGCAAATAATAACAGTTATTTTTTTCCTTCCCAATGCTTGTATCCTTTCTTTTCCTTGTCTGACCACTCTGATGAATGTTGCAATGAAAAAAGTCCAGTAATCATCCTGGTCTTATTTATTTTTATAGGCTTAACGATCTCCTGACAAATGGATAAAGAAATGCAGCAGTTTCTAAGTAGAAACAACAGAATAGCTGTGTAAATCCAAACTCTCAGACATCAATAGCCTCAGAAGAACGCCTTTCTTCTCTGAACGTAACTGCTTCTTCTACAAAACAGTCTGCGCAGAGCTATGGCTGCTGACCATCAACGGTGAAGCTAATCCCAGTAAAAAGATAAATGTTTGTATTTTCTCAAAAAGAACTAGGGCAAGAAACTAGTGGACGCAATAAGACCACCCTTTTAAATTTAAAACAATTTACTGGCAGTTGATTTAGACTTTGGTTGCCACCGTTACCTTATCTTTGTATATTTAATTATTATGCGGAAAAAACCTGGATAGTAAGGAAGTTTTACTTGTCTTCTCAAAAAAGGGAGCAATAAATCATTATAAGACTTAAGATGGAGAGAGGCAGGGAGCAGGCAACTCTGTCGAGTTCAAGTTTGCAGCTTTAGGAAGCATCCTAGTTCCTCTAGTTTTGGACTTTCTATGATTTTACCACTTACTGCTCATGGAGCTCAAGTCACAACCATTTGATTTCTGGTGTCCTTGTTCGTGTCTCCCCCACCCCTGCCGTTGGATCTCTCCCTCCCTCTCTCCCTCCCTCTCTCCCTCCCTCTCATTTCTTCAT